>NC_081181.1:192529145-192900572 GCF_029867415.1 Vicia villosa
GGATGCATTATGGACTTTCTCTCTAGTTAATCCTTTCGTCAAAGAATTTGCTAAATTTTCACCACTGCATACATGATCCTCTCTTAGAGCTTCTTTAGAGATATAATCTCCAACATTGATGTATTTCCTTCTTATTTAATGTTTCTTACCATTATAATAATAATTTTTTAATTTTTGCAGTCGACGCGATACTATCAGAGTAAATCAACAAAACTGTCATGTTTTTCCATAATGGGATCTCAACTAACAAGCATCTCATCCAACTTGCTTCTTCACTAGCAGTCAATATGCTATCATTTTAGACTCCATCGTTGACATTTCAGACACTTTTGTGGACTGAACCAAGATAATTTATTTTATTGATTTTCATGACACTACTCCTCCAGCTATTAAGTTTAGACTGACTGTGGCCCCGTTGTCCTTACATAGTTCTGTCTAAATTGTGTGATCTATAATCTTATTTGTATTCATTTAATGTTTTTAATTATTTACAATTTAATATTTTTGTTTGACATGTAATATGTAGTTGAATTTCATTTGATTTAACAAAGTATTTATGTTCATTGTGTTTATTTAATGAATTCAAGAAATATTTTTGTCAAAATGTAGAGTTTCTAAAAGATTTAAAGAGTGAAAAAGTATTTCATAAAACTTCAGACTTCTATTACTTTCTAAAAAATTTTTGTATTTTTTAAATTATGTGTTTTTTTTATTTTTTAATAAAAATATTTGATAAGACTTATCAATCTTAATATTACTGAGGAGAAGATATAGAGGCAAAAGGCTAAGATTGAGTGGATTTGACTTGGTGTTGGTAACAATGCCTTATTCCATGCTTCCCTAAAGAGTAAGAATAAACAGAAGATGATTAACAAACTATGTAAAGAGGATGGCACTGAGGTGTTTGAGCAGGAAGATATTGAGAAGGAAGTCTTTGAGTTCTATGGAAATCTGATGGGAACTACTGACACAGGGCTGGAAGGGATTGATATCAAAGCAATGAGGGATGGTAAACAACTTGATAGAGAACAAAGAAGTATGCTCATTTGCCTTGTTACTGAAAAAGAGGTTGAATCAGCTCTTAAGAGTTTGGGAGACCTAAAAGCTCCTGGGACTGATGGGTTTGGAGCCAAAGTTTTCAAACACTCTTGGCACATTGTGAAAGAGGATACCATGAGGACAATCAGAGTATTATTTGAGGAGGGAGAGCTTGATCCTAGGATAAACACAACATTAATGACCTTGACTCCTAAGCATGAACAGGCCTACAAGCTTAAAGATTTTAGACCTATTTCATGCTGCACAATTATCTACAAAATTATATCAAAGATTATGGCTGGGAGAATTAGCAAAGTGCTGACCAAAGTAATTAGCAGGAACCAGGCTGCCTTCATACCAGGGCATAAGATTCATGATCATGTATTAGTAGAATATGAGCTCATCAGAGGTTATAGCATGAAAGGTGGGGTGCTAGATGCATGTTGCAGATGGATATTAAGAAAACCTATAATTCTTTTGATTGGATGGCTCTCAAACAAATTATGGATGAAATTGGATTCCCTAGAAGGTTTATAGGATGGATCATGAAGGTTGTCACAACTATTACATATCAGTTCAGTATAAATGGGCATCGAACCAGAAAAATGAAGGCTGCTAAAGGGCTAAGGCAAGGGGATCCTATATCCCCTTTTCTTTTTGTGATTGTTATAGAGTATTTGCACAGGAAAATGGATGAGTTAAGAAAGTGCCCTGATTTTAAGTTCCATAGCAAATGTGACAAAGTTGAGCTAATTGACTTAAGCTTTGCTGATGACTTATTATTTTCTAGGGGAGATGCTAATTTTGTTCAGAAGATGATGAATAAATTCAACAACTTCTCTAAGTCCACAGGGCTGACTATAAACCCAGCAAAATGTAAAGCATTCTATGGTGGTATGAATAATGCTGATCAGAAGCTAATAGAGGATATGACTGGATTTAGTAAAGGACAGTTTCCATTTAGATACCTGGGAATACCTTTTATGAGTAGGAAACTTAGCAGTCATCATTGCCGTGAGCTAAGTGAGAAAATTGAAGGTAGAATGAGACATTGGAGCTCCCATCTACTTAGTTATGCTGGCAGATTACAGCTTATTCAAAGTACCATTTTTGGGATTGCTAATTACTAGATGCAGTGTATACTACTACCTAAATGTGTTATAAAGAAGGTTGAAGCTATATGTTGAACTTTCTGTTTGACAGGTAAAGATGTGAAGACTAGAAAATCTCCAATTGCTTGGAATAGAGTTTGTGCTCCTCAGCAAAAAGGAGGCTTAAACATTATCAAGATGGATGCTTGGAACAAGGCTTGCATGGTGAGACTTCTTTGGAATCTCTGTAAGAAGGAGGATAATATGTGGGTGAGGTGGATCCACACTTATTATGTCAAAGAGGTAAATGTTATGGACATTCAAATCAAAGATTCATTCTCCTGGATTTTTAAAGAAATTCTATAAGTTAGGGAACATGTGAGAGGGCTGGATCATTGGGAATCTATGAGACAGGGAAAATTGTAAGCTGAAGGTGTTTTACTTGCATATCCTGGAACAGCCAATTGATGTTGAATGGAAGGGCCTGCTCATGGGGAACTATGCAAGACCTCGTGCGAAGATTATACTCTGGCTGTCCTGTCATGGCAGACTTGCCATCAAGGATAGGTTTGTAAAATTTGGAATGATTAAGGATGTCAAATGTGAATTCTGTGATGCTAATGAAAATCTACAGCACTTATTTTTTGAGTGCAATGGTACTAAAGGTATATGGAGGGCTATTCTGGATTGGTTACTCATTAAGCACCATGATTATGGTTGGACACAGGTGACGGAGTGGGCTATCAAAATATGTAAAAGCAATAGCCGGAGGAGAAAATTTTCCAGGTGGCCTTGGTTGAAACAGTTTATGCTGTTTGGTATAGTAGAAATTGCAAAGTGTATAGAAAAAAGAATGTGGATAGTAATACAATCAATCAAATTATAGAGAATATAGTGAATAGAGTTTTGGCTATTCCCAAACTTAGAGAAAAATTAGCTTTCTTATTGATGTAATCTGAGTGGGTTTGTTCTCATGTGCTGGACCCTCAGAATTGCTTGTATTAACGGTTTTTTTGGTCATATATAATCTTTTGTTTCTAAAAAAATATTTTATAAGATTTTTTAAATGAATAATTATGGTGAAAAAAGATAAAAATGTAAATTAGATAGAATGTTTTTTTAGATATATTAAAAACTAGGTTTTATTTTTTTTATTATTTGTAATAATTAAAGACAACTATTTATTTTAGATATTCATTTTTTAATCGAAGAATCAAATTAACTTCTTTAAGGATAGGTAACCTAAAAAATAATAATTTTATCGACAAATAAAATTACAGATATAATCATATTTATAACTTATTTATCAAAGAGATTCATTTTTTTAATAAGAAAAAATTCATTTAAAGGGAGTATAACTGTATAAGGGACACTCCTTCTGAAACATACAAAACGCGTTACCCCAACCTAAAGCGAAGAGGGGTAAAGTGTTTCAATCATAGAAATTACACTGGCCATAAGACTTAACCAACCCAATCCATGTCGAAGACCTATGAATGATCTCCGACATACAATCATCAAAATTAAACACGGCTTCCTTGAACAACACACTAGTGCAAAAAGTACTTTTTACATCAGGCGAAAATTACTTTTTACATCGGGTCTGGGCCCGATGTAAAGCCAGGCGATGTAATAAGTCAGAGACATTTTACATCAGGCCAAGGCCCGATGTGAAAAATTAACATACCACATCGGTTGAATTCAGATGTCTGATGTCAAAAATAATGCATTTTTTTATAAAAAAAACATATACGCCATATTTTACATCGGTTGTGTTGTCCGCCCGATGTAATAAGTAGTTTTTACATCGGTTTTCCACTTTGCCCGATGTAATAGTTAAGTGTTTACATCGGTTTTTCATTTTGCCCGATGTAATATGTTTTCTGCTTTTAAGCATATAATAGCAATACAACACAGACCAAAGTTAAGTCACTATTTTGCACATTTTTCCCATAGCACACAGACCACATTTAGCCTTCACCGAGAAAGAGACCACGCCATTCAACTTCTTCACCATCGAGGCCACTTGTTTCACTCTGATTGAGGGAGATTTGACTGGGAAAGATGACTTAGATGGATGGCGAGTCATTTCGCCGATTTCGTTGGTCGATGTGGATTTGTAAGATGAGACTCTGTTACCTACTATGTGGATTTGGGTTTTCTTTTTGATAACAAAACACAAAAAGAAAAGAAGAAATACTCACCGGAGTTTCTTCAGATTTCCAGAATCCGGTGACTCTATACAGTTACCAGCGACTTTATGCAATTTCCGGCGAGATTTTGCTGAATCTGGTTCATTTCATTTCCGACGCTTTATGTTCTGTGAATGTGAGATGAAGATAAGATTGCGAAAGGAGTGGTGCGAGAATTGCAGAAAATTATGATGATGAGAAGAGAGTGGCGGCGAACAAAGGAGGGTGGTTTCGGAATGGGCGATTTCGACAGAAGGAAGAGCGGTGGTTTTGGCAGAAGAAAGAAATGATTTGTGTTTGTAAGGACGACTAGGGTTTTAGGAAAAAAGGATGCCATACATTTTCCATCGGTTGCTTAATGGACTGATGTAAAGGCTATCTTTTAAACGCCACATTCTTATTAATGGGTTTTTCACATCGGGTAATATCTAGATTTGATGTAAAATTTCTTATAACAAAATTTTATTTTATTTACAAAACTGCCACCGTGTATTTTTCTCATCAGTGAAAATAAATATCTGATGTAAAATCTTTTGACAAATATTTTTCACATCAGTTATCTTGATACCTGATGTAAAATCCTGTAATTAAATGTCTTATTTTTAGTAGTGACACCTATGAATAATCGCCGACATACAATCATCAAAATTAAACATGGCTCCCTTGAACAACATATGGACTGGCCAAACACAAAGATTGATAGCACCTAGCAGGATTCGAATTCAGGACCTTGAGAAGAGCACACTCTCAAGACCCAAGCCTTTACCGCTAGACCAACCCTTGGGGGTTCATATTTTACAATATATTGATAATGTGTTTGTGATTATAAAATCATGTGTTTAACTGCATTAGACAATTTTGACCATTCTCATCATTAAAATTTAAGATTTTAAAACTCAAAATTTCATTTTTTTTCTTATATAATGAAATATTTTTAACATTAATTAATCTTTTCTCATTTATGTATTTCAAACACAATCAAAATTCACACCACAACCGCAATAATGTATGTCACATGAACCTCAATAATCACAATCACAACTATTATAAATGTATTCACGATCAAAATAGTAATTTAAAACCACACTTGTTAACTTGCACATAGTAGGGTAGTTTCTAGAAGTGTCTTGAACATATAATTTAAAAACCAGTACAAAAAAATTAAACTCAATCTAAACAAACTCAAACTATCATATTCATCAAATATCATCCACCCCGTAATTACTCTTATTCAAAAATCACAAACATCACCATTTTCATAGATATAGACTAATTATTTTATATTTGCACACTAGCTAGCTTCAATCCATTGTTATCATTCTGCATCTGAATTTTTGGAGTTGTTTTCCGAACTCTCTGTCTCCTTTTTTCCTTTCTTATTAATTTGTCCACCATCTCCATTGGTGAGGTTTGACTTTTTTTGTCCACCACGACTGTATTCATATATACACACACAAAATAAATAGTTAATAATTTAATTTAGTTATTAAACTTGAATCTTTAAATCTTTAAAAACGAAAAATGAATCTCAAATCAATAATTTTTCCAGACTTAACGACCCATCTCATTGTTTGGAAATCAACTCTTGTATATTTACTATGGTATAAGTCGAGGTGCATATTCAATCTAGTTAATAATTAGATGACAATAAATGGCCATTTAATATAATACTTTTAACTCAAAGTTTTATAACTCACTTTTAAATATATTTAAACATAAAATATTTAACCTTCAATTAATTTTAGTCAAAATTAATTTTCAATTAATTTTCTCATCTATAGAATCAAATACACACAAAATTAATTTAAATAAATTGTTTTAAATATTATTTTTGAGATATATCTTTTATAAAATTATATGATTTTTACCATTTTAAAATTATAATTAATAATAAGTCATGAAATGTCAAAATTATTCTTCAATTTTAATTTACATCAAATCAATTTGAAATAATTTCTTTTATTTTAAAAATTTTGTCACAAAAATTATTTTTAAAAAAGTAAAATTTTGTAATTTATAAATATCAATTAATTATTTACATTAATATATCTTCAAAGAAATATAAAAAGATATCGTTGTGGGAGATTGAAATCGGAGTCAATAATTTATATCTATTTAAATAAATTAATACTACTCAACAATAATATCCTATTCATTCTAAAACCATAAAGATAAATTGTAAATTAAAATTTTAAATATATTTTTTTAAAAATCTAGAATTCAAATTAAAAGCTTAAGATAAAAAAACCTTATAAGAGGAGAGAAAAAATAGACCTTAAGGAGGATCCAAGTAGGTTTGACATGTAATTTAGCATTTGAACTAGGCTTTCTTTTAGAACCATGATGAGTAGTTTGAACAATTGCAAATTGATAAGATAGCTAATGAGTTTGAATATTGCTACATTGTGAGTATGGAAAAGTGATATTTAAAGAACGTGGTTGAGGTCTAATGTTGACTCTATAATAAGTAGATTATTAATTAAATGAATTATTATCGTTTTTTTTAATTTATGCTTGAATATTCCATTCCTTTTGCTAAACTTTGTTTTATATATCTTCTTTGGTTTGCATTTATATATGTGTATTTTTTTATTAATTACAGTTTCAGTTTACACTGATTGAAATCAAACCCATACATGTTCACAATATATCGTCACCTTGACTAGTATAATAAGTGTGGACTCGTTCTATATCAAAGACCAGCCATTAGATTGAGTTTGAGTTAGTAGATCTACAAAAAATATACAATCTGTAGTTGTCTCTACAAATTGAAATAATCAATTTATATTGGTTATTAGTATACCTAATTCTGGTCTACAATAATATTTTGAAAGAAGACTTGGACATCTGTCTTGGAAAATCCGTGTAAATCATAACCTAAAAGAAAATGTGTATTAAGTTGGAGTCAAATTAAATAAACTATTTAAATTTGTTGAAGTTTAAGTGGTTTGCAACCGCTAATCCATCTCAATTTTTAATTAGGCAAAAATATTATACTGAAAGGATACGTTCCAACTTGCTATATTCCATTAATATTTATTCATGTTTAAGAGCTGAAATTTCAATTATTACACTCCTATATAAAAAAGATACGCTATATGAAAATAAGAAAAATTTGTTTTAGCATCTTTGTAGCGGTGAAATTGGTGAGACTAGAGTCATGACACTTGTTGAAAGAGTATTGTGGTGTACTTTTCGTTATTATCGTATCCACAGGGATTATTGCGATATCACCGCCGTTCTATAGCCTATTTTGTCTTGAGTTAATGTTACTTTAGTTTTAGGTTTGCAAAAGATCATTCAATTCTTTTGGTAGCAAAGAGTAAATTAATGAGAGTTCTAAGTTAAAGAAAATGTATCAAGATTCGATTTCATCGACCTAAATTTGTATGTCTCCTTATAAATATACGTATATGAACATGGTAACGATCAACATAATTACGTATCGACGCCTATATCGTCCGTGTCCGCAACGATATAGTTAGATTTACCGTATTGTTTAACCGACGATTTCTCCACCGTTTAAACAATACAAATAACGTTTTAAAACCGATACTAAGTAAACATCAAACGCTAAATCCATGTCTGCAATTTATAGTTTGATAGATGATAAAGTTAGATCTAGATACAAATATTGATGTCTCAAACACTTATACCAAAGAAAAAGCTTTAATAAACAAACTAAACCATCTATATTGATCATCACTTGTTCATACATAATATATTCACAAGAAAAACATACAAAAAGCTAGGAAGATTACATCTTATCTTGATACAAAAGGGGTTTAGCTATCCATGAAAATGGTAGCTTGCTCAAGAAGTAAAGGATGAAGATCAACAAGCATCAAAGGCGAATAATCGACGATCAAGGCTTCCAATCTTCAATTCTTAGTTTGCTACAGTGATTAGGGTTTTTTTTAGCTCTTAAGAAAAAGGTCCACACACCCAAAAAATCAGAATTACTCTTTATATAGAAAAAACATTTTCTGTCCAGGGCGCGTCGCGCCCTCCAGCGCGCTTCGCGCCAATACACTTAAGAAATTTAAACCGCCCATGCGCGTGACGCGCGCAACTCTCTGCTTTGAAGCTCCAAAATATCTTGCCCAGGGCGCGACGCGCCCACATCTCCGCGCGACGCGCGCTTACTTCTGCCAGGCACTCTCTTGCAAAGCTCAAAACAAGCTCCAAACTTCCCCAAAATTGGCTAAAACCTACAAAATCATAACTAAAACACATATTAACATAAAATGAAAGCTTAATATTATAAACTATAAATAATTATCTAAAACTTCAGGGAATTGTACGAATATCCGATAAAAACGGTCGAAAGGTGCCATTAATTAAACTAAATATAAATACAATTTGGCACCTAACAACACTACGCCAAATTTGTCTTTTATCAGCACCCTTACGAAAGCGCTTTTAGGAAAAAGCGCTGCTATAGGTTTCGCTAAAAACAAAACTAAAAATGAAGGGAAAAAAGCGCTGCTATAGAGGGTCCTACAAAAGCGCTTTTTAAAAGCGCTGGTATAGGGCTGGTTACCAAAGCGTTTTAAAGAAGCGCTGCTCTAGGGCAGGTTACCAAAGCGCTTTTAGAAGCGCTGGTAAAAAGGGGTAGGTAACCAGAGCGCTTTCTATCTAAAAAGCGCTGGTATAGGGCTGGGTACCAAAGCGCTTTTTAAAAGCGCTCTCATAGGGTATTTAGAATTATATTTTTTTAAACAAAACATTCCCAGGTTATTACGTTTTTCAGAAATCAGGATACCATTCTTCTTCCCCAAACGTAAACCTAGCATATCTCCATGAAAATCTCTGCCTTCCACGATACTAAATCACCATTCCATCCTTGAATTTCGTTTGGGGCTGAATTTCGATACTGATTCTCTGAATTTCGTCTTCTCCTTCCGCCTTCGCAAAGCTCTTCGTCTTCCCTTTCACTTCGTGGCTGAGTAACAGTGATAAACCCCCGCCTCCGGCTGAATCTTCGGCTGACTTCGTCTTCCCCTTCGTCTTCTCCTTCTCTTTGTCGACTTCTCCTGTCACACTTCTTCTTCTCCCTCGGTGAGTCGATTTCACATTCCCTCTACTACTCTACTAGCAGTACTGTTAATTTTTATTCAATGTTTAACTTTGAACAATATTGGAAGGTTCTACTTCTAGCTATGTTTGCAGGTCTAATTAGAAGTAAATTCTTTATGGTTGTCTGTTGCTTCCTTATTGATATTTTGAATTTTGAGAGAGTGTCAAAAAGTTCATCCATGCAGTAGCTTTCTTAGTAGAAGTACCCATAAATAGTTTTCGTCTATCTTTCTGTTAAGTGTTTATATCAATCCATATTTGGCCTGCTAAAAATGAAGCAAAGTTGAGAGCATAAAGGTTACAGAGTTGTTTTCGCTGTGGCATAACTGAATGTAGAACCTCAAAAGTTATGGTTAGCTTGAAGTTCGTGGGGGCTTTTGGATGAATTTAAACCAAATTGACATTTAGTAAGGTTTAAGAGTCAAATAAAGTGGTAATTGCTTATTTGGATAGGTTATTCTTATTGGTTTTATTCAATTGTGTTCCAGGTTGTGTAGGAGATCAGTTTTAATTAAGTTGTTACTTGTAGGTTTATAAGATAACTGTAGGTTGTTTTGCGTTGTTTTGTTTCTTATTGGTTTTATTCAATTGTGTTCCAAGTATCAAGCTAAATGACTCCAAGTTGAATAATCCAATCTTTCTAAGCAACATAGAATTTGTCAGACAAGAACCAAGAAGAATAGTTATTGACCGCCGTAAATTGTATTTTCTTGATTGATTTAAGATTAAGATTATTGTTGGAGATAGTTTATTAGTATATCAATTCTTTAAAAAGAGAAGAGGAGCTTGATTGGTACACGTGGGGAAACAAATTAAAGTGAGTCAGTGCTATCTGTGCGTATAAAATTCTTGATCCAAAGAGAGATTTTGGAAAGGGAAACGAAAGAATTGAGAAGTTGAACTTGAAGATGAAGCAATTGTAGAAAGGAAGATATTAACGTTACCTTGATTTTCTTTACCATCTAAACTTACTCTTTGTTCACATTTTATAGTGCATCCGAATTTCATAAAATGGTACTACTTTTTAAATATTTCTTTTCGATGAATAATTTTAAACCAATGGTTTATATCCTATATTTGGCATTGTTAGCTTTTGGATGTGTATTCAATTTCTATTCTGATAATTTTTGTTTTATTTTTTCTAATCTTGTTAGTCTCTAATTTGTTTCTATATATATATATATATATATATATATATATATATATATATATATATATATATATATATATATATATATATATATATATATATATATATATATATATATATATATATATAGGGTACGGAGAATGATTTTGTATAATTTTTAAATCTAATTCTCATAAATTAGAATGTTCTTAAATCTAATTCCAAACCAATCTTAAGAAAACAATTTAGTCACTAAGACATTTTCAGGAACCCCTTTCATCATTCATTGAAGTAATTTACTTTTACTATTACTACTACTTTTTGGAGTACATGCATAATACTAAGATAAATCTTCTTTTGTCTTCTGCAGGTTCTTTTGTAGCTACAGGTTCATTGGCTCTTGTCATACCCCAAAATTTGCCCATCACATTTTTAGATATCTTGGCTCAGGCAGTCTCCTCAGGCTCATATGATATCCAATTGCAAGCATGTTCACTCTCCTCCTAAACAATGAAGACCAAAACTAGGGTTTCGTTTATTTCCAAGAAAAATCAACTTCTGATACCTCAAGTGGACTTCATGGTCTCTCATATGACTCATAGTATCCTCAGGCCAAGTTTCAAGCCCTGATTCAAAAGATTACTCAGTCAACTGCTCAAACGATCAATAATCGATTGGTTGACCTAAAAGTCAAACTATGGACAAACTACAGTCAAAACTTCTGATTTTTGGTCAACATCCTCATTATAGAGTATCATTCATCATTTGATCAAGGATTGATCATGATTCATCAAGAAAAGCTCCAGAATCATCAAGAACCTGAGTTTCTAAATTAGGGTTTTTAAGGAAAAGTCAATTGAACTTTGACCGGTCATAACTCCCACATGGAACATCATAAATTTACCATCCAAAGCTCAATTTGAAGGAAATTGAATTCTCTACAATTTTGTCTCTCACATGCCAAAGCCAAAAATGCTTCATTTGAGAGATATGAGCCAAAACATTACAGGTCCTTCTAAAGGATCGCAAAAAAATCGTTTTTTCTCAAAGCTCATAACTTGAACATGGTAGACTCAATTGAGATGAAACCAAAAGGAGCTTTTAGAGGACTATTTAAGCTTTCTAAAAAGTCCTAGAACACCATCATACAATAAAAATGGAGAGAGTTATGGCTTGCACAAGTTGGTCAATTTTTGAAGAAATGCACCTAATACAAAATGACCAATGGGGGATTTTTGAATCAATGGGCCTAAGTTTGGGTTTATAAAAATAATCATGAGTACATTAGAAGCCCATAATTCCATTCTTCAATTTTTTCACTTATTTATTTTATTATAATGAATTTTTATTCATAAAAAGTCAATATAAAACTAAATAAATAGTAAGAATAATCAAAGATTGGAACAGGATCTTATTTCTATCAAATATGGAGGAATATATTTAGGAAAAATAAAGGAAAATTCGTGGAGAGAGAAAGAGATATGATTGGAACCAAGATATCAAATTTTGCATGATTTGTTCAATCAAATTTTCTCATTCAATGATGGATTTTTTGGATTTCTTTTTGACCTAAATTCACCCTTATATATATTTAACAAGACCACAAGCCAAGGACGAAAAAAATTAGGAGAAGAGGGCTAGGGTTTCAAAGCCATAATATTCAAGGAAGGTACAATTTTTGTGTGCTTCAACCAAGCAATTTCAACGCCTCTAAATCATTCCATTCATCTCATAAGGTAATGTAAAGAAGGTTTGGATCATCAACCATACTTGAATGTACCTAGAACTCACATACCCTGGCTTTACATCTTCATACATGTTTCAAATTTTCGTATCTCTCATGTTGTCCTATTTTAATGTGATTTGATTGCATGTCTGAGTTTCTGATGATGTTTAGAGAAGAATTAAAGCCTTATAACGAAGCTTAGACGTATGGAACAACTTTCACCATGGTTAGGGCACCAACAAAGAAGCCTCTCGTTTTCACCTTTCCAAGCCGATTCAGACCAAACGGACGCTGCCATTGGATTCAGAAGGGTTTATTTAGCGTAACTGGGTTGTATGCATGTTTTTATTAACGTGTTTTATGTAGTTTGATTTTTTCAGAATTTTGCTAGGAAATTGCAGGAAAATTCGAAGCAAGAATCATGGCTATTTGGAAGCAAATTCGTAGCTAATAATGTGAAGAAGATGATGAATAGGAGCATGGAGTAGCGGACCACACGCGTCCCTTGTTCATTGGTCGGTCCACCCTTCTCTCTCTCTCCGCTCGCGTGGCAGTCCCTCACTTGTGGGTCAACGTTCCAAACGTGTGTCCCCCCATCTCCAATTGGTTTGCAGACTGCCACTAGGCCCACCGCAATTGTTCTTGTTGACTGGGCCATTACTTTATTTTGTTCTTATTTATTTAACAATTCACGATCCATTAACACCAATCAAACGTAGCGCATTTGGCATAGGGTAAAGTGTGGTGATCTTAAACACCTGGGTTTGAACCCAGGCATGGTACAATATTTTTGTGCATTTGTTTGCTTGTAGATCCGGTGCTCTCACCATTAGGAGTGCTTGCAATACACCTTCACCTATCAACCCTCAGATCTCCAGTGCGCCAAGATCCAAGGCCTCAAGGATGCAGCCCCATGGAACACCCTCCAGGCTGCGTCACACTGAATCATTGCCCAGCTAAGTTCTTTTCTATTTATTATTTCATTTTTATTTTATTTTAAAACCTCTTTCATTTATTTTCTTTTCTTTATTTTTTTTATTACTATTATTATTAATTTAAAAATTACTTCTAAAAATATGTAGCTTATTAATTAAATATTTTCACGACTCTAATTTATTTAATCAAAAACCTGATTTTTCCATAATTCTATTAATAATTATTTTTAAAACCATAAAATTATTATTTTTGCATATGTTTTTAATCAATTAAGTTTTTGGTTTGTTAACCTCAATTTATTTATAAACCATAGAATCCTCAGGTAGGTGTTGTCCACTAACACACTTTTAAGCCTTGTAGACCTTGTGGGTCACAATAAATTTTCTTAATAACTCTTTAGGGCTTATAAACTTTTTAGGGTTTGTAATCCATTAGGGTTTAAATCAGTTAATACACTAAAAATTCTTTCCTTTTGTGCAAATTTTCAGGTTTAATAAAAAATCCTCCGACTACGCGCCATCAATCAAAAGCTAAGTTTATGACTCTCTCTTTGTTTAATTATCATTTTAATTTTTATTTTTGCCTCCTTGCCTAAAATAGGGTTGCCTCGAACAGTCAATGAATCCCTCCTACACTAACTTTTATTTATCTTCTGTCTAATTCTCAGATGATTAGAGTCGATCAAGTCTAATTCTCAGATGATCAGAGTCAATCAAGGGTTCGAGGGTTCGAGGACGATCAAGGCATTCAAGAATTTTATATTAGTTATTATGCCATATTATTTTTATGTCTTTTAATTCCCCCTTCCCCGCAGGTGTTTATTGTAATAGCGTAGGACATTTATCTTTCCGCCTTTAAATTCTGCAATTTTAAACTGCGTGGTTAGTAATCTTAGGGAGTGCAAGCCTTTAACAGAATTAGATAACTATAATTACAAGATAAATATCATCGAAGTTAACCACGTGATTGTTGCACCCACACACCTTTAGGGTAATCCCTCTTGTTGCCTTTGTTGCCTGTTGCCTTATGATTCTGTTGCCTCTAAGCATACTAAATAGTCAAAGTCCCTCGATTCCGAGGATACCTAAAGCAATGTTGCCTTTAAAGTTATTGAAACTCCCTCGAGGTTTCCTTATAAAAATATAACGATTGTCCCAATTGCTAAGGTATCATCGCATGATGCCTAAAAAGATTAATGACTATTATATCCTTACCTTAGACTACCTGCCCTCTTTATGGTAGGGATAGTCTTGTGGCGAACGATTATTCTCGATGACCCTTACACATCCAATTGAAAGACTTCCTGCCCTCTCATGGTATGGATAGACCCTTTCGCCCTGAAAAGCTAAAAGAACAATTTTTCAAACTTAGGGTAGTTGCTACTAATTGCTTGCTCTAATTTCAAAATCTTTTTCCCACTCTTTTCAAAATCAAATTCAAAAAGACTACGCTTATTTACAAGCTAAAGTTCTTCTTCAAAATCTTTTCTTATTCACACTTCAAACATTTCAAACAATTCAAAAGTGAGCTAAGCAATTAAGAGCCCATGGATAACCATGGATACAAAGGGTGCCTTACACCTTCCCTTTGTATAACTTACCCCCCGAACTCGAAATCTTTAAAAGGTATTTTCCTGTTCTTTTAGCCTTTCCTAAAATTGGATAAAATAAAAGTCGGTGGCGACTCTTGCTATCCGTAACATTTTCAAATAAAGTCAGTTCACCGTATTACAGAACTGGCGACTTTGCTGGGGATGCTCTCGATTAAAAAGAGGGGTTACCTTAAAGTTTAAGATCACTTTAATTGTTTGATTTGTCTGCTTTATATTTCAAAGGTTTTTTTGGGTATTTACTTGTGTGAAAGATCCTGACCCTGATCTAAGAACCTTAGGTAAATGGCATGAGACCAAGGAGATTGCACAGCGTATACTGATGTGGTTGATATGGTGGCCATCGTTAGTGTGACACATTTGTTTGTCCTGGTGTTCCTTGGGATCCGACTCGAGGAAACACTTGGCTGCTGCGCGGTGTCATTAAGCACTAATTTGCCCTAGAACCCTAGTTGAACTTGACTTTGGCCTATTAGAAAGTAGCGAGATGGCTGGCTTTGGTTCCGACTGAAGTTGGTTGATACTCGAAGCTACACTCATATGCAATGGACTTTCAGGACCTTCTCGGTTGGTGATTCGATTGCCAAACTGAGATAAGCGCCTTCGAGAAAGGTCAATGATATGAGCTCCCTAGAACCCGATCTTTATATAGGACAGGTTGAACCGACTTAACTTCAGTGGGGAGGGTACTTACCTACAAACTTCATGCAAGCCTCTAAACCTAAGGGCACTTGTGTGACTTGTTTGTGTTTGCTACTAACCTTTGTTTCCTTGCAGATTTTGTTAAAGGACTTGTTTGCCCTTACTATCTCACGCTGCCTAATGAACTGCATTCGCATAACATTCATGACATCATGACATCATAAGCATAACATGATTTAACTAACCCTTTCAAGGATCTTAGGGATTTAGGGCGCACAATTTCAGGTACTCTTATCAAGGACCGAATTCCTAATCAAGGGGCAAGAGGATTTATTTTCCTCTGGCCACATACCTTCCAATTCAGAGACGCTGTACCTATCAAGGGGCAAGAGGATTTATTTTCCTCTAGCCATGTACCTTCAAATTCAGAAGTTCCCGAATCAGAGGCTATGACCCACTGGATATGGTGAGCTTGATTCCCATAGAAGAACATCTAGAAATCAGAGTTCCTCAAACGAAGAAGCGACCAAATCATTTTTGACGTTGCTAACTAAATTTCCAGAGATCCTTGAAAATATTGCATCTGCATTCATAACATTGCATCACAGGTTTCCACCACAGGTTTCTCACCTCCTCGCTGTTTATTTCAGCATCATGAATCTCAAGCAATCAGTCAAAGACCTTCAAGCTCAGAACGCCCAATTTCAAGATCTAATCCTGAACTTGTCCAAGGGGCAAGATGAACTGAAAGCACTCCTTACCAAGAATAAGAAAAAGAAAGGCAAGAAGACTATGGGGAAAAGACTTAGACCGATCTTGCAACTCAGGGATGCCGAAGCCTCTGAAGACAGTGACGAGGATGCGCAAGATGATGATGCTAGTGTCAAAACTGATGCAAAAAGTAACCATGATTCTGCCAAACCCTCTGAAGAAGAAGAGGACTATCACCATGAGGATGAACATCCTGATGACAAATACAAGTTGCTGGAGGAACGTATGAAAGCCATGAAAATTCAGAAGGTACCCGGACTGGATTTTGAAGATCTAGGACTCATCTCTGGAGTTGTTATACCTCCGAAATTCAAAATTCCAATTTTTGCAAAATACGATGGAGTCTCTTGTCCTAAGCTGCACTTGAAATCATATGTGAGGAAGATTCAACCTCATACTGCTGATAAGAAGTTATGGATCCACTTTTTCCAAGAGAGTTTATCTGGAACTCAACTCGAATGGTACTATCAACTGGAAAGTACCAACATCCGTACCTGGGAAGATTTGGTTGTTGCTTTCTACCAGCAATACCAATACAATGCTGACCTCGCACCAACTCGCATGCAACTACAAAGCATGTCTATGGGACCCGAGGAAAGTTTCAAGGAGTATGCTCAAAAATGGAGAGATCTAGCTGGAAGAGTCAAACCCTCCTTGACTGACAGAGAATTGGTCGATATGTGCATGAATACACTGACCGGTCCTTTCTACAGCCATTTACTTGGAAGCTCCTCGTCTGGTTTCACCGACCTCATACTGACTGGAGAACGTGTTGAAAGTGGTATCCGAAGCGGAAAAATTCAGGTGGCTACTTCTTCTGGTACTATTAAAAAGCCATACAATGGGAGGAATGACTCCAACACTGTTGGGGAAGTCCTAGTCTCTAGTCAGGCACCAACGCAACAATCACAGAAAGATCAACGTAAGCAACAAGGTGGCCAACGTACTTGGAAACCCAAACCCAAAAGGTCGTTTACTCCACTACATATGCCACTGGCTCAAGCTTTGCAACACTTGCTCGATCGAAGTCTGATAACTCTATTGCCTCCATACTCAGCTCCTGCTAATCCCGTCCCTGGGTACAAACATCATGCAAGATGTGCTTACCATTCAAATAGTCCTGGTCACGATACAGAAGAGTGTGGGCCATTGAAACATAAAATTCAAGACTTGATTGAAGAAGGGATCGTTGAATTTGGCCAACCAGAGAAGCCACACAAAGTCTAAAGGATGGCTATTTATATCATTAATTTATTCGCATTCGCAATCTCTTTCCTGTTTGTTTAAACATTCATCTTATGTCAGACTCTATTTATTTTATCATAATCATTAATGCATTGCATACGTTTGTCTTGATTTATTTCTCTTCCTATTGCTATATTAAACTTTGTTTTTACTTGGTTTTCTTTATGATATTTAATTCTCGCTAAAGCTATAAGCCTTTTGAGGGAGGATGACGAAAACGATACCGCAACCTCATACGGTATGCTTTTGAACGGACTATGCTGACGATGTACAGGCATTGTTTCAATTCCTAAACAGTGGAGATATAAGGATGTTAATCCCTCGTCAACCCCTTTGAGCCTAAGAAGTAGAAGTTTTCTTTCTCATACAGATTAAAACCTTTAATCATAACCTGGGGCAGGGTAGTTACTCAGTTACCTCAACTATACCAGGTGCTTTACACAAGTGATGGATTCCCGTAATTCTCAAGTCAGGCAGTCAATATCCATAAAAGAAAAAGAAAACTGTTAAGTCAAAACCTATGAAGGAGACTTATCAAAAATCGAAACATCCCGCTGGCTGTAATCTCAAAATAAACAGTTCAGGCAAAAGTTAGGGATAATAAAGTCAAAAAAGAGGTTACTACAAATCCTCGACAAAAGAAAAAATTACAAAAAGGATGACTGCCTTTTCAAACAAACTTTCGGTCCTTCAACCATCATCAAATGTCAACATTACGACTTCAAGACCTGCTAGAACTTAAATGCAAAGTTAACTGAGCATAAGATTGAAGAACATCACGAAGATTGGGATGGGTACAAATAAACTTTTGAGCCTTTATCCTTTGTTTCTTAAACCGTGAACCAAGCCACGTTACAACCCTTGAAAGTCCTAGCTGAAGCATGGTTAGTTCGAAAGCGTACTGTCACAAAAAGGGTATCCTGACTCCTTAAATTTTACCAAAAATCCTGAGTTGATATCATGTTTTTACAAATATCACTTTCTTACATGCTTTGTTTTACTAAAATTGTTTTTAAACTCCAAGACAGACATATGCATTGCATTTTAATGAGTGTCATTATACAACAATTTGTCTACGTAATTTCAAATGTTTGGCATCAGAAAGAATCTGCATGGGGCATAATTAATGACTAAAAGTCCTCCCGAAAAATAAATTTGCAGAGACGCCTCGTATGCATGACTCGATCAGCTAAAAGCTTGTTTACACAAGGGGCATGACCTATTGTTATCCCATCTACTAGGGGAAAACTAGTCATGATTCATAGAACCTCTCAGAGGCACTGAAAAATCAGAGAAGTTAGTCCATCACTGGGGGCATGTCACATCAGTAACAAATCTCAACAAATGCTATTTAGCTACTAGCATCAGATGATGTCAGTATCTGTCTCTTCATTGAAGTTCTAATTCCAAATTCAAGTATCGAGCATACCAAGCTATTGATTCCAGGGGCAGGTATACTCTCGCAAGTGTTTTTCAACAGCAAGTACTCAAAGACAAGGGGCAATGGAAAATTGAAAATCTCTGGGAACCTTCCCCACAGAGCAGTTTTCATAATATATCCCCACATAGCACTTTAAGAAGTTATCTTCAAGCAATCTATTCCCAACAGAAACTTGGTTCCCCAACGGAATTTATACCTCCGACATTCCCGGTTTTTCGACACAATCTTCTTCTCTAGCAGGGTTTATTCAAAATCGCTATTTCCATTAAAGATGTCGCTCAGAAATTTGGTCGGATAATATACTCATCTCTCTTGTCCCCAGGATACACCAGGATCAGATCACTCGAGTCAATCTCATCCCCAGGCGAAGATTAAAAATCCCCAGCTGGATATCATCAAACAAAAAACAGGAATTCTCTTGTCATTATCTCCAACAGCACACGGAGATTTATTTTCTCAATCAGCATTTGCTATACAAGAGTTATCAATATGCTTCGACTATATAGTCCACCCCTGCATCATTCATAAATACATGCATAACATACAATACTCTCGTTTATTTCGAGAATCTCAATACATGCATCATGATATTGTATAAAGCTAATCTTTCCTTTTCAGGTCACTTCATAATCAAAAGAATATTATCATCCAAGTGCAGTGCAAATACAATCATATCAACAATTTAATCTCAACACTCATTCAAGACAAATACAATTCTGACACTTCATTCCGGGTCTTTCTTCAAAGATAATTCAGAAATAATCAAAGAATTTCATATCCTTTCTAGGAACCTTTCTAGGTAATCTTTTCTAAGATGTTTCATATCCTTTCTAGGAACCTTTCTAGGTAATCTTTTCTAAGATGTTTCATATCCTTTCTAGGTAATCTTTTCTAAGATGTTTCATATCCTTTCTAGGAACCTTTATAGGTAATCTTTTCTAAGATGTTTCATATCCTTTCTAGGTAATCTTTTCTAAGATGTTTCATATCCTTTCTAGGAACCTTTCTAAGTAATCTTTTCTAAGATGTTTCATACCCTTTCTAGGAGCCTTTCTAGGTTAGTCTTGTTTAAGACATATCTCAACCTCTTTAGGTAATCTTCCTTTAAATATTTATCCAACATTTTCTAAGACATCTATTGTCCTTTCAAGGAGCCTCTCAGTTAATCTTCTACAAGACAGTTCTTCCCAAGCATTGGTTAAAGCCTAATCTCTTTTACCTCAGTCAATGATCTATCTATTCAGGAACCTCTCTAGGAAGTCTTCTGTAAGACATTACTTCAGATACAATCAATGCATATAACTCAGTCTAAAAAGCATCTGCTTCAGACAAATATCTTGTCCGACATCTGATGGCATCTTCAAGCCCATCTCCAACAAGCGCCTTTCAATACTTCGAGCACAGATATAGTCTAACGTACGAATTATCCTGATTTTCGTACTTATCGACATCAGATGGCATCTTTAAGCCCATCTCCTACAAAAAGTCCCTATCTCAGCAAGGGCAAATTTTCTTGGGTATTCTAGTGTTCAATCCTCTTCTACCTTCAGACTCCGACAGGCACACATGCCAATCTACATCTTCAGGTTTAAGAAAATTAAACAGGGGCAGCTGTCATACCACAAAATTTGCCCATCACATTTTTAGATATCTTGGCTCAGGCAGTCTCCTCAGGCTCATATGATATCCAATTGCAAGCATGTTCACTCTCCTCCTAAACAATGAAGACCAAAAATAGGGTTTCGTTTCTTTCCAAGAAAAATCAACTTCTGATACCTCAAGTGGACTTCATGGTCTCTCATATGACTCATAGTATCCTCAGGCCAAGTTTCAAGCCCTGATTCAAAAGATTGCTCAGTCAACTGCTCAAGCGATCAATCATCGACTGGTTGACCTAAAAGTCAAACTATGGACAAACTACAGTCAAAACTTCTGATTTTTGGTCAACATCCTCATTATGGAGTATCATTCATCATTTGATCAAGGATTGATCATGATTCATCAAGAAAAGCTCCAGAATCATCAAGAACCTGAATTTCTAAATTAGGGTTTTTAAGGAAAAGTCAATTGAACTTTGACCGGTCATAACTCCCACATGGAACATCATAAATTTCCCATACAAAGCTTAATTTGAAGGAAATTGAATTCTCTACAATTTTGTCTCTCACATGCCAAAGCCAAAAATGCTTCATTTGAGAGATATAAGCCAAAACATTACAGGTCCTTCTAAAGGATCGCAAAAAAATCGTTTTTTCTCAAAGCTCATAACTTGAACATGGTAGACTCAATTGAGATGAAACCAAAAGGAGCTTTTAGAGGACTCTTTAAGCTTTCTAAAAAGTCCTAGAACACCATCATATAATAAAAATGGAGAGAGTTATGGCTTGCACAAGTTGGTCAATTTTTGAAGAAATGCACCTAATACAAAATGACCAATGGGGGATTTTTGAATCAATGGGCCTAAGTGTGGGTTTATAAAAATAATCATGAGTACATTAGAAGCCCATAATTCCATTCTTCAATTTTTTCACTTATTTATTTTATTATATTGAATTTTTATTCATAAAAAGTCAATATAAAACTAAATAAATAGTAAGAATAATCAAAGATTGGAACAGGATCTTATTTCTATCAAATATGGAGGAATATATTTAGGAAAAATAAAGGAAAATTCGTGGAGAGAGAAAGAGATATGATTGGAACCAAAATATCAAATTTTGCATGATTTGTTCAATCAAATTTTCTCATTCAATGATGGATTTTTTGGATTTCTTTTTGACCTAAATTCACCCTTATATATATTTAACAAGACCACAAGCCAAGGACGAAAAAAATTAGGAGAAGAGGGCTAGGGTTTCAAAGCCATAATATTCAAGGAAGGTACAATTTTCGTGTGCTTCAACCAAGCAATTTCAACGCCTCTAAATCATTCCATTCATCTCATAAGGTAATGTAAAGAAGGTTTGGATCATCAACCATACTTGAATGTACCTAGAACTCACATACCATGGCTTTACATCTTCATACATGTTTCAAATTTTCGTATCTCTCATGTTGTCCTATTTTAATGTGATTTGATTGCATGTTTGAGTTTCTGATGATGTTTAGAGAAGAATTAAAGCCTTATAACGAAGCTTAGACGTATGGAACAACTTTCACCATGGTTAGGGCACCAATAAAGAAGCCTCTCGTTTTCACCTTTCCAAGCCGATTCAGACCAAACGGACGCTGCCATTGGATTCAGAAGGGTTTATTTAGCGTAACTGGGTTGTATGCATGTTTTTATTAACGTGTTTTACGTAGTTTGATTTTTTCAGAATTTTGCTAGGAAATTGCAGGAAAATTCGAAGCAAGAATCATGGCTATTTGGAAGCAAATTCGTAGCTAATAATGTGAAGAAGATGATGAATAGGAGCATGGAGTAGCGGACCACACGCGTCCCTTGTTCATTGGTCGGTCCACCCTTCTCTCTCTCTCTCTCCGCTCGCGTGGCAGTCCCTCACTTGTGGGTCAACGTTCCAAACGTGTGTCCCCCCATCTCCAATTGGTTTGCAGACTACCACTGGGCCCACCGCAATTGTTCTTGTTGACTGGGCCATTACTTTATTTTGTTCTTATTTATTTAACAATTCACGATCCATTAACACCAATCAAACGCAGCGCATTTGGCATAGGGTAAAGTGTGGTGATCTTAAACACCTGGGTTCGAACCCAGGCATGGTACAATATTTTTGTGCATTTGTTTGCTTGTAGATCCGGTGCTCTCACCATTAGGAGTGCTTTCAATACACCTTCACCTATCAACCCTCAGATCTCCAGTGCGGCAAGATCCAAGGCCTCAAGGATGCAGCCCCATGGAACACCCTTCAGGCTGCGTCACACTGAATCATTGCCGAGCTAAGTTCTTTTCTATTTATTAATTCATTTTTATTTTATTTTAAAACCTCTTTCATTTATTTTCTTTTCTTTATTTTTTTTATTACTATTATTATTAATTTAAAAATTACTTCTAAAAATATGTAGCTTATTAATTAAATATTTTCACGACTCCAATTTATTTAATCAAAAACCCGATTTTTCCATAATTCTATTAATAATTATTTTTAAAACCATAAAATTATTATTTTTGCATATGTTTTTAATCAATTAAGTTTTTGGTTTGTTAACCTCAATTTATTTATAAACCATAGAATCCTCAGGTAGGTGTTGTCCACTAACACACTTTTAAGCCTTGTAGACCTTGTGGGTCACAATAAGTTTTCTTAATAACTCTTTAGGGTTTATAAACTTTTTAGGGTTTGTAATCCATTAGGGTTTAAATCAGTTAATACACTAAAAATTCTTTCCTTTTGTGCAAATTTTCAGGTTTAATCAAAAATCCTCCGACTACGCGCCATCAATCAAAAGCTAAGTTTATGACTCTCTCTTTGTTTAATTATCATTTTAATTTTTATTTTTGCCTCCTTGCCAAAAATAGGGTTGCCTCGAACAGTCAATGAATCCCTCCTACACTAACTTTTATTTATCTTCTGTCTAATTCTCAGATGATCAGAGTCGATCAAGACTAATTCTCAGATGATTAGAGTCAATCAAGGGTTCGAGGGTTCGAGGACGATCAAGGCATTCAAGAATTTTATATTAGTTATTATGCCGTATTATTTTTATGTCTTTTAATTCCCCCTTCCCCGCAGGTGTTTATTGTAATAGCGTAGGACATTTATCTTTCCGCCTTTAAATTCTGCAATTTTAAACTGCGTGGTTAGTAATCTTAGGGAGTGCAAGCCTTTAACAGAATTAGATAACTATAATTACAAGATAGATATCATCGAAGTTAACCACGTGATTGTTGCACCCACACACCTTTAGGGTAATCCCTCTTGTTGCCTTTGTTGCCTTTGTTGCCTGTTGCCTTATGATTCTGTTGCCTCTAAGCATACCAAATAGTCAAAGTCCCTCGATTCCGAGGATACCTAAAGCAATGTTGTCTTTAAAGTTATTGAAACTCCCTCGAGGTTTCCTTATAAAAATATAACGATTGTCCTAATTGCTAAGGTATCCTCGCATGATGCCTAAAAAGATTAATGACTATTATATCCTTCCCTTAGACTACCTACCCTCTTTATGGTAGGGATAGTCTTGTGGCGAACGATTATTCTCGATGACCCTTACACATCCAATTGAAAGACTTCCTGCCCTCTCATGGTATGGATAGACCCTTTCGCCCTGAAAAGCTAAAAGAACAATTTTTCAAACTTAGGGTAGTTGCTACTAATTGCTTGCTCTAATTTCAAAATCTTTTTCCCACTCTTTTCAAAATCAAATTCAAAAAGACTACGCTTATTTACAAGCTAAAGTTCTTCTTCAAAATCTTTTCTTATTCACACTTCAAACATTTCAAACAATTCAAAAGTGAGCTAAGCAATTAAGAGCCCATGGATAACCATGGATACAAAGGGTGCCTTACACCTTCCCTTTGTATAACTTACCCCCGAACTCGAAATCTTTAAAAGGTATTTTCTTGTTCTTTTAGCCTTTCCTAAAATTGGATAAAATAAAAGTCGGTGGCGACTCTTGCTATCTGCAACATTTTCAAATAAAGTCAGTTCACCGTATTACAGCTCTTATATAGCTCCTCTTTTGAAAGGTGAGTTATTATTGATATCTTGTATTTGCTTTGTAATTCAATTGTCCTAGATTGAGATGCTTAATCGATTATAATGCTTTTTCAATCGATTATACATATAAATTTATTTTTGTTTGATTGAAAATTAAAAGGAAAGTTAGTATTTCAAATTTCTTTCAATCGATTTTGTCTTGGTGGTTACTAACTTTGTGAATTTGCTATAGGGGTAACTTGTGTAGAGTGAAAGTTTGATCGTTTCCCAGCCTAGTTCGACGTTTGGCGTTTTCTTAAGTTCGGTAACATCCGAGGTAAATATAGGATACAAAATTCATTCACTAGTTTTATGTGTTTAGAGAGTTAATATAGGATACAAAATTCCAAGATAATAAGTTGCTCTTCTATTTTTCATGCACTATCAATTTCTTGGCTTATGATTTCTAACAAAAACTATAGTCATGTTATCTACTTTCAAAGAAGAAATGAAAGAGTCTCAAGAGCTTTGCTCATTATTCCGACATGTGGAATATTCTTGATGTCAATTTCGTTAAACGTTAAGTGATGACGGGAATCAGTTGGCATCGCATTTACTACGGTTAGGAATTGATAGAAGTTATACAGTTTGGAATTTGCATGGTGAGAAAAGTAACGGGAATGTTGAGTCGAGGTGTAATATGAAGTATGCTTCAAAAGACGATTGCACAGACACATACGATTATGATCAAGTCGAAGAGATTGCAGAAGCGCTTGAAGAAGATCTTGAGGATTGTCCCAAAATGTTCGAGAGGTTGGTAAGCGATGCAGAGAAACCGTTGTATGATGGTTGTTCAAAATTCACAAGATTGTCTGCGGTGTTAAAGTTGTACAACTTAAAGACGGACAATGGATGGTCAGATAAAAGTTTCACAGAGCTATTAGCCCTTATGAAAGATATGCTACCTGAGGATAATGTTATTCCCAATCGAACGTATGAAGCCAAAAAGATGTTGTCCTCTATTGGCATGAGCTATGATAAGATACATGCATGTCCAAACGATTGCGTTTTGTTTTGAAACGAGTATGTAGCGTTGAATGAGTGTCCTAAATGCGGTGCCCCTCGATATAAGAAAAAGTTGTCTCCGGCAAAAGTCTTATGGTATTTTCCTATAATTCCTAGATTTAGACGCATGTATCGTAGTGGAACTGTTTCAAGACACTTGACTTGGCATGCAAATGAAAGAATTATTGATGGAAAGTTGCGACATCCGGCAGACTCACCACAGTGGATGAAAGTTGATAGTGATTATCCTGAATTTGGAAAAGAAGCAAGAAACCTTCGCTTGTCATTGTCTACTGATGGAATGAACTCGCATGGTATTCAAAGTATCTCGCATAGCACCTGGCCTGTGATTCTTATGATTTATAACCTACCTCCGTGGCTATGTATGAAGCGTAAGTACATGATGTTATCTATGTTAATTTCTGGGCCTAAACAACCAGGGAATGACATAGACGTATACTTGGCACCCTTAATCGAAGATTTAAAGTTTTTGTGGGAGAACGGTGTGGAGGTTTACGATGGGTATAGGAAAGAAAGTTTCAACTTGAGGGCGATGTTGTTTGGAACAATTAATGATTTTCCAGCATACGGAAATCTATCAGGGTACAGCAATAAAGGTCAAAAAGTGTGTCCTGTTTGTGAAGATGAAACCGATACGACACGATTGGATCTTTGTCAAAAGAATGTCTTTCTCGGCCATCGTAGATTCTTAAATTCTAATCATCACTACTGTGGGTGGAGAAAAGCATTCAATGGAAAGGCCGAACAACGTACAGCCCCGCCATTTTTGACAGGTGATCAAATTTTTGAAAAGGTGAAAGATGTGAGCACTCAGTTTGGCAAGCCTTTTGCACATTTACTTGTCAAGGGTGGGTGGAAGAAGAAGTCAATTTTTTTTGAACTTCCATATTAGAAGTCGTTGTACGTAAGACATTTCCTCGATGTTATGCATATTGAAAAAAATGTATTTGACAACATTATAGGTACGTTACTCAATATACAAGGAAAGTCTAAGGATGGCCTTAACATAAGGAAGGACATGGTAAACATGGGAATGAGAACTGAATTGGGACCCGTGACGAAAGGAAGACGAACATATCTGCCACCTGCTGTTTACACTCTATCTAGAAAGGGGAAGAAAACATTGTGTAAGTTCCTCAGTGAAGTTAAAGTTCCAGAAGGCTACTCGTTAGATATTAGAAGACTTGTGTCCATGAAAGACCTCAAGTTAAAGAGTTTGAAGACGCATGATTGTCATGTTATAATGGAACATTTTTTACCAATAGGTATACGTTCTATTCTGCCAAAAAAGTAAGAAGCGCAATAACTAAACTGTGTTTTTTCTTCAGGTCAATTTGCAGTAAGGTGATCGATCCCGCGATCTTACCAACATTGCAAAAAGAGATAGTTGTTACTTTATGTGATCTTGAAATGTATTTTCCTCCCTCATTTTTTGACATAATGGTTCATCTAGTCGTTCATCTTGTGAAAGAGACACAATTATGCAGACCAGCTTATATGAGATGGATGTACCCTGCTGAACGTTATATGAAAATATTAAAAGGGTACGTGAAAAACAGAAGTCGACTGGAGGGTTGTATTGCCGAACGATACATTTTTGAAGAAGCAGTTGAGTTTTGTACTGATTTTCTGTCAAATGTTCAATCAATTGGACTCCCCAAATCTCATATTGTTGAAAAAAAAAGAAGGAAAAAGGCTAATTGGAAATAAAGTTATGACAGTATCAATGGCCGAGCGGGATCAAGCACATTTGTATGTTCTGCACAATGAGATTGAGGTTGAGCAGTATGTTGAAATGCACAAGGTTGTTCTCCGAGATTTAAATTCCAATAGAAATGAGAATTGAATAGTACGAGAGCACAATCGAAGTTTCATACCGTGGTTTAGGGAACATATTTATTCAAAGTATCATTTAGATCCTGCTTCAGTAACAGAAAGGTTGAGATGTTTAGCATATGGTCCAAGTATAATTATGTTTTCTTATAACGCATACGCAATTAATGGATACACATTTTATACCAAAGAACAGGATGATAAAAGTACTATGCAAAATAGTGGTGTTACCTTGGTAGTTGAAGCAATGCACATATCAAGTGCAAATGACTTAAGTCCGAAATTTTCAAATTTGTCATATTTTGGGGTTATCGAGCGCATTTTGGTGTTTGATTACACGAAGTTTCAGATTCCTGTATTTGGTTGCAAGTGGGTTGAAAATAATAATGGCATACGAATGGATAAGTCAGGATTTTTGCAAGTGGATCTCAATAGGGTGGGTGTAATACAGTGAACTGACTTTTATCGAAAATGTACGATAAGCAAGAGTTGCCACCGACTTTTATTTTATCCAAATTATCAGAAAGGCTAAAAGAACAGGAAAAAAACCTTTAAAAGAAATTTTGAGTTCGGGGGATAATTTATGCAAAGGGAAGGTGTAAGGCACCCTTTGCATCCATGGTTTTCCATGGGCTCTTAATTGCTTTACTCTTGGAAGAAAAAGTGTAGAAATGAAATAAGACTTTAGCTTGTAAATAAGCGTAGCTTTTTGAAAGTGTTTTTGAGAAAAGGGTAGAAAAAGATTTTAGCCAGAGCAAGGCAATTAGGAGCAATTACCTTAATATTTGTAGAAGAGTTCTTTTAGCCTTTCAGGGCTATCCCTGCCATAGGAGGGCAATGAAGTCCTTTGATTTGGAGGTTGAAGGGTCGTCGCATTAACATGGCTGAGGTATCCTCGTATTCGAGGGACATGGCTATTCTGCAAAAAAACACAAGGCAACAGGCAACAAGAGAGGTTACCAAAAAAGGTGCGTGGGTGCAACAATCACGTGATCGAATTCAGTTATATTATCTTGTAATTAAGTGATTCTAATTCAGTTCAGATTTACACTCCCTAAAATTACTAACCACATCAATTAATATGGGGAAGGGGAAAAAGAAACCAGCGGGGGAAAGGGAGAAAGAAGCCAGCGGATCAATAGTGCAATAGGTCTAAACAAGTAATAATTATAAAAAGTAAATCAGGATTTTAGGGTTACCGACTATTGAGCTTTGGCGGTTGGCTAACCCTGAAAAATTGGAAAAGGAAAAATAAACACGAAGGGGTGAGTGTATTATCAATTCAAATGACAATTAGGGCTAAACCTAATTTGACAAAAGAAGGCGAAATAAAAACTTAAACATAAAATAAGACTTAGCTTTTGATTTGATATGATATGGTTCGTAGTCGTGGGTAGCCTCAGGGTTAACCCTGAAAAATTGGCAAAGCAAATAAAAGACGTGAGTGCAAAAGAGTCCATTGACTTTCGAGGTTTTAGCCCTATTATCAATTTTATAATGCAAATAAATATTTAAATGATAAAAATAAAAAAAAGGATAAAGTCAGGACTTAGTTTCGTAAGAGGCGTGGCACGTTGTCGGAAGATGTTTAATAATAATCCTGAAAAGAAAAGCACAAAGAAATATATTTCAGTGTAGGCACGATCTAAGACAAAACCCACAAACCCTAATCAAGGCACAAATTACCCTAGTTAATAAAATAACAAACTAATTGAAATAATACCAAAGTTATGGAGAAAAATCGAGAGTTCGAATCGACATATCGATTAAATAATTATTGGATGTAATCCTAATTATTTAATTGATAAAACAGTTTATTTGAAAATAATTTTGAATTTTAAATGATAATCATAACACAATTGTGAATAAAATTACGAAAAATCGAACTTTCAATAAAAATCATGCGTCTATTATAACAACTTAATTTATTAGACTAAAATAAATAAAATAGAAAAGAAATAATAATTATAATGTTAGAAAAAAAATTAAAAAGACCTTTATGTAATAATTAAAGAAAAAGAGAAAAAGAAAACAAAGACACTTAGCTTGAATCTGGTGTAGAGAGGTCCTGAAGGACCATGGTGGGATGGCAGATTGAGACGCGTTGGATCTGAGGTCGGCTTGATCTGATGGCTGGGGATTGAATGTGTATCGTAAGCGCGTAAGAGGAGAAGCATTGGATCTGCAATCAAGTTACTGAAAAAAAATATAGTGTTTTACTCAACCTGGGGATCAAACCCAAGTTCCTTCTATCAACGCTCCAAAATGCGCATGCCATCCGTGCTGCACTTGGCAAGTGATAATAATATGAAACAATAATAATATAACAAAAAGCAACTAAGAATAATTTGAACCCAACAGACTTTGCGCCCAAAGGTCATCTTCTTCCTTCGCGATTCTCAGAGATATGGCAATGGTTTTTTGCGTTTCCATAGACCTGCCATCTTCAAAAACACATCACACACAATATAAATCCAAGATAAAGCCATGGAACGAACTGAAATCGTCGCCCGAGCATGGATATGGCCTTAAATTTGTCTAATTTTGGTTGTTTCGCATAGCCCCAACTGAGAACTGTAAACCCTAGCAATGGTGGTCAGCTTCAAACGTGCTCAGAAATACAATTAAACCTCCAGAAACATTAATGGCATCACGATAAGCATGTATGTGTATTCAAATTATGAAAGAGATGCATGAATCAAGATAATCGAAACTCCAAAAAAACAGTTCAAACCGTGGGATGCAGGTGAAGATTCGCGATGCTTCAAGGCTCAAAATCGATCTAGGAAGCTTCCAAAATACCTTAGGAACATGAATTGATCAACAAGAATCCTTGAATCAGCCTTCAAATTGGAGAACGTATTGGAGAACTACTTGAATTTTTGAAGCTTTTGTTAGGGTTCTTTGCCTGCAGAATTCTCTCTCAAATCGTCCCCCTTGCCTCTAGGATTATTGTATGTATATATAAGGTTGAATTAGGGCAACAACAACTCCACAAACTTCATAGAATCAAAGATTGAAATTTGATGGAACTTGATTTATGAAGATTTCTAAATGTGGCTAATTTTCTCCCAATCATACCAATTTGATTTCTCACGAAAATTGCATCAAATATTTGTTATTTTCTGATTGATTATGATTGGAGTGATTAGCTAAATCAAATCTTTGAATTTTCCTTGATTTAATCACTTTTAATATGAATAAAAATCCATAATAAATCAAATAAATTAAGTAAATTTGTGGCAATTGAACTTGGAGTCTTGGATAACTTGGAGATCAAGGTTGGGCCAAAAAGGATTGGACTTGTTTGAAATAAAATCCATTTTCAACCACTTTTTTTCACATTTCTTCCTTTGAAATTGCTCAACTTTGACAAGGCATATCTCCCTCAATTTTTTAGGTATGGAAGAGTTCTAGGAGTTTTTAGAAACCTTGAAGAGTCCTCTAACCGGTTTTTTTGGTCTCATGTCAAAATAATTTTCCATGCTCCTTGTGTGTTCTTTTGAAAAAGATGACTTTTTGTTGACTTTTGAAAAGGACCTATAATATTTTAGCCCATGCTTGTGAGACACAAAATTGTAGAGAATCCAATTTCCTTCAAAATGAGCTTTGGATGGAAAATTTCTGATGTTCCATGTAGGAGTTATGGCTGGTCAAAGTTCAGTTGACTTTCTCCTATGAAAACCCTAATTTAGAAACTTTTGGAATTATTGATTTCTGATCTTTCCTTGATGAACCATGATCAATTATTGATCAAATGGTGAATGATAATTCAATATGAGGAGTTTGACAAAAAATCGGGAGTTTTGACTGTACTTTGACCACAGTTGACTTTTAGGTCAACTTAGTCGATTGTTGACTTTCTGAGCAATTGAGTGATCAATCTTTTGAATTAAGACTTGAAACTTATCATGGAGGTAGTTTGAGGTATCATAGACCATATGGGATGCCTTGGAGCCATTGGTTCATTGATTTTCCTTCAGAACAACAAAACCCTAATTTCTGAGCCTTGTTTAGGAGAGTGGGTCTTGGAGCTTTGTACTTTGATTTGAATTTGAACAAGAGAAATAGTATGGGCAAATTTTGGAGTATGACAGTGGGGTACAAAGACGAGCCTTTCATTCTAGCCTCTCAAGCTAAACAAGTGTTCTATGTCAATGATCCGACAAGTACGAAATGGTTTATAGTGCTTTTCTCTAACAAAATAGTTGATGAAAACATTGGAGATCAAGGTGATATTGGTGTTGGCATTGAATCTTGTACAAGAAACGATCAAAATGAGAATGAATCTTGTACTAGAAATGATCATAATCAGGGTATTTGGATCAATCCAACCGTCCGCTTGTTAAGAGACGCGTAGAACACAATCCTACCAAGAAAAGAAAGAGACGTTAGTGAAAAAGGTAATAGTATACATATTCCGACTAATGTGCTTTATTCAATTTGTACCGATTGTTATATATTCAATTTGTATAGTTTTTTTCAATTTGTATTCCGATTGTTTCAATACTTATTCAATTTTGGTGCATATTTTCGTTTTGTACATAACTTTTGAACCATGTATCCGTTTGTCGACTTCTTTACATGTAACTATACTATTTTGACGATTCCAGAGCTGCTCATGCACTTATCTTTACATTTCGGGACTGTTTTTTATTGGTTTTGCTTCTGCCCGTAATCAAAAGTCGGGCTTAGGGTCTGAATTTCGGAAAACCGACTTCATTTTTGAGTCCGTGAGGACGTTTTACCATAGCCATGTAAATTTCGTTCAATTCCGACAACTTTCTTTTTTTGACGCTTATTCTGATTTCACCGATTTCGATTCCGATTTACTTGTACATGCATGGTTTGACTTCCATTTGAATTGTATAGATTGTTAACTTATTAATAGTGTATCAATGTGCTTTAGTTTGTTTGATACAAGTTCAATGGCTAGTAATCAAGAAAACTCACAAGAAAACTCACAAGATAGAGATGCTCCGGATACAAATCCTCCACCTGATACATCATCAAAAGAAGTTGCACGAGGCATCACCATTATGAAGGGAATCATTCGAGATAGAGACAAAAGATTAATATATAATTTGGAATGGAATTCTGATAACCAAGCAATTGGTTCTAATTCTGCAAAGTTGACAAGCTATATTAGTACACTTGTTCGTTTGCATATTCCAGTCTCCGTAGCTAAATGGAATCTGAAAAGCAAAGAGTTGGAAGAGAAAAAAGACATGATTTGGGACGAGGTTAAGGTATCATATATGGTTGTTGTTATTATCTTGACGATAATTTGTTTAAATTACTTATACTAACACACTCTATGCGTATGTTTTTTCGCAGAGGTCTTTTAACATACCAGATGAGCGTAAATGCTACATACTTGGTTTGGCCGGAAAAAGATATAAAGGGTGGAAAGCTTTTTTAACAAACACCTATCTTAAGGATAAAGATGGAAACTTTCTTGAAGAGGCACTGGGACGGCCAAAAAAATATGAGTTCTTCATTGATGATGAAGATTGGGCTAAGTTTATAGAGCAAAGAGATGAAGCTTTTCGGAAAAGGAGTGACACAAATAGTGCGAGAGCATCAAAACCCGCATATCCATACAGAAAAGGGCGTTTGGGATATGCACGCTTAGAGGGAAAAATTGTAAGTAAATAGAAATGTGTTTTAATTAATTGTCTAAATGTGTTTTAATTGACGATTTTATCATTTGTGTCAATGCATAGTTAGAGGAGACGAAAAGTGAGGAAACCTCACTTCCAATACATGTATTATGGAAGGAAGCTCGTGTGGGCAAGAATCGAGCTGTCGATCCCGATGTTCAAAAAGTTTATGCTGAATGTGTAAGTATAACATTGTGTCTTTAATTAAAACAAATGTTTTTTAATATATAATTGATTTTGTATCTCCACTAATAATTATTGAAATGTAAATGAATTACAGGAGACCATGTCGCAATCGGTATCCACCGGTGAGGACCAGGATAATAGGAGCGTACTTAGTAGAGCACTAGATGTTCCTGAGTATCCCGGTCGGGTGAGGGGTAAAGGTCATGGTGTGACTCCAACCTCTTTCTACAAGCATTCTAGGAGAAGAAATCCTACCAATGAAGAAGTGTTGCAAAAATTGCAGGAATTACAAGCACAAGTCTCTGAATTGCAAAGAGATAAAAAGATGTATATGAGAGAAAAGTGCAATACTTCATCGGTGAAAGAAACTAGTGATAAAGCTAGTATCAACTATCAAAGAAAATTTCCCGAGGTAATTATAATTTTTTTTCCTTACAATTGTTCTATTTTATTAATGATAATGACTCTATATTTACTATTGGTTTAGGGTATTTCATCTTGCCAAATATACTTATCGTCACCGAATTATCGCCTAGTTGGCAAGGGAAAAGTGCACAACACTTTGGGAGATTTACTTCACCATAGACCTCTCCCGGATGGACACCTGAAAGTATCAGTTGATGTTGTATTAGATCATGATGCGGTGCTACCGGTACCTGACATGGTCTCAGAGACAACATTGTTGCGAGATGCAATAGGGTCATTTGTTGCATGGCCCTCGGAGCTCATTATCATTGGTGATGAGGTATATTGAAAACCATTATGAATCATTTAGTTTTTGAATGTCAATTTTGAACCATTACGTTAATTATTTTTTACATTTTAATTTTAGACTGCTCCTACAAAACCCGCAATTAAGGGTAAAGGGATTTTACAGGAGGAGGAGTCTGTTGCATCACTAAAAGAGGTACATTTAAAGTGTTAATATATAATCTGAATCTAAAACTGCATGATTTTATAATTTACCTAAGTTATATGATTTTTAGGCATCTGCTCGGGGGTCACAACAAGTGACGCAGCAAGTTCGTAGCGTACCACCCAAAGAAAAGGGTCCTCCGAAGCCAAGGGCAAAAAAAGGTGGTGCTCGGAACACTTGTTGATATGTCAGATTTGAAGGATGGTGCTTTCCGTGAAATTAATATGGATGAAGGTATCTTTGTTATTGAATTCCTGTCAAATATTGCACTAGATGACTTGCAAGAGATTTTTACGCATGAACAACTAGGCGTCGGTAATATTCACTCATACATCCGGTAATATTCACTCATCCGATATATTGTTTAATTAGTTGAACAATTTATTTACACATTTCAATGAAAATAATCTAATGTTTATTATGTTTTTATTTAAGGTTGTTGTATGACAAAGTGTTGCGCGGGACTGCTATAGGGGGGGCTACGAGAGCGCTTTTGGAGTTTCAAAAGCGCTGTCGTTACCTACGGCAGCGCTGGCTTTTGCAGCGCTTTAAAGCCCAAAATAAGCGCTTTTAAAGCCCTTAACCGGTGTAGTGTGGGAAAACTTAGCTCATTTTAAACAGAGTCGCCACCGCGCTTTATTGTTTCCAAAAAGTAATGGGTGAAAGAGCGAATAAAACCCACAGAAGTTTTTAAAATTAAAACTAATAAACTTATTAGAGTTCTGGCTACGGAGGGTTTGTTATACAAGGGGAAGGTTTTAAGCACCCCTCATATCCATGGTACTCCATGGGAACCTCTTTGTTTTGAGTTATTATCTTTTGTTTATAAATACCCTTTTTGTGAAAAAACCTATGTGAAAAACTTGTTTGAAATATAGGGCGGGGATGGGAAAAGAATATTTTGAAATTGAGCTCAATAAGATATCGCATCTTAGGCCTACATACCCCTTTAGTACAATAGGGAAGTCAGAGCTTTTGTAGTTCCTCTTTTAAAAAGAAAAAAAAGGGGGCCAAAGTGGCCAAAATCTTTTTGGGCGTGAGCTTTAAAATACTCACAAGTTTTAAAAGAGGGTTAAGCTTTAAAATACTTAACAAGTTTAAAAGAAGATTAGGCTTTAAAATACCTAATAAGTATAAAAGGTTAAGCTTTAAAATACATAACAATTTTGGAAAAGGAATTAGGCTTTAAAATACCCAATAAGTTTTAAAAGGTTAAGCTTTAAAATACTTAACAATTTTTAAAACTAAAAAGAAAAGACCAAGCTTTAAAATACAAAGTCAATGGGTTAAGAGAAGTTTCACCGGGAATAATTCATCTCTTAACACAAAGGTTTAAAAACAAAGGATCAAGTTTTAACAAGATCAATGGATTAAGAATAGTTTCACCGGGAATAATTCTATTCTTAATACCAAGGTTTCAAAACAAAAGGGTTTGGTTAAGCTTTAACAATACTAAACCATAAACGAGTGAAAAGCTTTAAAATACTTAACACAAAAGTAAAAGAGATTGGAAAAGAGTTTAAGTACCTTGACAATTTAGTCAATATCATTCCTATCCTTTTGGACAAAACAGCAAACGTAAGCAATTAACAATGAATACCTCAAGTGTGTGGGTGATATCATGTGGCACAAGAACAAACAAGTGAGTATGATAATCAATAAGTAAGAGATGAGTGTATCTAAACCCTTGGATTCAAACTCATGTATGAATGATGAATGATTAGCATGATGCATAAACATGAGGTTTGATAAACAAAACATATAAGAGATGATAATTAAATAACAATTAAGTACAAAGCATGGATTAAAAGAAATCAACAAGTATGTACAAATAAACATGGATAAGCAAAGATCAACATGTTGCAAATTTTTTGGTTAGGGTTTTAAACCTAAGGTTTTTTTAAATTAGTTTTAAATTAGGGTTAAACATAAACACCTAAACCTAATTGATTTTATTTGTTAAATACCAAATTCTTTAAGATATTTGGCCTAAGGGTACATGGAGAAGTCAATGACATCTATTCTAACCCTAAACAAACATTTACAAAATATACATGAAGTCCTATTAAAGACATAATCAAAACAAAACAATTTTTAGTTAATTTTTCAAAGATAAAAGGACATGTTTTTAATTAATTTTAAAATGATGATAAAATATATAATTTTTTTGGGATTTTCAACATGGTATTAAAATACACAAATTAAATAAAACACATAAAAAAGAAGGGATTAAAAATATTAATTTACCTATTTTTTTATGATTTTTGAAAGTTAAATAAAAAACTAACAAAACAAGTAATTAAAATTAAAAGGAATGTGGTCACAAGGGGTTCAGGTTTGAACCCATGACCTAACATTCAGTGTACAAAACCATGACCAACCCAACTGCGCGCGCGTGGTGTCAAAGATGTGCATTCAATTTAATACAACATGTAACAAGTTGTGAAAACGTAAAAAAATAAAATAGAAAAAAGGTCTGGGGCGAGGGGGATTCGAACCCCAGACTTGTGGGTCAAGAGCGCGCTAGATACAAGGGAGATTGCCAATTATGCTGAAACGATTTAGTCATAAGTAACATGACTCTAATTCATTAAATTTAAAACACGCGTGCCAAAATGAAGTTTAAAAACTTCATCTTCTTCCTCGCGCGAAGAACACAGCAACAACAACATCATTGGCATCAACACAAATTTCTGGAATCTTAACCAAATTCAACAAAATAAAAGTGCAAACTGATCCAATTTTCACCACGATTTCAACCACATAACTAGCGTACATAAACTAAAACATGATCAAACTTGAGAATTTCTGGGATTAAGATATGAACCCTAAAAATGAATTTTAAAATAAAACTCTTAATTCAAACAATCAATGTCCAAAACCTGAGGGCTATCAATCAACATGTAAAACAGAACATTTTGGTAACAAGAAACACATGAATTGAGCCCCATTCATGGGAGCTCGAAGTTAAGATACATACCTCTGAAAATAGGGTCGAGTAGAGGATTTGAGGGGACCTAGGAATGCTACCAGAATCTAAACACCTTATGGGACCTCCAAGGAAGCTTTAGGAACACTCACAATGCTCTACAAGTACCTGCAACTCAAAATTCAATTTCACTACAAGTGGAAAACGTTATGGCTGGATCTCCCAATGAAATGTTGTTACAGATCCAAAGCAGATGTTTGGATAGCTTCTATATGTGATATAGAAGCTATCTATCACAAAAAAATTTGAAAACGCACGAGTCAAATGTAGAATGACAACTTTGGTTCTAAAGGTGCTTTAATGGAGTTTTGAAATGGTGACTTCTGGTTTAAGGCCTTTGGTAGGTGTTTGGATGTTATGGATAGTTTCTATTTATGATATATAAGCTATGTGAAAGGTTTTTTGATTAGCTAAGTGTTTGGTTTGCGTTTTAGCTTGTGGTGAGTTTGAAAGCTTTGAAAATGGAGTGAAAATGGTGTTTTTTTGGTTAGAGGCCTTTTGGTAGGTTAAGGAAGGTATGGACAACTTCTAAAATGTATTTAGAAGTTGTTCAAACTCTTGTTTGACACCCATAACTCTTAGAAGTCAGAATCACTATAATAGTGAAAGATGGAAAAATGGAGAATTTCAAGTGAGGTATGACTTGGAGAATTCTGGTGTAATTGATCAAGGGAGTGATGCTCTCTATTTATAGGCAGGATTTAGGGTTTGTCAAGGGAAAAAATTCAGAAGTTTGAAGCTCACATGTGATCTTGTACCATCTTGCTTGTTTGTGAAGAAATGAGAAAGTTATGGTTTCAATGGATGGTACAAGCTTTAAGCATGCATGCAAGGACTTTGATATGATCTTAGAGGCTTGCTTGTGGGATTTGAATTACTTTTGGTGCAGAAGAAACAAGTGGGAAGCTCAAGGGGAGTGGACTTTGTGATTATAGTCACTTTTCCAAAATGGAAGTCATGGCTTTATGCTTGAAATGACATTATGCATTGGTTAAGACTTGAACCACTTGGTCCATAGCTCAAAAGCAAGTGTAATCTTCTGAACTTTGTGTCTTGAACAAGTTATAGGAGCTGCAAGAAAGGAATCTTTCATTTAAAAATGATTTTGCTTCATAACTTCTTCATCTTCATTCTTGAATCAAGTGTTCATGGTGCCTTCTTCACAAAATCATATCTAATGAATGGAGCCATGGATTTTCATGCTACTTAGCTCTTTGGAAAGCCCTTGCTACATACTTCAATTCACTAGTTAAAAGTTTCCTCAAACTCTTTTTGGATCATTGAGAAAAATGGCCATAAAGTTAAGAAAAAATCCAAGTAAAACACTTGAAAATTTCTCTAAGTCTTTTGAAAATTATCTTCTTAATTCCATATCTCTCAAAATAATCATTTTTTGCAAAATGTTCTATTGTGATAAGTTGTTCATGTTGGGAGATTTTTGAGTGTGTAAGAAAAATTTTGAGATCCATGAATAAGGTCAAAATACACTTAAAAACCCTAATTTGACTTTTTGTTGACTTTTTGATTCTTGATGAATTCTTTGAATTTTCTTTGACCAAATGTCTTCAATATCCATATGATGATGATTTGGATCCTTAAAAGTCCATAGTTGACTATTTTTCTCAAAAGTCAAAGGTTGACTTGCAAAGTTGACTTTTTCCAAATGAACTGCAGTTTTGTAATTTCCAAATGAATCAAGCTCTCATTTTCAAATGAATGATATGGATGGACTATAATGTTGATTTGGATACCCTTGAGTTATATTTTGAGTCTTGGAACCATCTCCTGATTAAAAGTCAACCCTCAAGTGACATTAGGTCAAAAACCCTATTTGGAGCTCTTGATGAACTTGAAGGTGATTAATCTTGCATTGACCCATCTTTGGGCTTTGATTTTGATTGGAGAACCCTTTGAATCATAGAAGAAGGTTGAATTTCTTTGTGGGCCTCAAAACCCTAATTTGCTTAGCTTCCTCTTGAGTAGTCTCCTGTCTTGGGACACAAGCAACAAACAACAATTTTTTTGTATTTTTGGGTTAATGAATAATAAAGGCATGATGATTATGATAACAATGATGATCCTAATGTTTAGGTTATGGTGGGATCTTAGTGGTCAAAAATTGGGGTGCAACAATCTTTAAAATAACTATACTAGTAGTGGAAAAAGAACAATATAATTTTAAAATTTACACCCAATATACTAAAAACGGGTGTAAATGAGAAACTCGGTGGCACTTTTGAAAATAAAGTGTTATCTTAAGTAATATCAGGTTACAATATACACCCTATTTTCTAAAATCGGGTTTAAATTAAAAATATTATTATAATCAAATTTCAATTACTCCCTTTAAACTAAAAAAACGGGTGTAAATAAGAAATGCAATGACAATTTTATAAATAAAGTGTCATTTTAAATATTACCCGATCACAATATATACCCTATTTTCTAAAAACGGGTTTAAATTAAAAACATTATCATATCAAATCTCAATTACTCCTTATAAACTAAAAAAACGGGTGTAAATTATGTAAACTAAAAGATAATTTAAACATTATTAACAAATTAATAAATTAATAGATGAATATTAATGGGTCTAAATTCATCGCACAATGTTCTAAACCCAGATTCATCGCATTTCACATAAACCTTTTTCACCGAAACTCTTCTCACCAAAACTTTTCGCTCATTTCACAGTTCACTATCGCTGTTCACCACCGACAACGAAGCTGAAGAAGTTTGAGAAGAAACCATCGCTCATTTAACAGTGACGATTGAAGAAGTTTGAGAGGAAACCTTCGGTCATTTCACAGTGACGAAAACGAAGTTGAAGTTGTTTGATCAAATTCCCCAACCAAATATCCCAAAACGAACTTCATCGTGACGGTGGCAATGCCAAATTTCTTCACGTTTGTGATGATCATTGAGTCGTGTGCGAAGTCGAAAGGATTTGTAGAAGGTGAAGAAGTACATTGTTGTGCTGCGAAGTGCTGTTTTAAGTCGAATTCATTTGTGGCTACTTAGTTGTTTGATCTGTACTCGGAAAAGGGTTGTATTGAAGATGCTTATAAAGTGTTTGGTGAAATGCGTGAGAGTAATGTTGTTGTGTGGACTGTTGTTATAAACGCTTATATATCTTATGGTGATGTGGTTTCTGGGAGAAGAAGTTGAAGAAATTGATGTTTACTGCGGTATGTGTGATGAAATGAATGAAGTATAATTTAAGTTCTTCTTTTTATGTTCCTCTTATGTTAACTGGTGCAACGTCGCTTCTACCACTAATAATGGCAATATTGATAAATCCTAAATAATGCAACAATTAGCAAGATGAGTTAACTTTTTTAAATCATATTGATTTATTAAACAAATGTTGAGATATAATTTTAAATTAGTTTGTGTATCTTTGTTCGTATAAGCTCTTTTATTTACCATGGTTAGTGAGGCATTCTAAAAATTAATTTAATTGTCCGTTTCAATTAGTTAGATTAGTTAGAAGCTCATCCTAAAACTTAGTTTCATTGGATATGATTGACAAGTTTCAATGAGATAGAAGCTTAGTTTCGTTGGATATATCAGACAAGTTTCAATGAGTTAGAAGCTCATCATAGAGCTTAGTTTCATTTGATATATAATTGACTAGTTTCAATAAGCTAGAAACAGTTTTAATGCACCTTTGTTTTTGTTGTTGCAGTGGTATGTTTGTTCAAGATCCTACTAGAGGTGGTCATACTGTGGATGATATTTTTTATCAGGCTAGGCAAGTAGCTGTTGGTGCTCCTACTAAAAATTCTTCAAGGTCAAGAAGTTTTACTGGAATAGCCAGATTGCTTTCCGGAGAGGCATTTTCTTCCGCTCCTTAGCCAGTAGAATCAATTACACATGTGGTCACTTTTTGGAGGAATGGGTTTTCTGTCAATAATGGTCCTTTGCGGAGGTTGGAAGACCCACAAATTGCATCATTTCTTGAGGTATCTTAACTTTTTTTTTATCAAATTTGTTATTAATTTTTTATCCATATTTCGTAAATTTTAAGATTTGTTTTCACGTCTTCTAAATTTATTGAAAACTATTGCTTGGTCTCATCATTTTCTACTTGTGGATGTTATTGTTGCCAATTTCTAATAGGATATTATGTTAAGGTCTAATCCCAACTTTTAGGGTGAATAGAAAAGTTAGAGAATAATTAATTGGAGCTTCGTTTAAAACAATTGTGCTGGTCTAAAATCAATTGGAACAGTCTCCACCCGATCACGGATCTTTGGTTCCACAGGGATACGTGCCTGGAGATAGCTACAAAGGCTTCCTGCAAAATTTTAAAACGGTACATATGGTTTCAACTTTTTCTTTTGAAAAATAGCTTCATAGTTAATGGTACAACATAGTAAATAGATTATAGTTTCTTGGATTGATTAAGAAGGCTAAACATATTGGAATTTACTTACTGATATATTTGTATGCAGTAGTTGGAAAATCGGCCACAATGCCGTCAACTTTGGCAGCCTTAATATAAGTAGAAACCTCCATAGTAGGGTCTGGCCAATAATCAAATGTCAGTGCCAAGTATTTGTTTTTGAGAGCAAATTAAATATAACTTATATATTGAGTTGTTATCTTTGACAGAATGTGGTGTGTTTTGATAGAGAATGATGCCGTTAGTTTTGAACTGGAACCTAAGGTTTTCTACATTCTGTTTTGTCGGTTCTTTAGAACCGAGGATTTCTTATTTTATAAACAAATAAACCATTTTTTTCATTTTTGTAGAATGGACGCATTCAAGAGGCTTCTCCCATTTTGTGTTCATCAAAAACCCACAAGAACAAGTTGCCAAACACCTCTCTTTCTTGGGATTGGAGGTGAGGTTCTCTCATTCTCTTTTTTGGAATTGGAGGTTCTTTCTTTAAATTCTTTAATTAATTTTTATTTTCGGTTGACATGACAGAACAAGGGATTAATGCGAAGGTTTGTTTTATCCATGTGCTGCTCAGTAAGTTCACCATGATCATTTATTTGTATAATCTGATTGGAAAGTGCCAAGGGTGATGTCGAAGTCTCATCATTGAGATTTGAACCAACATTTTAAAAGGGGAACCTTTCCACTTATATGGCCTGTTCTAATCCTTTTCTATGTCATTCTGATGTGATATATTACTCCAGTATAGTGGTCTATCAAAATATGCTATGAAATATGTCATTTGGATAAAAGAGATCTCTGTTTTTTAATGTGAATGGTGAGCTAGCATAGCTTGAATTGAAGCGTAATTATTGTTAAGTTAGTTACCACTTCTGTTTTCCGTTAATGATTTAGTTAGACTTGTTTGGAACAACTAGTTTGTTTAGGAGGTTTAAAGATAGTTACAGAGGGATGAGAGTTAGTTGATATTATGATAATAAGAAGGTGTTGAGAATAAGAAGCCTAATTGGAAGATTGTCATGGTAATTGCTTGATATTGTTGATATTATGAGAATGAATTCTTAGTGATTCTAGCTTTTAGCTATATGGCTTGAGTAAGGGGATTACATAAAATATGCTAACAATGCTTAAAGTTTTAAATATGCTTTGTACCTTATATGTAGGCACATAGCATAGCTTGAATCGAAGCGTAATTATTGTTAAGTTAGTTACCACTTCTGTTTTCAGTTAATGATTTAGTTAGACTTGTTTGGAACAACTAGTTTGTTTAGGAGGTTTAAAGATAGTTACAGAGGGATGGGAGTTAGTTGATATTATGATAATAAGAAGGTGTTGAGAATAAGAAGCCTAATTGGAAGATTGTCAAAGTAATTGTTGTTGATATTATGAGAATGAATTCTTAGTGATTCTAGCTTTTAGCTATATGGCTTGAGTAAGGGGATTATATAAAATATGCTAACAATGCTTAAAGTTTTAAATATGCTTTGTACCTTATATGTAGGCACATAAGCAAGATAATGGATGGGTGTGTGGATATTATGTAATGATCGAAGAACATGTTTGATATTGCAGATACTTCCATTGTTGAAAGATTCGATGAGGTAGTATAATTTAAAATATTTTCATATTGCATGTATTTATTGAAAAACATGTAAATTATTATTTTAATATTGTTAATTTATTATATGTTGAACTTGTAGATACTTACAGACACGTCACCATATGAAAAAGAAACAATCGACCATAATCGGCAACTTTGGGCTCAAAGTTTTTTGCAAATGGTTGAAAATTAAAAGATTGAGGAGCAATCTACAAGATCAAATGCAAATGGTTGAAGAGGATAAGGACATAGAAATGTTGCCAAAACAAAAGCCAAAGAAGAAGAAGAAAACTTATATATGAAGAAAGTGTTATGTAATATTATGCGTTGGTTGAATATTTTGTTGTTAATATTATGCTTCTTAGTAAAAAAAATATGATTTTGTATACTTTTTGGTAAATATGAAAAATATTATGACTTAGTACATGAAATATGATTTTTATGTGTATGATTTTATAGTATTTGAAATATTATGATTTCTTAGTACATGAAATATGATAACTAAATGGTGTATATGAAATAGGGTGTAAATGGAATTAAATATAATATAATTTTTTCATTCATAAATGGTGTATTTACACCCGTTTTTTATTAAAATTGAGTGTAATTAAGAACGTATCTATACCCGATTTTTATTAAAATAGTGTGTAATTAAGAACGTATTTACACCCAATTTTTATTAAAACAGGGTGTAATTAGAACGTAACTACACCTGATTTTTATTAAAATAGGGTGTAATTAAGAACATATTTACACCCGATTTTTATTAAAATAGGGTGTAAACTAGAACGTATTTACACCCGTTTTAAACAGGTGTAAATTCGTTAGATATTTCTCACTCGGTGGATATACACCCGGTTTTTATTAAAAATAATGAGTGTAAGGTTAATAAAAAATGGGTGTAAATTAACCTTTTTATACTAGTGACTATAAAATAGAAATTGTGTTGACTGAAATATCCATGATTCAATAATTCAAGTGTTGTAAGTGGTTAATACGGGATAGTAATATATTAAAGCTGAGACATAAGCACTTCTAGAGACTAAGCTTTAAGCTAAGACATAAGCACTTCTAGAGACTAAGAAAAGCTGTTTTGCATTATGGTAGCCAAAAATAAAAATATTAAATTGGAGTCAAATAAAATAATTATTTAACTTTGTTATAGTTAAGGTGGTTTGCAACTGTTAATCTAGTTCAGGTTATAGTTAGCACTACGATAAATAACGCTTTTATTCTCGGACGTGAAATGCGTTTTACCTCGGTTCAAGTAGCGAGGTAACGAGGGACGTCATGAAAAGTTTCCACTTAACACCTCGGTGAATAAAAAACCGAGGGATATAGTTATATGCACACCACGGGCATGATTATTATTATTTTTTTTAAAGTTGTAACATTATTTATCCATAATATTACATTATTTATCCAATATTACATTGTTTAAATAGAATATTAAAATTAAAATAAAAGTAAAATTTTCTAGAGTTCAAGACAAAAATCAATTTCCCTAAATTCCCTCAAGATTTAGACTTTAGATCTTCGAATTATTGAATCTTGGGGAAGATCTTCTGTTGGATCTTACATGCAATTGTTTTTGATGAAAAAAAAGGGTAAGATAATTAATATAAAAAATAAAATCATTTTTTGATTCGAATAAATATTTAAGAAAACAAACCTTGAACCCAGAAAAATTTATGCTCTTGCAATCCTTCATAGAGAAGCATCTTTAGGTTTCAAGCGCTTCATATATTTCATTTAGGTTTAAATTTCAATATTCAACATGCTTTTATAATGGATGTCCCTTAGGTTTCACACAGATCACTAATGGCAGCGTCTTGAGCGTTGATAACCATTAAATAGATGACAAAGATTTGTTAAGGCCGGTGTATATAGTATAGAAAAACGCTTAACTATCACCTCGGTCGCGAAAAATTACCTGGGTGAATGCGCATTTTTTTAATTACATTGTTTTCAAAAAATATTTAAAATACATTGTATGCAACAAATCTTTGATGATATCAAGATTTAGATGCTATAGGTCCCATGCAAGAAGCTACAGATCTGTTTCCAGGGCCAATGAGAATTTTTATATTATGCAATTACAATCCACCCCAAAGATATGTCGTAGCGGTGATAAATATTTCCTCTCTTTGGGGTGACTTCATATAATAAAGGATTAAGGTAAAATTTGTTTAACGAGTGTTTTTATAGTAAAATATGATTACCATACCCCTCGGTATATCTATAAAACCGAGGTAAATTATCTTCTCCTTTAAACTATCACTTGGTTTTGGATTAAAACCGAGATGAATAATTCTTTTTTTTAAAATATTACATTGTTTACACAAAATATTAAGATAAATTGTTTATAAAAAATCATTTCAAATGTTAAGCTCCCTTCTTTGTGTAAGTTGAAGTTCCCTCCTTTGTTTAAGTTCCAACTTCTAAATGATTAATTAGGTTAAAATGTGTGTGACGAGTACTTTTATAGTGAAATAAAAATATAAATTGCATAAGTTGAGATTCAAAGCTTCGTCATGAAATGTATTTTTGGAGTAGTGAAGAATGACAATTATTATCAGGTTAATAAAATAAAGTAATTTTCTATTTTACTAAAAAAATAATTTCTTGCAACGGTTATAAGTTGTGTTGTAGTATAGAAAGGGTTGTTGTAGTCTATGAAAAAGAAATTAAGAAATGGATCTACTAAAATGGTTTCAAATGCACTACGACTAACAACCGTTGTTATACCCATTAAAAATAGTCGTTTCTTAAAACACCCCAATTGCAACATTTTTAATCTGAAAAACAGAGTGCAACTGATGGAAACCGTTCTCTAAAGAAAACTACAACAACGATTCTCTGCAAGGCGCCGTTGGAAACAAAAACTGTTCCAAAAGGATAAATCAACCCCTTAGTTTGGAACGGGCTGAAAACCGTTCTCATAAGAAAAGGCAACGTTTTTTTTTTAGATTTTGCAACGATTTTCATGAATTGTCGTATAGTTAAAATGTTGTAGAGGTCACTGGGAGATATCACGTTTTAACTTCAGATAAAGACTTTATACAGACCATTTTTTTTCATCTCATTGTAACAACTTTCTGTCCATCATAACAAGAATATGTTCTCCCAATAATAATGTCAAACCCTAATTTACGAGCCTCCATGCAAATTCATTGAAACATATGTTCACGTAAGTAAAAAAAACAACCCTGTAAAAAAAACAGATTCCATTCCTGCCATTTGTAGATTCCCAGTTTTGCCCCCTTGCTGAATTTGGTCAACAAAATTGATGATGTGGCGCTGCTTTTAATTTTAGTTTTATTTATTCATTATTATTACATTGTTAACATTCAAAATATCTAATTATTCTTAAAAAATTGTCTCAAGTGAGGTTTGAACCCAAGACTAACTCTCACATCATTCATTCAACATCACCTTTCCCAACTGAGCTATTTAATTTCTCTGTCTATTAAATGCATCAATACGTATATCATACATAGCTATATTTTATATCATAATTAATTTTACATAAGTATTATTCAACCATATATTAAACTGAAAGTATTCTTTATATAAATAAATATAATTTTCAAATATATTATATTTAAACGTTATTTAACAAACCATATTTTAAACGTAAATATAATACAATACTTTTACGTAAATATAATAAAATAATAATAAATTGAAAATAATTGAAATATAATTTCAGTTTATTAAATAAACGTAAATATAATAAACTAAAATATTTAGATATAATACTTTTACGTTTAATATATTAATTTTTTTAATTGAAATATTAAAAACAAGAATTTAATTGGAATACACTGGTAGTGTAAAGAAGTTTTACACCGTCCATGAATCACAACCGTTAATCTGTTGGAAGTATTTGACTTTTATTTTAATTTTTTTAAAAATAATATAATTGAATGGTTGTGATGCATTGATAGTGTAAAATATTTTACACTGACAGTGCATAACAATTAAACTCTAAAAACAATTAAAATTTTAAGAGATAGTAAACGTTATTTTGAAAAACAATTAAAAAGTTACTTTGTTTAATTCCAAAAATTAAAAACATTATTTAGAATTTAGAAAATATAAATAAACTTAAAATAATTTATAAACTGAAAATATAAATTAAAACCAAAAGGTAATTTGTATTGAAAATAATAAAATAATAAAAAACTGAAAAAATAAATAAATTTAGAATAATAATAATAAAGTAATATATTTATAATAATAAACTGAATAATAACAAACAAATATTATTTTAAAATAAATATTGTAAATAAATAATCTTTAAAAAATGTAAAGGAATTAACATTTTTTTATTAAATATAAATATAGTATTTAACGTTTTTAACATAAACGAATACTTAACATTCAGTTTTTTTTTAACATTCAGTTTTTATTAAACATTTAGTTATTGTTAACATTCAATTTTTTTTAACATTCAGTTTTTATTAAATATTTAGTTATGTTTTAGTATTTATTTTTGTGAAATAAAAAATAAATATTTTAATTCTTAAAAAATTTAATATATTATTATTCAAATAAAATATAAAAAATATATAAGTATACATAAGAAGTTAGTTATTTTAAACAGTGTTGACTGTAGACAATTTTCCTTAAAATATGAAGGATGGTAAATTTTTTAATTACACGAGATAATCATGACATTTTTTTGCCATTATACATTGTTGATAAAAGAAAAAAAAGGAGATATTTTAAGGAGAGAGAAACATTTGCCAATTTACTTTCTACAATTTTTAATGACATTTCTTTGTCTTTGGTACTCTTGATTTTAGTTGTTATACTCATATTTCATTAAGCCAGTTGTTCTTGTAACAATAACTATCTTCATTTCATTTTGAAATCTGCAAAACATATGAATTTTTAACAAAAGTTCAAAATTGTATGTGTACATCAACATGTGATTAAAATAGCAAATTATACACAAAAAAAAAATAGATCAATCCTAAGGATATAAAGAGAGAGAAATATTAAATTATACAAAAAAAAAAATAGATCAATCCTAAGGATATAAAGAGAGAGAAATATTTGACAATTTACTTAAATTTTTATGACATTTATTTTCCTCTTATACTCTTGGTATCAGTTGTTATACTCCTATTTTATTTTAGACAATTGTTCTTGTCATAACAACTATCTTCATTTTATTTTACAAATCTGCAAAATGTAACATTCATAACACTAATAAAACTCCAAATCATCGTACTCATGTATAAAATAATATTATGAATAAAGACTTGAGTAGTTGAATTAGACCATCCAAGTTGTACATTAACATGATAAAAATCACTACCAGAAACTACGCCAAATAAGCTATTTAATAGCGTTTTTTTTTGTTTTTGATAGCACTTAAAAGTGCTATTAACCGCGCCGCTATTGTAAATATTTTTTGTTTAATAGCACTTTAAAAGCGCTATTAAAGTACTGCTTTTTAATAGCGTTTTTGCTTAAGCGCTACCGAAGTAGACATTTTGCACATTTTTTTATTCGCTTTTGATAGCGTTTTCAAACTAAGCGCTATTATAGAGCGCATGTTTGACAGCACTTTCAAACAAAGTGCTAATATATGTCACATGTTTAATAGCACTTTCAAATAAAGCCCTAATATATGACACATATTTGATAGCACTTTTTCTTAAAACTGCTATTATAGAATGTTTCATCAATAGCACTCTTTACAAAATGCTATTGTAATACATTTTAAATTTATTTTTTTATACAAAATTATTCTTTTGGTGTTCAAATATCAAAAAGCTACATTCAATTCAATACCAAATAACACTTTAAGTTACTCATTACATACATACTATGATCCATCAATACCAAATATTTTAAATCAAATCCACTTGTTTACAAATATCACAACAAGGTTTAAAAAAGTACTTTACAACCATGACATGTTCACTCCATGGGTACTAGCAAAACTGAGTTCTATTAGTCCTACAAACTCATATACCAATATATTATGACATAAGTTGAAATTAGTAAACGTCTCTCAGAGACTTAAACTATGATTAATTATCGGGAAGAAGCCACTTATATTATTACAAGAGAGGTCCCTGCATAAATGTTCAACTCAAAATGGTTAATGTAAAAGAAGTTCATACAAAGATGTTCAAATCTAAATGGTTAATATAAAAGAGGTCTCTACATATCCGAACTTGAACTTTTAGTTCCTGCAATACACCACCATTACTAGCCAACATTGCTGATGTGGGTATGATAAGTAACCATCATTATATTCCTCTAAAGCAATACTGTCGCCTCTCCTTTAAGAGATCACTGACAATCTCTTCGCGATGTCAACTAAAATGGTTAATATAAAATAAGAACAAAAGCATGAGTTGAGTTTTGAGGTACACATTTCAAAATTAAGTAGTAGAAGAATAACTTTGTATATTATTCTTGTCCACTGAGCCATAATTCATTTAGTACATTTATATTTTTACATTCATAATGGACGTATAAAACACATTTTAATCCATTTGAAAATCACTTCCAAAGAAATACAAAAACATACCTATTCCAACTTAACTCCTTCATGTTGGTCTCAAGCTCCATAATTTTCATGTGGAGTTCATTTTCCTTTTTCAAGGATCAATTTGTTGAAGTTTCCAAGGCAATTCTTATTTACTTTTTTAGTCCCTGGCATAAAAAGTATTTTTACATTAAGATAAAGTGGGTATAAAGAAACAAACTGTTTAATTTCAGTACCTGAAATTTGATCACTGGTTAGTGAAGTATATAATAAAAAAGACCATCGATTATGGACCGTTAAAATAATGTTACATGTATGAGATGCCATGTACAATACCAGGCATATCGAGAGAAAATCGGAGTCATTCACCACAAGTAGAAAGAAGTAGCAGATACCTAGTGCATGGTTGCCCTTCACTTGCATCTCAACCCTTTGTGCTTCCGCTGTGTTCATAGACTCTTATGCACCAATGAAATCATTCATTGTAAGTACGATAGGATTGATGAATAAGTGCCAGTGATATGAATAGTCTCAGACAATAAATCAACTTGTGAATAATCTCATAATAATGCTAGAAGGATGTCTCCAAGTAAGAACATCATGATTCATAGTCTCATTCAAATGCACCGAAAGAAACTATAACCAAATAATTTTTTATTTTGGAAACTGTTGCCGTTAAAACCATTAAACCTCCTAAAATTGATTCAGTTTGCTCCATCAATTTCTCATTTGCCTTTTTGACCTCTGGAAGTGAAGACTGAATTGCAGCAGTGGCAGGTTGACCACTTGCTCTATTGTCTGATTCCAAAGTGTGTTCATTTAGTTTCACTATCACGTGAGTGAAACTCTTCCATGTTTCTTTGTTCACTAAAAGCTTCATTAGAGGCTTCTGAATCTTAACTAGCAGCTTTGTATGCAGAATCATTTGATTCCTTAGAACTTTCAGTATCATATTTATCATTATCAGTATCAGACATCCAACCCTTCTCATTGTTAAATAACTTTAACTTCCCAAATGCAAACTCCACAAATTGGCTGACTTGTACTGTATCAGAACCGATAACCTTTCTGAGTGCAGAATCAAAACCATTCTTCTTTAGAAAATCTGAAACAAAAGGTATCTTCCACCACTTTTTCTCATCATCAATTTCATCAAAGGTCTTATATTTAACCTAAAATACGAAATTTACTACAGAAGTCACTAAGCAAGGGATAAAAGGCCTTAATACTAATAGTCTTAGTAGGTCTTAATAGTTTATAAAAGGCAGACAACCTCAAATTATTCATATAAGCAAATTGAGACAAATTAAGCATACTTAGTTGCCACTTTCAATGATAAAGTGAATAGCGTATCTCAGGTTAACTGAATAACAACCAAATGTCATTTTACATTAGTCCTAGAGAATTGATTAGTTAATGTATAAACTATTAAGACCTTTTTAGAGAATACAATCTAATGCATGGGATAAGCATATGAAGTTCTAAAAACATAAATAGAGAGACACAATTGTCCACTAAAATGTAAACTTAGAACAAATGGCATAGACATCATGATGTTCACCAAAATACATATGCCGGTAATTTTTTTCCCATATTAAGAGCTTGTACTGTTGGTTTGTATTTATTCTTTTCTATTGAAATAAACATACCTCCAGCCAAACCATTCCACCGCCACCCATTCCTCCCAATTCCACCAGTATTTCATGTGTATCTCCTACAACAACAAAAACATTATATGGTGAAAAATATGTAATCAGAACTTTAAAATGACATGTTAAGTTTATGTTAAGTTTATTTTCACCCTGTGCAATTTCAAACTTCTTCCACGGTTTCATTTATATATAAATAGGTGATATTACATTGTCATTTGAAAACCAAGACAGTGAGTTATGGCAAAAAACAAAACTTAGCTATTTATCATCATGGGGAATGGTAATAGGCAGAACAAGTCTTCATCAGGTTTCTTCTCTATTTTTGCATGCTTATAGAAATAACTTATACATCAACCTTTAAAAGAAAACTGATCAAATTGCTGAATTGTCTACTTCCTATATGAAAATTTATACATCACTAAACACAGAAAACATGACACAAATAGTTGAAGTGCTCAACCGAAATGCCGAATCAAAATACTAAACTGAAACGCCGAATTGAAATACCAAATCAAAACGCCAAATCAAAACACTGAATCAAAACATTGAATCGAAATGTCAAATCGAAGTACCGAATCATAAACAATAATCTATTGCTAATCATAAGCATTGAAAACATCAAAATTGACTTATTAGTAATATTTACCTTCTAAAATAAGCGAATCCAATACCGAATCACGATCTGAAAGTTGCGTTCATTGAAAGTACTACGTTCCTTTGTTCGCTCTGGGCTACTCACGAGCTGAAACCCTAAATCTTTTTCAGAAGATGATTTGAAGCCCTAAGATGAAATTGATTTAAGAAGATGATTTGAATGAAACTGATTTGAATGCGATTTTGATGATTTGAAGATAATCAACTGTTACCGAAAAGAAGATGGTTTAGTTTGGAGAAGATTTTCGATGGGGTTTTGATTTTTACGAGCTTCTGTTTCTGTTTTGTTTTTTTTTTATTTTAATTTTTTTTTAAATTTTGTTTTAAGAAAGTTAAAAAAAATAGGTGGGAACCAAAATTTCATGGGGGAAAACGAAATCTTTTTCTTTTACTTATTTATTTATTTATTTTATGAATTATATATTATAAAAACAATAGCACTTTTGTATAAGCGCTAATATAGAATTATAAAATAATAGCATTTTCTAAAAGTGTTATCTTAATGAATAATATTAATAGTGATTTGACGAAAGTGCTATCTTAGTGTATAGTATTAATAGCGTTTTGTAAAAAGGGCTATCTTACTGAAGTTTAATAATAGCACTTTTTCATAAAGTGCTATCAAAATCACATTGTCTGTATTCTATAATAGCGCTCGACAATAAAGTGCTATTATAGATGTGTTTTTTCGTTTATAATAGCACTTTCTTTAAAAGTGCTATTAAATTAAGCGATACAAAATATCAATTTTGGCGTACTTTGCATTTAGTGACTGATTTAAAGATTGAAAAAACTTCAAAATCGATCACTATAATGTTTAACGACTAATAAAGAGACTAACACATTTCGGTTGGAAAAGTTATAGTCGCTAATTTGCAACGACATATTATTTGACCAAAATTTAGTGACAATTTTTGTGACCGATTTAAACACCTAAAATAAATTAAAATTTTCTGTAACACATGAGAGTTGGAACCCATGCAATGGTGGTACACATGACTCGTGAAGCCTTAAGTTCTTACCACCGGGACATATTCAGAAATTTTATCAAAATAACCAAAATTTTCAATTTTAATCCCAAACTAATCCGCATTTCCACACGATTCTCAACATATCCCAATTTAAAAAAAAATGGATGAAAGAGGAGGCGTCGAAATGACGCTTCTTCTTTTTTTTCTTCAGTTACTTACAAATTTACATGCGAATTTGATATTAGTGGATTTACTTGCGAATTTATCTATATATAAAAAAAATTAAATATTTGTACGTAAATCCGCAGGTAACTGAAAAAATTAGGTATATTGAAAATTATGTAGAAAAGTGGATTAATTTGAGATTTAAATTAAAAAACTTGCTTATTTTGATAAAATAACCGAATGAAAATTTGTATATATTATTTAGGTAATAAAAAATTAGAAATTAAATGTCAATAAAATTACATTATTTATAAAATTAATAAATTTGTATTATCATTTTTCTATAGAAAAATATATATAACTTTTTGAAACGATAAAAATGTAAAACTTTTAGTAAAATAAAAAATTGAAAGGAAAATAAAAATATTAATAAATAGAATTAGAAAATAGAGAAATAAGAAAAAATATTAGTGACCGATTTTTGAGACTGAATATTCGGTCACAAAATTATAATCTCTAATTCGGTGGCTAATTTCATTTTCACCGACTTGTAATTTTATATTTTTTTATATATTAGATTAATAATAATGTGTTCTTAAAATTATTTTAACTTACCTAACTAATGCTATATTTTAATTAATTATTTTATAATTAAATATTTAGATATATTAACAAAAATTTGTATAAGTATGGCTCTAACTAACTAACAGGCAAGCAATGTCGGACTCGACAGGATAGGGGTGGCAAAACGGGCTGCGGCCCGCCGGGCCGGCCCGCCACCCGCCAAAAAATGGCGGGTTGGGTTGGGATTTTAGGCTCGCCGCTCGCAAAAGCTCGCCCCGCAAAAACCCGCCGCCCGCCATACCCGCCCCGCCAAAGCCCGCTGCCCGCCAAAACCCGCCTCTCCTCCAAAATTCACTCTTTTTTTAGTTAATTCTAGTAATTTTAATTCTTGATGGTTTATTTTATACATTTATTTATAAATATATGTAATATTTTTTTAAGTAAATTTGTTAAAAAGTTGCTTTTAAAAAAAATTGTTTTAAAAAAAAGTGAAAAGTTTAATTAAAAGGTAAAAAAAGCATATTAATATATTAAAAAAATATAAATAAAAATAGGCGGGTAAGCCCGCCGCCCGCCAACCCGTCATCTTGGCGGGGCGGGCATGACTTTTATGCCCATTTTAATTGGCGGGCATGCCCGCCCCGCTCGTTTTTTGGCGGGCATAAGGCGGGGCAGGCGGCTGGCGAGGCGGGCGGCCCGTTTTGCCACCCCTACGACAGGAGATACTAAAGAGGAAAAATGTAATAGCACACCATGCTGTCGATGTGTTGCTTGCGCCCTTACCTATATGCAAAATTTTGTCGCTATTGGAACATTGCCATAAGTAAAAAAGAGTTTGAAAATGAGAGACTCTTGAGAAGGCCACTTTACAGGTAATATTGACAAGATTCACACTGCAGTATAGAAGACACAAGAGGGATAATGGCGTTAGACATTTTCAATAATTTTATTTTACTTTGTATTTTGAAGTAAACATTTTGAGTGACTAAATTATAAATTTATGATTTATCGATGAGTAATGTGTGAATTAGCAATGACAAAATGGGTCGTGTCTCGACTAACCAGTCCGCGTACCCGTCATAAAATTATGATTGGATTGGAATTTTGTGTCCGCCGTCCACCAAAGTCTGTCCCGTCAAAACTCGCCGCCCGCCGATGCTCGCCTCGTCAAAATTCGTCGCCCACCAAAGTCCGTTTCGCCTATTTGTTCAGCAATGACAAAATGGGTCGTGTCTCGACTAACCAGTCCGCGCACCCGTCATAAAATTATGATTGGATTGGAATTTTGTGTCCGCCGTCCACCAAAGTCTGTCCCGCCAAAACTCGCCGCCTGCCGATGCTCGCCTCGCCAAAATCCGTCGCCCACCAAAGTCCGTTTCGCCTATTTGTTCAGCATATCCGGTCTTAAGTCCGCCCTTTTATTAGTTAATTATAGTAATTACAATTCTTGATAGTTTCATTTATATATTTATTTGTAAATATATTCAATATTTTTTAAAATAAAATTTGTTAAAAAGATGATTTATAAAAAATTGTTCTAAAAAATAAATAAGAGAAAAATTTAATTGAAAGGTAAAAAAAGTCTATTAATCAATTAAAAAATGAAAAAAATAAATTAATAAAAAATAGACGGGCAAGTCTGTCGTCCGTCAATCTGCCACCTTGGCGAGCGGACATGATTTTTAGGCTCATTTCAATTTAACGGGCTTATATGCCCCGCTCTTTTTTTGACGTGCTTAAGATGGGTGGGTGCAGTATAGGACGGGTGACCCGTTTTGCCACTCCTAATGTAAATGACTTATTAAAAATTGTTTTTGTTAAAAATGAAATATAAAAGTTATGAATGACTTGTGATTTATGACTCACTAAGAGCATCTCCAATGGTGTAACCCATTTTTGGGTTCTTTATGGGTCCCACTAGCCACATCATCTTAAAATAATATTTATAATTTTTATTTTAATTGTATAATTCTAAAAAGTTATTATTGGGCCCACAACTTTACCTCATAAACTAATTTGATTGGGTACCACAATTTTTTCATAGTTGCATTGCAATGCAATGGTACTATGATGTGGCATGTCTAGGTGGAGAACTCAAAAGAAAATACCACCATTGAAGATGCTCTAATGATTTACATTGTCTAAAGCATCCGTATTAACTTATACAAACAATAGGGTCTTTCAGCTTTTTCACATTTCAAAAATATAAATTCGATATAGTAAGTCATCTTTGTATAAGTAATAGCAACTATTTTTAGAAGAGAAAGTTTGTACTTCTTAATTTTATATGTTGAATTAATTATGAGTATGGGAGAAATATATTGAGCAATTTGAGAAAAGTAAGATGAGTCTAAAATATATCTTAAATATTGTTTCTATCCTCACACACTCTACACCTATATACATAATGATGATCATCCTACAACTTCAATGACTGTTATATTTTAGATCTTGAACCCTTTATCGCCTTGTTAATTTGTTGGAGATCATTGTATACTTATTTAATATTTGAAATACTTTGAGGTTTTTTTTTTTAAAATTATAAGTATGTTTTTGGTTTAAACCATATTCAATGTGATGTCACAAATAAGTTTCTCCTCTTTATAATTCATATGGCATATAATTGGATATAATTGGACGGAGAAAAACTTTAGACACAATATGTGATCATGTATCCCACAAGTCACATTAATTATCCATTAATTATACATGTATTATTCAATTTGATACCCACACAAGTTAAAAAAAAATATCCATATTTTTTGGTGTCGATGTTATCAGTGGCGGTACTAGGGGCTATGGTGGGCCATGGCCCATCTCTAATTTTTTATATTATAAAAATTTACTAAAATATCCTTTAAAATACAACTATAAAAATTTTATACTATAAGATAAGATATAGTGTTGGCATACGAGAAACTAAATGGTAGATGATAGCTGATGATTTGTAGCTGGTAGCTGATAGTTGATAAGTTAATTTGAGTGTTTGATAAATTAACTGTTATATTAACTGATAAATACTACATAAGAGAACATTCTTAATTAAGAAATTGATAGTATCATTATATGATTGTATTATATAATGAAATTAATTTTTATAATATATATATATATATATATATATATATATATATATATATATATATATATATATAAGCAAACACATGCAAAAAAAATTAATATATATTATAATTAAAAATAATATTAAAATATATCGAACAATTATATATAAATTTTTAAATAAACTTATATAATAACATTTATATATAAGTTTAATGAGATTTATAAAATAACATCATTATGATTTTGAATGCAATTATATTAATTAAAAATAATTTTACTGTCTATTTTACGATAAAACTTTAATATTATTACGAATCATTGTCGGGCTTAATAATCTCTTAATTTTTCACAAATTAAAAAATTAGATATTGCATTTTTTTTATCGACACTAATATAATTATACAAGGAAAAAACTGTTATATTTATATTTAGGGTTAATACCTATTTTACCCCCTGCCATATGGGGCGTAGTTGAAAAACCCCCCTGCCAAAAAAAAAGTTTCAAAACATGCCTCATAAAATTTCAAAAGTTTGCATTTGAACCTTTATCACGCCACCTCACTAAAAAGTCTGATGTGGCAATTTTTTTTTAATTTTTTTAATTATTTTTAATGACATGGTTGGGCTTAGGTGGCATTTTTATTATTTATTATTTTTTTTTAATTCCACGTGGCATTTTTATTATTATTTTATTGTTTGGTTTTAAGAATGCTCAAAAAATTGGTCCTAGTGGGTGTTGAACCCAGGACCCAAAGCAAACATGCCCAACAGCTTTACCACTAGGCTGCGTGTTCCTTTTTGTTATTCATTTGCCTTAGCTAGCTTATAATAATACTGTGTTTACGTTAATAGCTTAGTTAATATTTTCATAATTAATTATTATAAATATTATTAGTTTATAATTACTGTATTAGTTATTAGTTAATGTTATTAATTAATATTACTTAAATTATAAAATAATAATTAATATTTATTATAAACTATTAATTAAGAAATTCATTATAAAATAATAAAATAATATTTGTTTACTAATTAGCGTTAATATTTATATATTTATATAAAATAAAATATATAAATATTAGTTAAATTAGTAAAATAATATTTTTTTACTAATTAACGCTAATTCTTATGCCCACGCATTTTCTCAATTAATTAAACTATATTTTACAATTAGTTAAATTATAAAATAATATTTATATTTAATTTAAATTATCAACAAATATTTAATTTACAATATTTTTATTATTTAATTAATATTTGTTTAATTAATATTAAATTAGAATTATTAATGCTAATATAAATATTAATACTAATAACGTAAATTATAATTTACAATAATATTAATTGTTAATAGTTAAATTATGAAGACTTATTTTTACAATAACAGTAACTATTTGTAAAACAATATCAATTAGTAACTATTAGTAATAATATTTGTTTACAGTTAATTAATAATGCTAATTATTATGAAAACAATATCAATTAGTTAAATTATAAAATAATAATTAATATTTATATTAATTTAGTTTAATTTAGTTTATATTTTATAATTTAATTAACATTAGAAATTTAGTTTAATGTTAGAAATTAACTATTAAAATTATTAACGTTATAGAGTAATATTATAACTTTGCTAAGGTAAATATTGAACAAAGAGAGACACGCAGCCTAGTGGTAAAGCTGCTGGGCATGTTTGCTTTGGGTCCTGGGTTCAACACCCACTAGGACCAATTTTTTGAGCATTCATATTAAACATTCTTAAAACCAAACAATAAAATAATAATAAAAATGCCACGTGGAATTAAAAAAAAAAATTAATAATAAAAATGCCACCTAAGCCCAACCATGTCATTAAAAATAATTAAAAAAATTAAAAAAAAATTGCCACATCAGACTTTTTAGTGAGGTGGCGTGATAAAGGTTCAAATGCAAACTTTTGAAATTTTATGAGGCATGTTTTGAAACTTTTTTTTTGGCAGGAGGGTTTTTCAACTACGCCCCATATGGCATGTCATTAAAAATAATTAAAAAAATTAAAAAAAAATTGCCACATCAGACTTTTTAGTGAGGTGGCGTGATAAAGGTTCAAATGCAAACTTTTGAAATTTTATGAGGCATGTTTTGAAACTTTTTTTTTGGCAGGAGGGTTTTTCAACTACGCCCCATATGGCAGGGGGTAAAATAGGTATTAACCCTTATATTTATATATAAGGGTAAAATTATATTTTTGTTAAAATAATAAGGGTATAAATGAAATAAAAAGTCACAAGATAAAAACTAAGAGCTCAAACCTTAAATAAATTTTAGAAAAAAAAAACTAAAAACAAATAAAAGAGTTATAAACTAAAAGTTAAATAACAGTTATTAAATAGAGTTTTTTTGTTTAATATGAACGGAAAAGCTAAAAACTTTTGTCTAAGTTATTTTAAGTTATTATATGTATGTCTTTTATAAAGACTATCTGCATATGAAACACAATTAATTATACGTGACCTGGCTACAAGATCTACACCTTTTTCCTCATTAATAAACTCGTATAGAAGAACACTAGTAATAAAACTCTTAATTAAAATTCACAAACATCAACATTTGCATATACACAAGTTACTACCTATATTGCCCACTACTTTTTCAAACCCTTTGTTTCTTACGTTGTATGAACAACTATTTTTTCGATATTTATATTTATTTTTTTAATTATAATTTACGAATTTTAATTAAATAATTAATTATTTTCAGACCTCATGAAATCAAACCCATACGTCTTCATTGTTCATACTGTTTCATCACCTTGACTAGTATTAGTAATACGCGTGGACTCATTTTAGATTTCTATATAACAAGTATACAAGCCATTAGATGGACTTGGAGAATTAGAAATCTCCAGAAAAGAAGTCATAAAGATCCAAAAAAGATGATATACAATTTGTAGCTGTCACTAGAAATTGAGTCATCACCTTGACTATTTGAAATGGCATAAGTAATTCCTAATTTCAAGTGGTGCTTAATAAACCTAGTTCTAATCAATAATAATATTGTTGAAAGAAGCCTTGAACAGTTGAGTTGACTTAGAGTGTCAACTAAAATAAGTTTAGTTTTATGGTATTCACACCAATTTAGCTTATCTTTTATCTGGTTGACATGGTCAATGGCCAACATGATCATGGTGGTTTGGTTAAATGTTAGACTCGGTCGATGATCAACTCCCAAATGAGTTGATTGGCTAATGATTCGGTTGGTCTATGAAAACACTTTTAATGGTGCAATCCACATTTTGAAATAATTATATTATTTTGTAGATTCTATTATGCCACATCATCTTGAAATAATTTAATCAATTTTAATATTAATTGTGATCTTTTAAAGAATTTATATTAAGTCTTACAACTTTACCTTCCATTAATATTTTATTCATATTTAATTTTACTGTAACTTAAAATATTAATTTAAATAATTTTTAGTGATATTAATACTAAAGAGAGGAAATTGTGAAGTTAAAATTATGAAACTAAAATTGAGTGTAAAACTAAGAGAAAAGATGAAATTATTTTCAAATTGTACATTTTATAACTAGAAGAATTTACAAAGTTTAAAAATATATATTTAAATTTTATTTTATAGTACAATAGATAGTAATAAATTAACAATTATAATATCCAAACACCCATATAAATGAAAATAAACCTGCGATGAATATGTGACAATATGTAAATGAGAGAAATAACTGTTACTTGAATGTTGCTGCAACGTTTATGAAAATAAATATGTAAGGTTAATGAAAAACAAACTTGATTGTTTCAATAAATATTACTCCTCTTATAATAAAAAGTTGACTTTTAACTTCATTAAATAATTAATGTTTTTGATTTATTATTTAGTGTAGATATATTGACAAAGTAAATTTTATCTTAATAATTCATAAATTGGAGTTCTTACTGAGGTAACGAAAGTGACACTTGACAACTAATCGTTATTAAGTTTAGTGGTGATTGACGCTGAACCTGGTAGGGAGGACCACAATTTGATCCCCTGCAACTACAATCGGATGATAAACCAAAAAAAAAGTGACACTTGACAAACCCAAAAATCAAATTGTTGACCTTTTCAAACGCCATCATGGCAGTTTGAAGTGAATTTGGAGGTGCTACTGGATACTTGAGTTGGTTTGTAGATTGAATTTGGATAAGTTACTCACTAGAGCTTTAAGATATTAAAAATACGATTCTTTATCACTTATGTTAATAAATGTAGAAGACAGATAAAAGAAGTGACAATTCTGGTTAGTAATATAAGATTTTTTTTTTAGCCACCTTCCTATGGGGGTCACCCCCAGCGAAAAACCAAAACTACCCCTGCTTCGGAAATGAACTTCCGAAGCGCTTTTTTTTTTGAATTTTTTTTGTCTACGGAAATGAACCTCCGAAAATGTCAAAACTGTTAATATTTTCGGAAGTTCATTTCCGAAAATATTTCTGCATATACAAATTTCCCTCCTTCACTATTTCATCATTTTTCTCCAACACTTTTCCAAACCCTCTCCAAAACCCAATCAATCTCCATCCATTTTTCGTCCTAAAATCAAGTTTCAAACCGTTGATCACGTTAAAGGGAGCATAGAAAGCTACAATTTCAGGTAAACATCACTTATTTCATTCCCTATTTCACTACATTGATTCAACAAAATTCTGCTGAACACTGATATAATTCGGAAGTTCATTTCCGAAATATGTTACCTAACATATTTCGGAAATGAACTTCCGAAAATAGGCCTGGCAGTAAAAAAAAAACAGTTTTGGCCAACTTTTGATAATTTATTCATTTGTTAGGTATGGTGCATCCGGACAACATTGTGCAAGACGATGGACTATTAGTTCCAGAAATTGTCAACGATAATAACGATCCGGTTATTGACGTTACTCCTATGATCAATGCGGTCGATGTTCGGCAACATTTTACAATTGATCGGAGCTTCGGCGATCGCGAACAATTGCTTGATTGGGTTCGGAAGGAAGCTAACAAAAATGGATTTGCAATTGTTATTTTAAGGTCGGACAACGGAAATAGTAGGCGGAAAGCTTTCGTTGTTTTGAATTGCGAACGGGGTGGTAGTTATGTACAATCAAACCGGGTGCTAAAACACGAGGACACGGGGTCGAGAAAGTGCGGGTGTCCGTTTAAGTTGCGTGCCACTCGGAGGGTTGATGATTTGTGGCGGTTAACCGTAATTTGTGGAATGCATAATCATGCCTTGGATGTCAAGTTACACGGGCATCCAATGGCGTGTCGTTTGTCCCGCGAAGAGAGGAATGTGATATCGGACCTAACGATAGTCAAAGTGGCGCCTCGCAACATAGTTGCCGATTTGAAGCGTAAGAAACCGGATAGCGTTTCAAATATCAAGCAAATTTACAATGAACGGCACAATCTCAAGGTTTTGAATATGGGCCCTCGGTCGGAAATGCAACAACTTTTGAAACTACTAGGCGATAACAATTATGTTTCAAGATTCCAAACCTCCGAGGACAAAGTTACGGTGCGTGATATTTTTTGGACTCATCCCGAAAGTATCAAATTATTCAACACATTTCCAACCGTTCTTGTGATGGATTCAACGTACAAGACCAACAAGTATAGGCTTCCGCTTCTAGAGATAGTCGGTGTTACCTCGACGGACAAGACTTATTCGGTGGGGTTTGCTTTTTTGGAGTGTGAAAAAGAAGACAACTTTACGTGGGCCTTGGGAATTTGCAAGTCTTTTTTAGTTGATCAAGCGGTTATGCCAAACGTCATTGTCACCGACCGGGACAATGCTTTGATGAATGCGGTCGATACCGTCTTCCCGACATCTACCGCTTTACTTTGCCGGTATCACATAACTTGCAACGTGAGAAGCAAGTTGAAACCCGCGGTTGGGACAAAAGATAGGCCGGATGAAAACGGTAAAGTTGTTAAAGCCGGTGTTGTGGTTGATAGGATAATGGCGGCATGGAGGGAAATTTTGGATGCCTACTCCGAAGATGTGTATACCGAGAAATTGGTACACTTTAGGTCATTGTGTGGTTCCCTTAAGACTTTTTGTCATTATGTCGAATCCACCATTCTTGACAAAGTTAGAGAAAAAGTCGTGTGCGCTTGGACAAATCGAGTTAGACATCTTGGTTGCACCACGACTAACCGAGTTGAATCCGCACATGCGGTCTTCAAGAGGTGGTTGGGTGATAGCAAGGGAGATTTGTGTCGGGGATGGGACACCGTGAACCAAATGCTTGAAAATCAACACAATGAAATTCAAACATCGTTCGGTCGGAGCAAGACGGTTATGGAACACCGATTTAAAGGGCAAATTCTATTCTCCCAATTGATTTACAACATATCTGAACGGGTTTGAATTTTTTGTTTCATGAAGCTAAGCGGTCGGAGACGACGGGGCCGAATAGTTCATTATGTGGGTGCACGATTAGAAAGACATACGGCCTACCATGTGCTTGTATACTTGCAAAAAAAAAGAATTTGAATTCACCCATACGCATGGATGAGGTAGCCGACCATTGGAAGAAACTTCGTTTTGATGATTTTGACCCGCCGAAAGAAAATGACTCCAAAATCATCATCTCCGACGAGTTGGAAGTGATAATGGAGAAGTTTGCTAAAGCGGATGACACAACAAAATGCACATAAAAGAACAATTGCGAAAGATCGCATTTCCGTAGACCACCGATTTGAAACCGCCATCTCAACCGGTTAAGACTAAAGGTGCACCGAAAAAGTCCAAAATTACACAAGATGACACATCAACAAAACGATCTCCTTCCTACTTTGAACATGTTGATGCATCGTTACCGGAAATTCATGAGACACCTAAGTCCAAGAGTAGTGGTAACAAAGGTGCCCGTATTTCGAAGCCACCTCGCACACCGCCGATAAAAAAATCACCCATTGTCTACATTGATGAGATGCCACTTTTTATGCACAAATATATCGATAACATCGTTGATGTTGGAGGAGACGGCAATTGTGGATATCGGGCCGTTGCGGGTTTGCTCGGTAAAGGGGAAAATAATCACACTTTAGTCCGACGGGAACTTCTTGCGGAGTTGACTTCGTATCGGGACATCTACGGCCGACTATACGAAATGTCCCCTGAGGCAGGATAAGGTTTGTTAGGCCATCAATGCTCCAATAAGTCTATAAATACACACTCTTCTTCATCCTCTCCACACCACAAAACACAAATGACACAAACCTACCCCCACCTAGCATTCGTCTACTTTGAAACCGGCTACCCGATGCCGTTCCAATTTCGCTTCTCGCGCGACACGCCGTTTGCGGAGTTGATACCGTCGCTCAACACGCTTTTGCACTATCCCGAGAATCGAAAGGTTGTCAAGCTCGAGTACCGCTCGCCATCGCTTAACGACGAGGGAGGCATTAAGTTCACACCTTTTGAGATCAAGAACGACGAAGATTTGGCAGTTATGTGGACAACGTTCGACCGATTTTCTTCGAAAGGCCCGATCGAGTTGGACGCGAAACTTCAAAGATCGGCGGACGATGTTATCAAAATGTTGACTCATCCCCACCTACCTGTGATCAACAATATGTAACTTTAATTATATGTAATATTATCGTTGTAATCTTCACCCGATTAAATAAAGCGAATTGTTGTTGTTTTTCATTTTCTTCTGTCCAGACATATTTTCGGAAGTTCATTTCCGAATTCCCCAAGGGGGGTGCGTTCGGAGATGAACTTCCGAAACACCACATTTTCTGAAAAAGTAACTTTATTTCGGAGATGCATCTCCGAAATCAATATTTTATATTAAAAAAAAACACGTTTTTGGAGATGCATTTCCGAAAACACCTTTTTTTACAAAAAAAGTACCTTTTCGGAAATGAACTTCCGAAACAAGGGGTAGTGTGGTAAATTCACCAGGGGTGGGCAAGAAGGTTGGGAGGTGGGTGAAGAAATTTTCTAATATAATGATAGAAATTCCCATGATTATATATTTTTGGAATTTTGTAGACATTTGCAAATATCTAAGAGAATATCCAAGTGTAAAAATTACTTAGAGTGTAGTCTTGAAACTTCAGAGATATTTAATTTGATGGTATATATGGGGATTGAGAAACAATTTTTAATACTTTGGATTGTGTGCTCATGTAATGAGAGTTTGAGAGATTGAGAAACACTTAGATAAAAATAAATTTTGTTTTAGGGAACTAGTGACACAATTTTTTTCAAACTCATTTGTAATCTCTTGTAATGATTTTAAGAAATTAGTGAATTAGAAAACTACTCGGATTCTTAGAGTAAATTGTTTTGATTAAACCTAATAAATAACTTCTTTATGTACTTGTCTTATATCTTCCTCTTCCTTATTGTGGATTTACTTACAATGTTTAAAAAATAAATTTTTGATTGAGACCATTTATTTTGTTGATTATTGATCTTTGTCTCATACATCAATATTCTTGATTTGATTAAAGCTATTGTTATATTTCACAATGAGAAGAACTTGGTGTGGTTAAACCTTTCAATTTCAAAACTAGTTGCTTCCATTTTGAATTAAAAGGCTTAAAAATTTATGAGTGAACATCAGAATGTTGAGAAGTTTTTTAGAGACAACAAATTTGGATTGTGAAAAGTGAAGATGTAAACAATATTAACTTATTAACTTAATAGAAGTGTGTATAAGCATTGATAGAATTATCGAGAGATTACACAATTGTAGGAAGATTTAAGCTTTGATTATCAAATTTTTAAGGATTTAGACATTCTTGGATTTTGTTGGTTGTTTGGTTCAAGAGGGATGTGATACTACATTTTGTAGCTTAGGAGAATACTAGTTAAGCCAGTATTGGTAGTACTACTGAAAAATTATCATGGATTTTCTATTAGAACTGAATTATACCCCATGTGAGGACGATTGATAGTTTAAATGAGATGATTATTTACCTCGGTTTTACAGTTGACTGAGGGGTATAATAATCATACTTTACAATATAAACACTCGTCAAACAGATTTTACCCTAATTCTTAATATTAAGAAGAAGCTCCAAAGAGAGGAAATATTTACCACAACTACAACATATCTCTGAGATGGATTGCAAGTACAGAAAATAAATATTCTCATGGTGCGAACATATCACTTATCAGAAGTTGGATAAGTTATGGAGTTTTTTTTGCATATGCAACATAAAGGTATACAACAAAACTTTTTTTTAATAGGCAATTGATTAATGGAAAAAGAAATCGCACTAGGGGTGCAACCCTTACACCAAGTTACAAAACTTGGATTCCACCAAAGATCTCTATCATCTTGCATGAGACATTGTTAGAATCCCAATTGTGTATAGTTTGTATATAAGTTTTGTGGTATTTCTGAAACTCTTGTGCCAAATTTGATCACCTTTTGATATAATAGTATGTAAATAAATAACTTTGTGTTTATTTTCTAAAGTTAGTTAATTTATTAACTCTTGTAATGTTTTCTTTAGGTTTCAATAATTTTTGGGCAAGATGAAATGAAAAGAATAGTCAAAACAAGCTTGCAATGAGGTTGGAAAGCCAAAAGAGGAATTTTTGTGCAAGAAGGTCCGCTCAGCGGAGTTGAAGCGGACCCAGGCAGAGATTTCCCACAAGAAAGTTCGCTCAACGGAGTTGAAGCGGACATGGGCAGGGACAAGTGAAAAATTACCTCCGCTCAGCGGACCTGCTCCGCTCAGCGGACCTTGAAGACAAATCAGATATTTTTACTGCTCCGCTCAGCGGACCTGCTCCGCTCAGCGGACCTACCTTTTCAACTTTTGTTCTTAGCCACATAAAATTGATGAAAAAAGGTGGTTAGCTTAGATCTTATCATAACACACACTTGGAAGAAAAGTTAGGGCAAGAGAAGAAGAGAAAACCATTTTTCTTAAGAGAAAATCAAGATTTCCAAACATCTTTCTTTGATCTTCTTGAGTTTGATGTCACTAAATCTTGGTTTGTTGCTTGTTGTTGAAGCTTCCATGAATATGGAGGGCTAAGTTTCATCTTGTGTCAAGATTAGAGGTAGTTAGTTTGTAAATATGTATTTTCTTTGATCTATTATGTATGAACTTGGTTAATGATTAATACATGGTGAATATCTTGTTATCTATGTTTCATTTGTTGTTTTGGATCATTATTGAGAGATATGTTTCAAAGCTAGACCTAAAAGATATTCATCTATCAATAAACAAACTCTAGAGATAGATTTGTGAGTTGATAATAACAAGTATCAAGCTTTTAAGATTATCATGTTGATTGTCGGCATGAGAGATCATCTGACGGTGAATATGATAATAATCACAATATTGCTTTAGAGATAAACGGTATCGAGAGGATATGTGATTGTATTAATCATGAATAGGTTCATATATATAATCATTAGAGTACATATGAAGCAAACTAATGAACACTAATCTTGACACAGTTTTACCAAACTGTTTTTAAATCCTAAGTTATTGTCTTTAATTTCTTTTCATGTTATTTATCTTTCATGACACTAAAAACATCCAAAATCTTAACTCAAAATACACTAAGCTATAGAACGGCGATAATATCGCATCAATCCCTGAGGAGACGATACTAAAAATACTTATCCTATACTTTCTAACAAAATGGCGCCGTTGCCGGGGATTGGCGTTAAGATATTATAAGCATAGCAATAGTTTTTGTGTGTTTTGAGTATAAGTATTATTATTATTGCCTAGTCTTTGCTCACTTTTTGGGTAGGGTTTCAGCTCTGGTTTATGCGTGGGAGTGTACCAGCAGATCAGCTTCTTTTTGATCCAGAAATTGAAAGAACCGCAAGGAGATTGAACAGTAAAACCAGAAGAAGAAGGAAACTAGCCAAAGAACGAAGATTAGCCCAAGAAGCTACTACTTCATCAGCACCACAAGTTATAGAAGAAGAGATGGCAGGGCATTGAGAACAAGATCCACCACCACCAGCACCACCGCCGCCAAGAGCACCATGTGCTAACAGTCCAAGAAGAGCATCCCAGTTTGCACGAAATGACAACAATGCAAGAAATTCTGAAATGAAGACTGACATTCTTCAGCTACTTTATGCTAGTCCCTTTGCAGGTCTTGATCATGAGGACCCATATACACACTTGACAAAGTTTTATGAAATTGCTGGAACAGTAGGAGCCCCTGAAAGAGAGGAAGAGCAGGTGTTTAAGAGATTATTCCCTCACTCCTTAATTGGCAAAGCAAAGGATTGGTATCTAGACCAACCCACTCAAACCATGACAAATTGGACTGAGTTAGAAGAAAAGTTTCTTGATAGGTTCTTCCCTCAGTCACGGTTACTTGAAGCAAAAACAGCAATTTCAGTGTTCTCTCAAGGTGTGAATGAAACTCTCAATGAGGCATGGGAAAGGTATAAGTCAATATTGAGAAAGTGTCCTAGTCATGGATTTGATGAACTTACTCAGATTCACATTTTTCGTCATGGCTTACAACCACAACCTAAACTTCTGTTAGATGCTACTGCTGGAGGTTCCTTGATGGCTAAGACAGCAGAGGAGGCAATAGAGATAATTGAGAAAATGGCCAGAAATGATTATCAGGTGCAACATAACTGAGGAGTTGTTTAAAAGAAACCGGGGCTTATTGAATTAGGAACCAATGATGCTATTCTTGCTCAGAATAAGCTTCTTTCTCAACAAGTGGAGGAGCTTACAAAACAAATGGCAAGGTTACCTCAACAACTCAAAGAGCTACAAGATCCTAACAAGAACAAACAAGTTGCTTCGTGTGAGCTTTGTAGTGGAGACCATCCTACCGGATATTGTCCACCGGTGAATGAAGTGAATTATATGGCGAATCAAAATCAAGGAGGCTATCAACAAAGACAATCTCCTTACCAAAATCAAGGTGGATACCAACAAAGGCCTAATGCACCACAATATGGCCAAGGGTGGAGACAAGATAATTATCAACAAAGACAAAATCCTTATCAACAACAACCACCTTCTCAAGACAAGCCTTCAAAGTTGGAGGAGACTCTAAATCAATTCATGCAAGCATCAATGGCGAATCAAAAGAGTAATGAAGCGGCAATAAAGAATCTAGAGACTCAAGTCGGCCAACTTGCGAAACAACTAGCCGAGAAGCAAACTGGACCATCATTCACGGCAAACACTCAAACCAATCCTAAGGAGCATTGCAAAGCGGTTGTAACTAGGAGTGGGAGGGTGCTTGAAAGTGAAGTGGAGAAGGAGGTTGAGGAGGAGGAAGTTAGGATAGAAAAGGAGAAAGAGGTAGAAAGTGAAGTAGAACCAAAGAAAAATGAGGGAGTTTTAGTTGAAAATGAGAGTGAAGAAAAAAGTGAGGAAGAAAAAGAAAAAAATAGAGAGAAAAAGAGAAAGATTCAAGAGGGAAAGAAGAAAGTTATGAGTCCTCCCGTTCGGAATCTACCTTATCCTCATGCTCCCTCAAAGAAAGATAATGAGAGGCAATATGCGCGTTTTCTGGACATATTTCGGCAGTTGCAAATTAATATTCCTTTTGGCGAAGCTTTAGAGCAAATGCCAAAATATGCCAAGTTTATGAAGGACATCCTCACAAAGAAAAGAAGTTACACTGAGCCTGAAACGGTTGTCTTAGATGCTAAATGTAATGCAATCATTCAAAGTACTTTACCAAGAAAGGAAAGAGATCCGGGAAGAGTGACTTTGCCGGTTACTATTGGTGACATTCATATTGGAAGAGGCTTGGTTGACACGGGTTCAAGTATCAATTTGATTCCTTTATCCATGGTCAAGAGGTTAGGCATTGTTGATATGAAAAATACAAGAATGACACTTCAATTAGCCGATAAGTCTACAACTATGCCTTTTGGGATAGCGGAAGATTTGCTTGTGAAAGTTGACAAGTTCTTCTTTCCAGTTGATTTTGTTGTTATTGATATGGAGGAAGATGTTGATACCCCATTGATACTAGGAAGACCTTTTATGAAGACGGCAAGGATGATGATAGACATTGATGATGGTTTGATGAAATTGAGGTTCCAAGATGAGGAAGTGTGTTTTGATCTCTCAAAAGCAATGAAATATCCAAATGATACAAGTGATTGTTTTAGAATTGATGCTATGGAGGAAGTTATCATGCAAGTTGAAAGTCGAGCTCATGTGTTTAATCCTCTTGAGAAAACATTAACTAAAGCTCTTGATGTTCTCAACGAAGAAGAAGAAAAAGAGATTGAAGAGTGTTTGCGAGATCTTGATGTTTTTGAAGAGATAAGTCCTTTTGAAGCAAATATGGAGGAGTTGAAAGATGAGCCAAAGGTGGAGGAAACTAAGTTAGAATTGAAGATGTTACCACCTCATTTGAAATATGTTTTTCTTGAAGAAGGTGGTAAGAAGCCGGTGATCATTAGTGGTTCATTGTCTAACAAGGAGGAAGAGAAATTAATTCATGTGTTGAAAGCTAACAAGGAGGCAATAGGATGGGTTCTTTCCGATTTAAAAGGGATTAGTCCGGCCTATTGTATGCATAAAATTATGATGGAGGAGGATTTTAAACCGGTAGCTCAACCTCAACGCCGGTTGAATCCTACAATGAAAGAAGTTGTAAGAAAGGAAGTGGTGAAACTATTGGAAGCCGGAATGATTTATCCTATTTCCGATAGTGCATGGGTGAGTCCAGTTCAAGTGGTACCAAAGAAAGGAGGAATGACCGTGATCACAAATGAAAAGAATGAGTTGATTCCGACAAGGACCGTGACGGGTTGGAGGATGTGTATTGATTACCGAAAGCTTAACCAAGCTACTAGGAAAGATCACTTCCCTTTACCTTTTATGGACCAAATGTTGGAAAGATTATCGGGTCAAGAGTTCTATTGTTTCTTGGACGGCTACTCCGGGTACAACCAAATTTCGGTCAATCCGGAAGATCAAGAGAAAACGGTGTTCACTTGTCCCTTTGGAATTTTTGCTTATAGGCGAATGCCGTTTGGATTGTGTAATGCACCGGCCACTTTCCAAAGATGTATGCAAGCTATCTTCTCGGACTTCATAGAAAAGACAATGGAAGTTTTCATGGATGACTTCTCTGTTTTTGGAGCTTCATTTGATCTTTGTTTGAAGAATTTGGATGCCGTGTTGAAAAGATGTGTTGAAACCAACTTGGTCCTTAATTGGGAAAAATGCAATTTCATGGTTACCGAAGGCATAGTTCTTGGTCACAAAGTTTCTTCCAAAGGAATTGAAGTCGACCGAGCAAAAGTGGAGGTTATTGAAAAGTTGCCACCGCCAACAAATGTCAAAGGAATTCGAAGCTTCTTAGGCCATGCGGGATTCTATAGAAGGTTTATCAAGGACTTCTCAAAGATTGCAAAGCCTTTGAGCAACTTGCTCAACAAAGATAAGTCTTTTGTTTTTGATAATGCATGTCTTTTAGCTTTCAATGAATTGAAACAAAGATTGACTACCGCACCCATAATCATAGCGCCCGATTGGAAACTTGATTTTGAACTAATGTGTGACGCTAGTGATTATGCGGTAGGAGCGCTGTTGGGTCAAAGAAAAGGAAAATTTTTTCATGCTATACACTATGCTAGTAAGGTTCTTAATGAAAATTAACTATGCAACAACCGAAAAAGAGCTACTAGCTATTGTATATGCATTAGAAAAATTTAGGTCCTACTTAATTGGTTCGAAAGTTGTTGTTTACACTGACCATGCAGCGATAAAGTATTTGCTTACCAAGCCGGATTCAAAGCAAAGGCTAATCAGGTGGATATTGTTGCTACAAGAATTCCACTTAGAGATTAGAGACAAGAAAGGAGCGAAAAACTTGGTGGCGGATCATTTGTCAAGGTTGGTAAATGAGGAGGTAACAAACAAAGAAGAAGAGGTTTTTGAATCATTCCCTGATGAAAAGTTGTTCATGGTGGAAGAAAGGCCGTGGTTTGCTGACATGGCTAATCACAAGGCATCGGGATGGATACCGGAAGATTGGAGTAAAAGTGCAACAAAGAAGTTCCTTCATGATGCCAAATTTTATGTGTGGGATGATCCATACTTGTTCAAAATTGGTGTGGATGGTGTGTTAAGAAGATGTGTGACAAGGGAAGAAGCAATGAGAATTTTGTGGCATTGTCATAACTCACCTTATGGTGGGCACTATGGTGGACAAAGAACGGCGGCAAAAGTTCTCCAATCCGGGTTCTATTGGCCGACGTTATTCAAAGATGCCTACTTGCATGCACAAAGTTGTGACAATTTTCAAAGAAGTGGTGGAGTGAGCAAAAGGAATGAAATGCCATTGACAAATATGTTAGAAGTGGAAGTATTTGATTGTTGGGGAATAGACTTTGTAGGACCATTTCCTTCATTTTTTGGTTGTGAGTATATATTGGTTGCGGTTGATTATGTTTCAAAATGGGTGGAAGCAATAGCGTGTCCAAAGGCGGATGGAAAGACTGTAATCAAGTTCTTGAAGAAAAACATTTTCACAAGGTTTGGAACACCAAGGATTCTCATTAGTGATGGTGGCTTACATTTTTGCAACACGCAACTTGAAAAAGTCTTACAACAATATGGTGTGAAGCACAAAGTAACAACGGCCTATCATCCGCAAGCTAATGGTCAAGCCGAAGTTTCCAACCGAGAAATTAAAAGAATCTTGGAAAAAACTGTTTCTTCATCAAGAAAGGATTGGTCACACAAGTTGGATGATGCTTTATGGGCTTACCGTACGGCATACAAGGCACCGATTGGTTTTACTCCGTTTCAAATGGTTTACGGGAAGAGTTGTCATTTACCTGTAGAATTGGAGCATAAGGCATTTTGGGCCTTGAAGTTGCTTAATTTTGATCCTAAGGCAAGTGGTGAAATGAGAAGATTGCAATTGCTTGAGATGGAAGAATTGCGATTACAAGCCTATGAATCCAACAAAATCTACAAGGAGAAAGTGAAGGGGTATCATGATAAAAAGATTGTGGAGAAGGAGTTCAATGAAGGCCAAATGGTTCTATTGTTCAATTCAAGGTTGAAGTTGTTTCCGGGCAAGTTGAAATCCAAATGGTCGGGTCCGTTCCGAATTAAGGAAGTAAAAGACTATGGAGCGGTTGTGCTTGAAAATCCGACAACAAATGAAAGTTGGACTGTGAATGGTCAAAGACTCAAGTTGTATCTTGGTGGTGAAGTCGATCGAAATTCGGAATCCGTTCCGATTTTTGATCCGTAAAGCCGCCTCGGACCGTCGAGCTAACCGACGTTAAACAAAGCGCTAGTTGGGAGGCACCCCAACATTGTAAGTATTCTCTGTTTTATGTGTTGTGGGACATTTGAAAAGTCGGTGGAGAAAGAATCGAGTGGAACAGACTGCTGAAAAACCAGAAAATTGCAGTTTTCTGTCATTCGCTCAGCGGACCCCCCTCCGCTGAGCGGACCTGCTAAAAACCAGAAAAAAATAACAGGGTCCAATGGACCAAACCGGTCCAAAGGCCCAATTAAAGCAGAATTTGTGGCTGAGCGGATTCAGAACCCTAACTCACCACATTTGTGCCTCTCACTTGTTTCCTTCTCCTTCTCCACCATTTTCAAACCTTCCAAGTTCCAATTTTTTATTTGTTCAAAGTTGCTGCACTTTTGTTCTTGTCCATTTTCAGCAAGGTATGTTTCTAATGTTGTTCATAATTTTTCAATGATGTCATTGTAGGGTTATGCAAATATTTTTTTCCTTTTTAGATTTGAAGTTAGGTTTAGTAATATCTAGTGTTTAGGTTTGATTTTATTAAGAAATCTTGTTTATATTTTAGGTTTAGTTTAGATTAGATTTTAGATTTTAGGGTTTTATCACTTGCATGCTGTGATTCTCTATTTCCTTACATGTTTTCGTGCTTAAAAGTGTTGTGGAATGGGGTTTGAAACCCCATGGATGTTCCTGGTGCAGACCTGTGTCTGCAGAATTTTTGAATTTCTGCGCAGGTCCGCTGAGCGGACCCTGCTGAGTGCAGAATCTCAGTTCTGTTATCTGTGTTTGATGCAATGGTTTAGGGCCTGGTTTAACACTACCAATGGACATGTAGTATTCTATAAATGTTGCTTTTGACGATGATTGTTCGATGTTGTGTTGTTTTTTTTGTAGATGTCGTCAAGAAGTGATCGGGGAAAGCGAGTTAGGCAATTGACCGGTTCAAGTTCTGGTGCTGCTCCGCAACCACCCTTCGATTCACATAGGTTTCTAGGTTCAGAGCAGCAGGCAAGGTTTGAGAAGTTGGTTGGTAGAAAGATTTGGCCTGAAAAGGTGTTTGACCTCCCACAAAGCGGTAACTTTTATCAGTTTCTGGAAAACATTGTGGAACGCAAGTGGGAAGCTTTGATCTCTCCTGACTCTCAAATCAATGCAGACATCGTACGTGAGTTCTATGCTAATGCGATTCCGATTGAGGGAAGGGTGTACACTTACACCTCCTATGGGAGAGGTAGGGGAATTTCTTTTTCAAGGGATGCAATTAACACTTTTTTGGGAAGACCTTCTCATCGTGCTGCAGGTGACAAGTGTGAGTATGCAAGGAAAAAGGCTGCAAAAACTTGGAATATGCAGGAGATTGCTGATTTGTTGTCTTTTGAGCACCGAGGGTTCACTCTTAACCCTTCCGGTTATATTCAGAAGATGGACAAGAAGAATATGACTCAAATGGCGCAGCTGTACACAGTCTTCCTCCTAAACAATGTCATGCCGAGAAGCCACACTTCTGACCTGACCATTGATATGTCTTGTCTTTTGTTTTGGATTATGACAGGTGGAGAGGTGGATGTGGCTCAAATCATTTCTGAGGAGATGAGGATCGTGGCTTCAAGTGGTACCAAGTCAGGGACAAAGCCTTCTGCTCAGCTTGGTTTTCCAAGTTTGATTATGGGACTATGCAGGAAAGCAGGTGTGGAGTTTCCTAATGTGGCAAGTATGAAATCCACTAGTGTTGTGGACACCGGCTATGTGCACAGGCATTGCTCTCCTAAGCTAGGTGTCCAGCAGCATCCTCAGCCACAGAACATGGCTCCTCCTGCTGGTGGTAGGTATAATGAGGAATTAGCTTGCAGGTACAATTGGGCGTATTTTGATGCCAACATAAGATCACAAGCTATGATTCATGATTCTCTCTGCAAGCTCTATCGCCACCAAGTCAATCCGGCGGATGTTCCCTCTTTTCCTACTAATGAGGAGTATGAGGCTCATTGTGCATGGCCTGCGGAGAGGCCATTTTTCAGAGAGGGGGATGGTGAAGAGGAAGAAGAGGAAGGAGATGGCTTGGAGCAGGATGATGAGGAGGATTGAGGATATCCAGTGTCGATTTTTATTGTTGTTTATTTAGTTTATGTTTAGTTCTATAATACTTTGATTTTACTTTCTGTTGTTGAACTAGTAGCATGTGTTTCTATTGCTTTTGCTTTTGTTAGTAACTACTTTTGTGCCATCCGTATGAGGATGAGGTTTGATGTACTTTGGTGGCCGTGGGTGCCACCCGAACATATTTTGTAGGCAACTTATGCCTTTGTTGATTAAGTATTTTGTTTAAGTAATATGTGCTTGTGTGGGCAATTTATGCCCTTGTTGTTATAATATTGTGTTTTAGTAGTAGAATAGTGTACATATATTATATGTTAAGGTGTATATAATTTTTTGTGTTTGTCTTGGAATAGAAGTGATGCTCTAAAGAAGAAAAAGTGATAAGGTGTGTCAACATCAAAAATTTGGATGGTGATGATGATATTCTTGATGATGTTCATACCAAGGTAAGTATTTTGTTGCTTTGTAGATTATAAGGTGACTATGATCTAAGGGCTTTACACAAAGTTTTTATCACATTGCATTCTAGAAATTTTGTTTGTGTTTGAATCAAAATTAGGACAAAACTAGATAAGTGAGTGGACTTCCATTGTGTACAAAAATAAGAGTGTTCTAGTGATTGATGTTAACTCAAATGATTCATGTTTAATCTTGCTTTGTATGAGACATTAGAGCTTATAAGGGATCGAGGCAAATTTTTTGAGTAGTATGAGAAAAACCACCCTAATCAAGGCTACCCGCCCGTGAGTGTGTGATCTTTTGTAACCAATTTTGAGCCTAAATTTTTGTTTTGTCAAGTGACTCAAAGGAAAACACAATGAATTTTGATAAAGAAAAGTGATTCACTTGACAATTTCTTTGGCAAACACTTAACCCAATAGTACTTGAACCTTGAATGGAAAGCATTGATGTCTTTATAGATGGAAATGTTTAAAGTTGGGGAGAGATGTTTCTTAAAGAGAAAGAAAAGAAAGAAAATGGTGGTGCAATGCATTCTTTGGAAAAGGAAAATCAATGAAAAGAATTGAGAAAGAATGAGCATATGATAAAGAGAAAAAGAAAAATTCAAATGATCTATGGAAAAGAATGCATTGTATGGTGAAAAAAAAACAAAAGGGTAAAATATTATTAGTGTTGTACATAAATAATGCTTTCCATGATCATTCACCCTTTTTGTTTCAATGGCCGTGTACATATAATATCACTTGTTTGGAACCCAGGCCAAGTTACAACCAAATGAAGTCCTCAGTGATCTTTGTCTCTATTGTCTCGTGTGCATAGTATAGATGAATATATGAATTGTTTTGGATGTGCATCATTACTAGTGAGTGTGATTTGTCCCTTATGCTATCATGGCAATTGTCCTTCAATTATTTTGTGAAGTGAAACATAGGTGATTCATTCATGAACATTATATTTTTAATGCAATTGTGTTGAAATGTTTGTGTTTAGGAAATGTTTCATAGTCATGTTAGAATCTTGTACAAGCAAGGAAGACTTATCTTGTAGGTATGTAACTCAAGTTTGAACCATTCAATTGATGTTACTAACCTTGTGTGATGTGTTGATATTTGCTTCTGAGCTAGCTTTGTTCGAGGACAAACAAAGATCAAAGTTGGGGAGAGTTGTTAGAATCCCAATTGTGTATAGTTTGTATATAAGTTTTGTGGTATTTCTGAAACTCTTGTGCCAAATTTGATCACCTTTTGATATAATAGTATGTAAATAAATAACTTTGTGTTTATTTTCTAAAGTTAGTTAATTTATTAACTCTTGTAATGTTTTCTTTAGGTTTCAACAATTTTTGGGCAAGATGGAATGAAAAGAATAGTCAAAACAAGCTTGCAATGAGGTTGGAAAGCCAAAAGAGGAATTTTTGTGCAAGAAGGTCCGCTCAGCGGAGTTGAAGCGGACCCAGGCAGAGATTTCCCACAAGAAAGTTCGCTCAGCGGAGTTGAAGCGGACATGGGCAGGGACAAGTGAAAAATTACCTCCGCTCAGCGGACCTTGAAGACAAATCAGATATTTTTACTGCTCCGCTGAGCGGACCTGCTCCGCTCAGCGGACCTACCTTTTCGACTTTTGTTCTTAGCCACATAAAATTGATGAAAAAAGGTGGTTAGCTTAGATCTTATCATAACACACACTTGGAAGAAAAGTTAGGGCAAGAGAAGAAGAGAAAACCATTTTTCTTAAGAGAAAATCAAGATTTCCAAACATCTTTCTTTGATCTTCTTGAGTTTGATGTCACTAAATCTTGGTTTGTTGCTTGTTGTTGAAGCTTCCATGAATATGGAGGGCTAAGTTTCATCTTGTGTCAAGATTAGAGGTAGTTAGTTTGTAAATATGTACTTTCTTTGATCTATTATGTATGAACTTGGTTAATGATTAATACATGGTGAATATCTTGTTATTTATGTTTCATTTGTTGTTTTGGATCATTATTGAGAGATATGTTTCAAAGCTAGACCTAAAAGATATTCATCTATCAATAAACAAACTCTAGAGATAGATTTGTGAGTTGATAATCACAAGTATCAAGCTTTTAAGATTATCATGTTGATTGTCGGCATGAGAGATCATCTGACGGTGAATATGATAATAATCACGATATTGCTTTAGAGATAAATGGTATCGAGAGGATATGTGATTGTATTAATCATGAATAGGTTCATATATATAATCATTAGAGTACATATGAAGCAAACTAATGAACACTAATCTTGACACAGTTTTACCAAACCGTTTTTAAATCCTAAGTTATTGTCTTTAATTTGTTTTCATGCTATTTATCTTTCATGACACTAAAAACATCCAAAATCTTAACTCAAAATACACTAAGCTGTAGAACGGCAATAATATCGCATCAATCCCTAAGGAGACGATACTAAAAATACTTATCCTATACTTTCTAACAGACATCTAGAATTTAAATCTTTATACCATCGAAGATTTATTGTATACAATGTATTTTTTATATTATGTCAAGACAATGTTACAAAAAAAACGCATTCAACTTGGTGGTTTTTCATTCCCGAGGTGATGTTTAAGCGTTTTATTTTCTATATATTTTTCACCAGCCTTAATAAATATTTTTCGTCCATTTAATGTTCATCAAGGTTCAAGACGCTCCCTTAGTGATCCACGTGAAACCTAAGGGATGTCCATTATATAACCATGTTGAATATTGAAATTTAACCTAGACGAAAGATATGAAGCGCTTGAAACCTATGGACGCTTTGAAAAGTTCTCTTTGATGGATTGCAAGAGAAGAAAGTTTTCTGAGTTCAAGGTTTTTCTTAAATATTTATTCCAACCGAAAATGATTTGATATTTGATATTAATTATCTTACCATTTTTTCCATCAGAAACTAAAGATTTTCCCTAATATTCAATAGTTAGAAGATCTAAAGTCTAAATCTCGAGGAAATTTGATTTCTATCTAGACACTAGAGAATTTGATTTTTATCTTGTACTCTATGGAATTTTACTTTTATTTTAATTTTAATATTCAGTGTAAACAATGTAATATTGAGTAAATAACATAATATTTTGGGTAAACAATTTAATATTCTAGGCAATCAATGTAACAAATTTTAAAAAACTAAAAAAATTATAATAACCATATCCCTCGGTTTTTTATTAAACCGATATAAAAGATACGCTAGTTTTGCAAATATTAAAAGTGCAACTTCTTGGGTTCGAACCCATAGGCTTATAACTATACTCCTCGGTTTTCGTATCACCGAGGTGTTAAGTGAAAACTTTTCATGATGCCTTTCGTTATCTTGATGCCTTAGCCGAGGTAAAAAGCATTTCGTGTCTGAGGTTAAAAGTGTTATTTGTTATAGTGATGACTGCTGGGATTCCAACGTGAAAGTAGGGATGAGCAGCTCATGCTCATTGTCATGGACCAACTGCCTCGCAATTTCTAGATCATGGATGAACTTGTCTGTTTCGAAGGACAAGACGGTTTCGCTAGTCACGCGAAACGTGGGGTGCAGTTGGTGACATGTTATCGGGTGAGGAGCACGTGGGGAATGTGTTCTCCACCGGCCCTAACGAATTGGGCCAGCACTTTAGGTCGTCTTCGACATGGATATGGATTGGGCTGTGCTCAACGGTGGGTCAGCCACAGGCCCAATCCACAACATTAAGATTTATAATTTTTGAGTCTAAACATAATTTTTAATTAGAACTTACTTTAACTCACTTTTAATTTGAATCAATTTTCACTTTTAATTTGAATCAATTTTTTTCCCCGCGGAATACATGATAATATTTGAATCTACCCCTATTGCGTATAAATCAACTCGTCTACAATTCACTAACCACGACCATCATTCAAATAATTAATCTTAATTAAAATTTGCGAACATCAAAACTGCATGTACTATACTATAGGTTTGGCTGCAATCCATTGTCATCATTCTGAAACTTAATTTTTGTTGTTGTTTGTCAAACCCGTCGTCTCCTCCTTTGTTCCATTAATTTTATTAATTTGTCCACCACCCCCTTTGCTGAGGTCTGACTTTCTTGATCCACCACGAGTTGTTCTACATCCAAACAAACAACATTTAGTTTAGTAGTTATGTTTTCCAGAGTTTAAATTCTGAAACATCGACTTTTATGCTATAATTTCATGCAATTTATGGAGCTATAACTATACATATTCAACAAGATATTTTTTAATGGAAAAAATATATAGAAAAGAAAACCAAATGAAATTCAAGCATACTGGATCAAATAAATGATAAAAGTAAACAGAAGAAGTGATTAGTTACTTGAAGGAGGATCTAGTTAGGCTTAACATGAAATTCTGCACTTGAACTGGTCTTGTTTGTGTAAGATTTCCCAATACACGAAACATGATTGATGAGATAGTTAGTGAGTTTGAATATTTGCTGTATAATGAATAAGAAAGAAAGTGATATTTAAAGAGCATAGGCGAGGTTTAATGTTGACTTAATAATGCTGGTTGTTAATCAATTATTATTATTATTTTTTATGAGTAAACTTCAAATGACATTATTCATTCATTTAAATTAATAATCAAAAACATGTTTGTGTAGTTATCTTATTTTTATGTCACAGTTTAATTTAACCATGATTTGAATAGTTCAACACGATCATGTTCACATTATAACTCCTCACCTTGACTAAAAAATATAGTAATGATTTTAGACTTGTTATTTTATAATCAAAGATGAACAATTAGTTGTAATTTTTGACTTCAGAAAGTCCTGGACTTAAGTCATAAAGATCCAAAAAAGTCGATTATATTATATATAAACGATGATCAACTACATGTGGGAAATTAACAATGTGAACTTGCGTGTTTGTAACTACAGTCAAAACTCTAATAAAATTCCAAATCTTAGTTCCCATGTATAAAATAATATTATGAAGGAAGACTTGACTAATTGAGTTGGACCATTCAAGCTATACAGTCAAATAATGGAAAATGTATATTAAATTGGGTTTATTTTGAATACTACTAATTATATAGTTTACTTTGAAAACTAGTAATAACTAGCGGATATCCGTGCGTTCGCACGGGTACCGGTATGGTACGCTTATTTGTTTTAAATAATTTATTTTGTAGCAAAAATGAAATAAAATAGTTAAATAAAAATTATATGAAAAAATAAATATGAAAATATGAAAGAAGATTGATACACGCATTTGTTTCTAAAATATAATACAAATAAAATGAATTTTTTTAAAAGAGATAATAAATTGGTGTCTATAATTCTATCAATATATAAAAATATTTGAATTATATATATATATATATATATATATATATATATATATATATATATATATATATATATATATATATATAATATTTGTTTTATAATTATTGTAAAATATATATAAACCAATAGTAAAGTTGTTTTATTATTATTCAATATTTTTATCAGTAACTTTATATTCCCGTTATTATTCAATATTTTAATCAATAATGTTACGTTTCTGTTATTATTAAATATTTTGATTAGTAACTTCATGGTCCCGTTAATATTCAATATTTTAATAAGTAATTTAATATTTTTGTTAATATTAAATATTATGATCAATAACTTTATTTTCCCGTTAATATTCAATATTTTAATTATTAACTTCATATTCTCGTTAATATTCAATAGTTCGAGCAATAATTTCATGTTCCCGTTTATATAATATTTTTTCACTAACTTTATATGAAACAATTGTACGGGTACCGTTGTATTACACACAATTTTAAAAAATATTATATCTTAAATTAAAAAAAAATATCAAAACAAAGCTATTAGTAAAATAAATAATTAAAAAATAATACATTTTTCTCCTTTTGGATTCATAAATTATTTTAAATATATTTACTTTTATTTTTTTATTTGTTAAAATAAAAAATAAAATAACTCATGAGTTTGCACGGATTCTGGTATGGTTACCCGTGCGTTCAAACGCTACTGGTGTGTTATCCGGGCGTTCGCATGGGTATTGGTGTGGTACGCACACTTTTGTTTTCAAAATGTAATAATAAAGTAAAAAAGAAAAAAATTGTTTTACTAAAAAATTTTATTATTTTTAAAAGAAATACATATTTTTAAAGGAAAACTAAAATATTTTTACCAAAATATCGTCATAAAAATATTGTATCTTAAATTAAAAAATTTAAAATAATAATATTAGTAACATAAGTAGCTAAAAAACAATAAATTTTTCTCGTGTTTGGAATCATATATTTTTTAAAATATTTTATTTTTATTTTTTTGAATTGTACAAAAAAATATAATAACTCACATATTCCTAGAAATTATGATCTGGACACCCGTGCATTCGTATGGGTACTGACCTATTACACTCATATGTTTCTAAATTATATAAAAAAAACGTAATAACCCGTCAATTCGCACGAATTTTGATATGAATAATGTGTGTTTGTACGGATACTGGTGTGTTCATTCTATTCTTATTTGTGTTTAAGTTTATGTAATTGATTTAATTTATAAAGTATTTATTATTATAAAATTCACATTTTTAGTAAAATGAAATGATATATATATATATATATATATATATATATATATATATATATATATAATATTTTTTTTGGTGATCATAAAATAATTAAGAATTGTTTAGATTAGCACATTATTATAATGTTATTTAACTCATATGTTACTTATGTATGTTTGTCTAGTATTTTCTACTTATAAATATTTGTGTAATTGATTTCTATATTAGTGACATAAATAATTGTTAAAAATAACACGTTTTTCTCATGCTACATTAAAGTACATTCATTTTTAAACTTCAAAAGAAGAGAAAAACTCTTTGATAGTGGTAATAATGACCATTTATTAAAAATGATAAATTTTAATTATATAAAAAAATATTAAAAAATATTAAAAAATACTATTTTATTTTGCAGCATTATCTAAATTTCAATTCTATTTTTGACTTTTATCTAAATTTTCCTTTCATAATTTAACTAAAATTTACTTTTCTTTATTTAGAAAATTTTTCATAAAAACTTTCGAATTGAAATTTCTTTAAATAAATTTGAACTTTGTCCTTTTGTGATTATTTTGAAGATACATTCCTTGTTGTAACAATTAATAATAAGAAAATTATAACCCTCAAATTTTGTATTTTGTTATAGTTTAATATCTTTTAATACTTATTAAATTTTATTTATTGTCACTTACATTATAATTATTTTATTTAACTTTTATGTAATATTTACTAAAAAGGTTTGATTTTTTCAAATAGAGTTAGAATTAGTTTTAACAAAATGTTTTTGCAGAAAATTTTATGATTAACTTTTGCGGAATGTCAACTTTTATATATTATTATCCATTTTTTCATTCTAAAAAAACTCAACCTCACATCTCATTGTATTCTCGCTCTAAATATTTCTCCTCTCAATTTCAATGTTTAGAAACATTAAAAAATAGTTACACTTAAAATATATACTAATATACAACAAATTGTGAAACATAAGAGATAAATTAATAAAAAAAACAAAAGAACATAAAAAGATATTAAAAAATTACCGATATTGTTTAACTTTTTTTTCATGTTCTCCATATATCTACAACCTGAAAAAAAATAAAAGAAATTAAAAAGATATATATATCTACAACCTGAAAAAAAAAAAGGATAGAATAAATATGAATTTTGTCATGAAATATATATATATATATATATATATATATATATATATATATATATATATATATATATATATATATATATATATATATATATATATATATATATATATAAATGATTATAGATCTACCCTATAAAAAAATGAAAAGATTGTTAAGAAAACACAGAAAAAATATAGGTTTTATTATAAATTTAAAAATCAGCAACAAATGGTTAAATATCTACAACTTAAAAAACAAAAAAAAATGATAAAACTTACCCTTTATTTTATTTATGTTGTTTAAGTTTTTTCATTTTTTATTTGTAGATGTATAACGTGAAAAAACAATAAGAAGTGATAAAGATGAAAAAAAAAGGTTATGTCATAAACTTCAAAAATAAAAACAAAAAAAAAAAGTTGAAAAAGATGAAAAAAAAAAAGGTTATGTCATGAACTTCAAAAATGGCAAAAGTATATATATATTCTTAAGAATATCCCTCCTCATATTGAGGAGGGATATTCTTTTTTTTTTTTTGATAGAAGAGGAGGGATATTCTTACTCCAAGAGTAAGTTATCAAGAATTACTCCTAATCTTGACCATTGATTCTTCTCAATCTAATGGTTAAAGTTAATGAGTTTTATTTTTCTCTCTCCACATTTAATTACTTATTAATTTTAACCGCTAGATTGAAAAGAATCAATGTATGTCGATTGTATGAGGCCAATCCATATATGTACAAGTTCTTATAATCCATAACCTTCATTGTATGTCGATTGTATGAGGCCAATCCATATGACCCAAACATTTTCACATGCACTGTGAAAGGGTCATATGCAACCTTGCAGACACATTTCTTAACAATAAAACTCATATTTTTAATCTTTCTTCTCAATATAAACTCCATTATGACACAAATTATCTTGCCGAAATCTTCCTGTTGTGTTATCTATTGAGTATTGATATGTACAAGTACCTACAATTAAATAGTAGAAAATGATATAAAAGTAAGAGCATTGATTCCATAGAGATTGTAATAACTTAAATTGAGTCTCACATTAAAATATTGTAAATAGCCATGAGCAAAAAGGTATCAATAATATTGAGTTGTCACAAATTCAAATTGGAATGCAATAAATAATAAAGCAATGATGAAGAAATTAAATCAATAGTAAGAGGCTTTTGGTAAATGATCCATCTAATGAAGTTTATATTTTGTGTGTAACTGGTGATATTTGTCGTGACATATGAGGCAAAAGATGATCAAGTGGTGTATGTCTACAACATCAAGGCACGTGCAAACAACTCTCGAGGACTCACAATAACATTAAAGCATGTCTTTTTGCATCTCGGGATTTCCCGTATGTTCGTAGTCCTTTATCTCTAAAGTGACTAATCTAGTGAATATTTATATCCTACAACTTTCAACCATATATAATTATGAAGTCCGTTAGATAATGTATATACCACCTTCCTTCATGCCGACCATCTTGTTCTCGGAAGCTCTTCTACAGGCTAAAGTTGAGACTATCTTCAGATGCATCAAATCATTTCTAAAGGGACGTGACATGGTAGAGATAGTTTGCAAGCACAACATATATTGGATGCATTGCATGGAGAAGGTTCAACTATGACAAAATATGTACTATGTGGGATCACTCTAGTTGTAAACTTATGGCTAAGATGAAGATGTTTGATGAGTTTTCCAGAGATTTTTTTGTCTCTGCACCCTTGATTTAGTCATTAAAACTTGATTATAGGATACGACCAATCCATGGTTACTATGAAAGAAGATAGTAAATATGTTGCACAATATCTCAATGACTCCTAGTGTGGGGTCGGGATATCAGGTGGTGCTAAGACCTTTTTGCACAATGCCAACAGGGTGTTAACCAAACGACATGGAGATGGTTATTTGTCTATGTTCACTGTATATTTCTCAAATGCTTTCAACATGATAGATAGGTCAACCTTTCTGTCTAAGGTGAGCGTAAAATGCCATATGTTTCTTTCTGGATTGAGTTTCTATAAGGTTATGCAACGATGTTGTATCTTGGGAGTGGAAATATTATGTCAGCCACTATAGTGCAATAAGGTGCCCTGTTAGGTCTCTCCTTGGAATAGCTGTTAGTTGAGATGGAGGCTTTAACGAGTGTTTGTCCATGAAGAGAGATGATATAATTTTGAGTTAATGCATCTTCTTCCACAACTAAGTGATCCTCAGAATGAGCTTATTCTATATTGGTCTTGTATGAATATCGCCAAACTATTTCTTAGCCTAAAAACGTGCCAACCTAACCATATTGAGGAAGCAACTATTTGATTTGATAAAGGGTTGCAAATGGAGGTTGAAGACATTCTAGTTGGTGGAGGTCCTTTTTCTGTGACCTTCAATGGAGGACGACTTCTTTACCCATTAGAGTTGAGGGATTAAGATTGTACTCGAAAATAGAGGTTGTCTTATACACTTACGTGGATTCTAAGCCCTAGTCTTGGGTGTTACAAGATAATATATTGAGAGGTAGTGAGATGTATTGACCTTCTCGACTTTACTAGCAAGGACACAGTCCCTCCTAAAGCACACCATGTTTTAGGGAATGTCATTTTTAGTAAATTGTTCAGGACATAAACTTAAAGATTGATATGACCACAAGACACAAAGAAGTTTTTGGTTGTTTGCAAGTAACATATGGTTAGGATTTTCTCCTTACTATTCATATTGATAAGCTAGCTAGGCTAACACAAGTCATCGATAGAGTACCATACTATCCTTAGATATCGCCTTATGATTCTCTTATTTCTTATTAATGATTTTCTCTTACCGTAACACGTGCTTGGATACATTTGGAAAACATGCATGTGATTCACTGTTAGGAGCTTCTAAACATAAATGCCGACATGACTTTGTTAGGGGTGTATTATTTGATATATTTTGGCGGACTGAAGTATCTGTGATGAAAAATGTGTATATAAATTTCTTAACTGACACACATGAGGGGATATCGTCACTTAGGCCAACATATATTCTGGTTTACGTGTAGGTAGAAGAAAAACATGCATGTGTGAACTTGACAGGGGTTTCCCCACTAGTGAGACTAAGGAGTGAATGATTTATTGTAAGACATCAAGTCCTCAAATCCACTTCAAGGAAAATGTGTACTGATAATCAAGAAGCTTTCAAATCGTTAGCCTTTGATATTTGTTATTTCCTTGCGTTATAGGAAGATATTTTTTTTTACAGAGAATACAAAAGTTTATGCATTACAATGTTGTATCTTCTATATTAATAAAATGTAATAAGTGTTATATGTGATATTTATTTTGGTCAGATTAAAAAAGAGGGCGATAGTATGGATTGGATTTGAGTGCAGTCAGATATTTTATACGGTCATACTGTCATACGTTTTTCTCATTCGATCAAGATTGGATGGTTGTGATTTTAAAAAAGCGTTTATGAAATTATTTAATAAAATTAAGTCTATCTGTTTTAAACTGTCCGACCTAAATCGGATGGTCACAACCATAGTAAGTGTGTAATTGCGTGAAAAATGTAACTATAGGGAATCCATACTTCTTTTTGGGGAAGATAAATAGTGAATAATGTATGGTGTATTTTGCAAATTATGCACCACATATGGGCTGTAGGTGGTTACTGCTAGTGTAAGTATGTGGTGTTTTGGATATATGAGACATAAGTTGATTTGGAACTGTATACAAGCAGTTTCCTAATCCTACTCTACTTGATTTAGAGATTTTTCAATAAACTTGTATTGTTATTCTGTAAATACATTCTTTGATAACAGTTTCTATCATTAATAATTACAACTTGTTGATATCATGGTGATTTTTTTTGTCAAAAATAACAATAAATATGCACACTCAATTCATATTTCATAATGATAATCTAAGTTGGCAATCCTTTTAGGACTACTTGTGTTGTGATCATCTTCATCGTTGACACTACTCAAGATTGTTGTGGCATGAGTGTTGTCAAGCTGAATATTTCTTGTCATTGTTGTGCTTTGGAGTTTAATACTATTCGTCTGTGGGCCAGGTCCATACCCTCCATTTCTGCTTCTTTCACCTCTTTTTCCTTTATATATATGGTTGGCACATGTTCTGATCATATTAACAAAAACAAAAGATTAGTTCATGCTTATGCATAAGAATATATGATAACTGAATGAAAACATTAGTCAAATAAATAAATCTATACTTACATGGTAACAGTCATAGGTTTTTTAGGAGAAGATTTATAATTGGTTGTTCGCACCAATGACATTTGTATGAAACTACTAGCAGCAAGAGCCATGAGAAAATTTATCCTTCTTAATTTCAGATGTAAATAATTAATAACGCAGAATCAGCTTGCTTGTATAGTAGTAAATGTTAGTATGTTGTCTGTATTGTGGTAAGGTTGCATTCAAGGTTTAATTTATAGGAAATGAAGTATGTAGGAATTATTGAAGACAAATACAACGCGTAATTCAGAAGTGTTCAATATTGAACCCTTCTCTATGGGTTGGTGAAGTACTCTTTATTATTACTAGTGGCACTTTAGGTGACTCAGAGGCCCGTTAATCTTTTTGTTTTTTCTCTTTCTTTTATTTCAACTGGTTTTTGCAAAATAAGAAAGTAGTGCTATTATTTAATAAGTTAAATTTTATAATTAGAAAAAGGTTTTACTTGAATTGTACTATTATTTTGTATTATTAGTCTTAGATGGCGACATTGAATACGACAATTCTTCAAATTGGTATGTAGATTGACTTTATACTCGTTTCTCACTTTTTCAAAATTTTCAAAGAGGTAGACCGTTGAATTGGTTGTTAGTAAAATCTTGTAGCTTGATATCTTATAATTAGAAAACTATTATTATTATTTTGAAATATTTGTTTAAAACGTAGTAATGTGAATTATTTATTAAATGTCGACTTAGAATAATAATATTCTATTTACATTATTTTTTGGTTCATCTAAAAATACACCATTTGTTTGAGAAATATAAGATATGTTCTACTTTTTTCTCTATTTATTTTTTTGGTTTGATTAGAATATTTGTATTTCTAAACACATTATCAACACGGTTGTTTATATCAACACGAACACTACAGTAAAAATTTTGTTACTAATGGTACATCATCCTTATCACTTTTGTTCTGGATCGGTCATATCCCTTTGAGACCGACCACTAGGAGATACCCCGATCTAAGTCATGGTTTCTAGAACAATTTATATCCCTAGAAGTCTCCTCCTTATCGTAGGGCTATCATGTACCTTGGTACACGAGATTTAAGCATCGAGCGCATCCAACAATCCTCTGCATTTCATGTTTGGAAAATAGCAAGACCAATATTTCTCTCTCCTATATATAGAGAATGACGCCATTGCAGGGTAACCGTTAATACAAATTTGAATACTATCCACTCTTCCACATACTGACTTAAGCATTAGAGTGTTAACCTTACAACTACACCCCCGCTCTATTGCATCCGAAGCTCTATTCTTCCCCAATTTCTGCAACTCTCTCTATTTCTAGTTCCAAAATGGAACAATGACGCCGTCTATGAGAATACATTTTCGATTCCCGCATTTTCATCATGAACAACTAGTTCTCAATCCAAGGAAAGATCTCCACAGAAATAAATTGAGCATAAGTAGCAGCTTCTTTGAAGATGCTTGAGAAAACTTATTCAGTTTCATGTCCACACTACTATAAATAACACATCTTACCTCGGATGCGAAATGAATTTTACCTCTGTTAGACGAGGCAACGAAGATTGACATGATAACTTGTCACTTTACCCCTCGAATTTTGTTACACCGAGGTTAGAAAGCAAATGATCACTGGTTTGATCCCTAGCAACAACATATTTTTATTTTTCCAATTTTTTTAGCGTGTGCCACAAACCTCTCAGATTTTATTAATAACCAAGGTAATAATTGATAGTTTTACCTCAGCTTTTATTAATAACCAAGGGGTTAAAACTTATTTATTGCTATATATAATTTGTTTCAATCTTATTTCTACAGGCATGTATTAGAATCATATAATTATAAATCTTGTAAACACGTAATACCAAATTTACATTGTTTTAAATCTTATTTTCACTGAACTTTATCAAATTTATACAAAAATATGTGACAAAATCAAATTATATTATATCATTTTAAATCTTGTAAACACATAATAACAAAGTATCATTGTTTTCAAAACCAAATATACAAATTTATATTCTTCATGTCAAGACAAAATTCACATGCGCATTTACAAATATATATATATATATATATATATATATATATATATATATATATATATATATATATATATATATATATATATATATATATATATATATATATATACTATGCTTATAACAACCAAGAAAAACTATTGTTGTCAAAATTCAAGACAAGATAATAAAACACTGGCCCAACGTAATCGGGTGTCATCTATTTCTTCTTATGAGTATGAATAAACTCCTATAATTAGAAGGAAAAAGTTTTAAATTATGATAAGCTAACAGTAATAACATTAACTTAAGAAATATATATATATATATATATATATATATATATATATATATATATATATATATATATATATATATATATATATATATATATATATATATATATATATATATAGATGGATAGATCAAGCTAATACCTCCATCCATTTATAATTCTTAGAAGAGAATAAAGATCATATATCTAATAATATAGTATCCACAAGAATGGTTGTCAGGTTATTTTCGCCACTGTAAATAATTTTTATATATTTATATCACTAATACACAAATAATATAATATTAAAAATCACAAGTAATATACTTACACTTGAGAAATAAAACTTTGGCTTTTACCAAGTGTATTACATTTGATTGCATTGTATTCCTCCATCACTCTACACATATCGATTAAAATTAAACCTGAATAAAAATTATTCAAATCCAAAGGTAAAACTTGAGAATTAAAAATAAGGTTAATAGTCATTTACCCTCTTCCATATAGGCGAGTTTTAATTTACCCCCCTTTAAAAAAAATTGGATTACCCCCCTATAATTTTAAAATTCTAGGTCTTTTGCCCCCTAAGAGGAAAAATTACCCCCTGTAAAATATATTTTTTTATTTACCCCTGGTTTTTACACGCTTAGGGGGTGCCCAAAAATTATAGGGGGTAATCCAAAACTTTATTTTAAAGGGGGGTAAATCAAAACTCGCCTATATGGCAGGGGGGTAAACGGCTATTAACCCTTAAAAATAATACCACTTACACATTCAAAATGTTAACCATGACTTCATGAAGTTCAGAGTACAACGAGTAAAACAAATATATACCATTTTCCCTCTAACATATAACAATTAGCTGCCAATGATTACAACATAAACATTCAGAATAATTAATATTATGTATAAAATTGTTTTATAGATGAAAACACAAATAAATATATACTTACTCGTGGTAAAACGACGCCAAATAAAAATCTTTGTTCTCTTTCAACTTATCTTGTAAGTAACAAGGATATGGTTTCCTTTCGAACGAGGCAAACCAATTTTATATGGATCTAAAAAAACAATACTTTTTTATATTTCTTTGAACATAGAACTCATGCAAGAACCTGCAAGATTCAAAACTTTATGTTAAAGTACAAGAACATATGAATATAAATAGAAAACAACATAAAAGTTATACTTACGAGCACCAAATTTGTAATACGAAATTGTCCAAGTACTTATCTCCCTTCAAAAATTCCTCAATAGAAATTTGGATCATGACTTAATTTAATACACATGCATGGGTCTTGAAGACTATTTAACATCATTGATATTCTCTTATTGTTATCAAGTTTTCATGGTGTAGTTTCAATATTGCCCTAGATATATGGTAGAACAACTAGGCTTGTATGATAGATATCTTTCTCAACTACATACTCATGAATTTCCAATTGATTTGAATTTGTGTGATTGAGTATACCTAACGAATTCAATTTCTACATGATTATTCATCATCTTATTTTCAAGTTTTTTAAATCTTCCACGAGACAATCTATGTGGATAGATATTGCTAGCTCGATTTTCCTTCCTTTTTGGCTCTTTTCCAAGAAGTCGGAAGTGGTGCAAGACTCTTTAAATTTCTCCCAAACATCCTTATCAATATATGAAAACACCTCGTATGGAGGCTTATCTTTATCACTTGGATAATGAATATAACCATTTGTGAGTCGTGTCTTAATTCCCTTCCAACGCTCACCATAATATGTAAGCAATTTCTTGCTCACAATAATATTCTTTGGACTAGCTATAAACACTTTTTATGTTTACGCAATAGAGATATTATTAGTATTAAGCAAAAAATAAATGATCATATATACTCAATGCATACAATTCAAAATAAATACCATAACATCCTCTCATTGGCGTCTTTCAATTCATCATCAACTTCATTCCAACTATCTAACAAAATACTCACTTTTCTTCTACCTTGTAACGCAATGTAGCCATAAAACCCTCATCATGTTCACCATAAGTGTTGTCGGTTTCTATATCAACTGTAAGCGAGTAATGAACATTACTTTCATGGAATTTTATCACCTTGGTATACATCGTGACACCTCTAGTTTTTCTTTTACGTTTTGTATTAACAGAGTTTGCATCAAATGTTGTATGAAAAGTTCTTGTTGAATCCGTCATGAGCCCATGACTATCAAGAGACAAATATATATGGAAACAAAATGATCAAGAGACTAACTAACATTTTAGTGAAAAACAAAATGATTAAGGGACTAACTAATTTTTCAGTGAAAAACAAAATGATCAAGAGACTAACTAACGTTTCAGTGAATTAAACAACATTTTATTGAAAAAATGGAAAACAAAATGATCAAGAGAAACTATTTCAGTAATATAAACCTCAAATGTGATTAAGAAGAACAAATGTTCAAGTGAAATAAACAATTTCAGTGATATAAACCTCATACATGATAAAGAAAAACTAAAACAAATGGACAAATATTTCAGTGATACATACCTCAAACAAGTTTTGATGAATATATGTTGGAAGAGTGGCGATTAAAATCTCCTAGGTTTTTGCAAAGAGAATGACAAATTAACGTTAAATCGTTGATAGATAAATGAAAAGTTAGAAACTAGCTACTTCTATTAAGTATTTCATTCAAAATATATTACTCGTTGGTTTTACATTAAAACACACGTGAAAGTATTAATTAAAAAAATATAAAAAAACACAATAGTAAGAAACCTACAATAATGAAGGCCAAATATTTTGGTTTTTAAAAGATAAGCGAAAATCCTAGTGACAGTCTTGTAATGTTCACCGCTTGGATTGCTAGTAAATCTTCTCGTCTTACTAACTGCAAATTCTATGTCGGGTATGATTCATTGCATTAAATACACTAGACATCCAATCGCACTTTCATATTCCAATTGAGCCACAACTCTTCCATTGTTCTTTCCAACTAGGATCAAATTGAGTGTTTACTTCGTTAAAGTGTAAGTGTTTGAACTTATCCAACATTTTCTCAATGTAGTGTGTTTGACTAAGGTCATAACCCCAACTATTTCTATTTACTTTGATCCCTAAAATTATGTCAACTTGTCCAAGATCTTTCAGCTTGAATGTGGAAGTTAGAAACCTCTTCATTTTTAAGATTCCATTCATCTTAATGTTATCAACGGACATCTCATCAGCATATAGATAAAGAAATATTAGAGTATTTTCACACACCTATGTGTATAGACACGTGTCACGAGAATTTGGAGTAAATGCATTTGAAAGTATGACTGAGTTAAATCTTTGGTGTCATTATTTTGGTGCTTCTTTTAAACAATAGAAGGATTTGAAAAGTTTGCATACCATTTGTTCATTTCCCAGAAACACGTAACCTTTTGGTTGTTCCATGTAGATTTTCTCATGGAGATCTCCATTTAATAATGTTGTTTTAACATCCATTTGTTGAACTATAAGGTCATTCACAGAAGCTAATGCAAACAATAATCTAATCGTCTTTGTCCATGCTACCGGTGCATATGTATCGAAATAATCAACATTTTCTATTTGTCTAAGTCCTTTTGCTACTAATCTAGCATTGTAGGTGTTAAATGTACCATCACTATGATACTTTTTGCTAAACACCCAATTACATCCAATGAGCCTTGAACCCTTTGGAAGATCGACAAGTTCCCAAGTGTGGTTTGATATAAATCCATTTTGTCTTATGAAGCCACTGCTTCTTTGGAAGATCGATAAGTTCCCAAGTTCCAAAAGAAAAAGTCCCTAGAAGCCACTGCTTCTTTATAGGTTTTAAGACCATCCTTTACTTGAATAATATGAATCTTATGAAAATTACTCTAGCAATTTTCTTTAACTAGATAAAATAAAATAAGTTGAGAATTAATTTCATTTGGTCCTAGGTTCTTATCTTTTCGGGCTCTTTTGCTTATCCTAGGCTCGGGTTGTGTTTCAACATTCCGTTAAAGAGTTTCAGGTAGTATTTCAACAATCTATGGAGAATCTTCATCACGAGATTCTCCAGTCATGGGAATCTTATATTCCTTATCTTTTGTGACAAATTTTTCAAAGAATTACACATCTATGGATTCAACAATTACATAAACTCTAGATTTAAAAGTCTATATGCTTTGGTGTTGGGTGCATATCTTATGAAGGCACATCTAATCCCTCGAGGAATCAATTTAGTTCTTTTAGGAGCTATGTTCTTATAATATGCTACACACCGACAGACTCTAAAATAAACAATATTTGGTAAACTACCTCTCCATATCTCATATGGAGAAATACCAATTATCTTCAAAAGACTCCTATTCATTATATCGCATGTGGATAATAATGCTTTACCCCAAAAATTAAATGGTAATTCAAAATGCATTAACATAGAATTTATCATTTTATAATAGGGTCGATTGTTTCTCTCGGCTATACCATTTTGTTGTGGTGTACAAGGTACGAAACATTCATCTAAAATGCTTATTTTTCACAATATGCATCAAATTCTGTAGTAAAGTATTCACCGTCCCTATCACTCCTTAGGACTTTAATAGGTCTACTTAATTGATTTTCTACGGTCGCTTTAAAATTTTTAACATATTAAATGCATCATCTTTATGCTTTAAAAGTGATACATATGTGAACCTAGAGCAATCACCGATAAATGTTATGAAATACCGATTTCTTTCACGGGTTAGAATGCCATTAAATTCACACAAATCACAATGTGCATGATCAAGAAAATTTGATTTTCTCTCAACACTTTTGAGGTTTCTTAATCATTTTTTATTTAACTTATATTTCACATTTGTCAAAATCATGAATACTACATGAGATAATCTGGATTTAATTAGTCTATTCATAGTACTAAAACCAATATGTGCTAATTTAGAATGCGATAAAAAATAGATTAAAGCTTATAAGCAGAATTAGAAATTAATATGTTGTCAGTAGTACAAAGTTTGATCATTTCTTCAGCGAAATAACCTTTTCCTACAAATGCACTGGTATTGGTCAATATTAGTTTGCCTGATTCATATAGAGACTTATTGCCCGGTTTTTCCAACAAGTCCCCACAAACAAGATTCATATTGATGTCATGGACATGAAGTACATGAGCGACTTTATTTCCGGAAGTAGTGAAATTGAGTTCGACGAATCCCATTCTAACGACTCTAGATTGTTCTTCGTTTTCCATATGCATTTCTTGTCCATCATTTACTTCAGAATAGGTTTTAAATGATGCTTTGTCATAAGAGACATGCACGGTAGCACACACGTCATACCACCATCCTTGCACTTTGCCTTTGTCTTCCATAATCTCGCTCACTATAGTAATTATGCCGTCATCGGCATGAACAACATTAACTTCGTCATTGGACTTGTTACGCATACAATCTCGAGCAAAGTGTCCTGGTTTTCCGCACACATAGCAGCCTCCTTTTAGTCTTTTTAGTCCACTAGAATTATTGAACTTGTTATGTTCCTTTTAGGTCTAAGATGATTCTTCGTTCCACCGTGTTTCCTCTTTCCCTTTACAATCACAACATAATGGGTGCGACACCACCGCGACACCGGCCAAGGGGTGTATAGAAGAGACAAATGACCTGGTGCTTGGGATCACCACACATGTCTATGTAGCACTTTATCCTGTTTTATCCTTTTGTTAAGTAAATGAACATAACTCTTTATAAAGACTTTATAAAGACTTTCAATGTTAGTCTCACTTTATGTATGAGACTATTTCCCATGCATTTATTGATATTGACATTTATTCAACTTTCAATTTTTCTCTTCATTATAGAACTCACCCATTGTTCATACATTAGAACCGTTACTAAATAAAGAAAGTTTGTTAATATTTAAAAGAAAAGCTTTTGTGCATCTCTACATAAACTTTTAGATCATGCTTTATTATTTCCACAATTTGAGATCTTTTTACACGAGAATGATCAATAAACTGTATTGCTATTTAGTATATACATTCTTGGCAATGACGGCCATCATTACATAACTACATCTTGTTGATATCATGGTGAATTTTTGTCGAAACTAAAACTACGCGGCCTCTATTCATATTTCATAATTATAAACTATGTTGCCCATCCTTTTAGGACTTGTATTGCTATCGTCTTGATCATTGACACTACTCAAAGCGGCGGTAGCATAAATATTATCAAATTGAAGATTTCTTGTTGTTGTTGTTTTTGTGCTTTGGAGTGTAATACTATTCGTGTGTGGGTCAGGTCCATACCCTCCATTTCTGCTTCTATCATGTTGTTTTGCTTTAGATTTGTGGTTAGCACATGTTCTGATCATATCAACCAAAACAAAAGATTAGTTCATGTTTATGCATAATAATATATGATTAGTAGATGAAAATATTAATCAAGTTTATATATACTTACATGGTAATAATCATAGGTTTTGTAGGAGAAGATTTATAGTTGGTTGTTTGCAACATAGGCATTTGTATGAAATTACCAGCAGCGAGAGCCATGAGAAAGTGTCCTTTTTAATCAAACTTGATTTCCCTTTTAAATTTCAGATATAAATAATTGATAAAGCAGAATCAGCTTGTTTATTGTATAAAATGTTAATGTGTTATATATTTTGGGGTAAGATTGAATTCAAATTTTAATTTATAGGAAATGGATGAAGTATGTAGGAACTATTGAAGAGAAATACAAGCAGTAACTTTGAAAGGTTCAATATTGAACTCTTCTCTTTATTTCTATGGGTTAGTGGTCAATTTTTTGTCCTCCCTAGTGGCTCTTTCAAAGTAGTGCTATTAATATTTAATAAGTTAAATTTTTCTAAGAAAAAGGTTTTACTTAAATTGTACCATTATTTATTTATAAAATTAGTATTGTGACACTTATCATTAATTTTAGATGGCGATATTGATACGAGAATTGATCAAATAGGAATGTAGATTGACTTTGTACTTGTTCCTTCTCTTTTTGCAAGTTTTCAAAGAGGTAGACTATTGAATTATTTGGTAAAATATTGCGGCTTGAGGGCTTGTCAGAAAAAAATAATACAAAACAATCATCTATCTTTTTATATCTATTAAAAAAAAATTAATAATTCCTACTAAAAAATAGCAAACGATTTTTAAAAAATGGCTATATTTACACAAAAATAATGACAAGTAACATACACCGTAGCTTTCAAAACTTTTTCAAGTGGCTCAAATTTTAATTTATATAAATATAATAAATAAAACATAAAAAATATTTATATAGTATAGATATACGGTATAGTTGTCAAAAATAAGTGTAAACATGTCATTTCTTTTATGAAAATTCAGTTTGTGTTGTGCAACATGGCATGTTGGCCTGAATCCATCAAAAAGAAAAACTTGTATTAATATATATTAAAAAATATATATTAATATGTATATTATCTTATTCTAAAATAATATGTTAACTTTTTTAACTTAATAAATTTTATCTTTATTCTACTCAATATTTCTCTTTTAAATATTATATATTAATATATTTAAATTTTGTGTTTTACTTCTCAATTTTTTCGTATTCTATAAATTTTTTTTAAGTAAAATGTTTGAGTATTATTTTATATAACTTAGATATGTATTGTATTTAAACACATATTATATTATTTATAAAAGGATATAGTACTTAAAGATGTGTTATTTTTAAAATAATATATAATTTTTATTTTATTTATAACTAGTAACAAACTCGTGCATGCGCACGGCTTCTGATCTATTACACGCATTTGAATATATCATTTATTTTAAATAAAATGTTAAAAAAGATATTTAGATAAATAATTTATTTTTATATATAAAAATCTTTAGATTATTAATAGATCTTTTCTCGTATACCATTTTTGGATAAAAAATATTTGTTCATAAATATCATTTCTCGTATATAAAAATTTTTATATCAATAATAAATTTTTTTTCCTATATACAGACTTCAGTTTTGTTTAGCTATCATTTACAAAAATATTTGGATCAATAGTAAATTTCGTATTTAAAAATACTTAGATCAATAGTAGATTTTTTCTCGTATACCATTTTGGACTAAAAAATATTTTGATCATAAATACCATTTTTCATAAATAATATATTTTTTCCGTATACAAATATTATTTTAATTTAGGTATTATTTACAAAAATATTTGGATCAATATTAAATTTTCGTATATAAAAATATTTAGATCAATAATAGATTTTTTGGCCTATGCTATTTTTAAATAAAAAATATTTGGATCATAAATAACATTTTTCGTATAGAAAATATATAAATCTATAATAGATTTTTTTCCTGTATAAAGACTTCACTTTTTTTTTAAGTATATCATTTACAAAAATATTTGGATCAATAGTAAACTTCGTATATAAAAATATTTAGATCAATGGCAGATTTTTTTCCCGTATTCAATTTTAAAATAAAATATATTTGAATCATAAATACCATTTTTCACATATAAAAATATATAGATCAATAATAGATTTTTTTCGTGTACAAATTTTAATTTGGTTTAAGTATTTACAAATATATTTAGATCAATAGTAAATTTTCGTATATAGAAATATTTAGATCAATTATAGTTTTTTTTTCCCGTATACCATTTTTTAATAAAAATCATTTGGATTCTAAATACCTTTTTTTCGTATATAAAAATATATAGATCAATAATAGATTTTTTCCCGTATACAAATATTATTTTTGTTTATTTATCATTTACAAAAATATTTGGTTCAATAGTAAATTTTTCGTATATAAAAATATTTAGATCAATTATAGATTTTTTTCCATGAGGTGGCGGAATAAATAGAGGAGTTTTTTGCTTTCACCAATCTGAAAAACATCATCCATCCTTCAAATTTTTCATATCTTTTTTTTTTATTTCACAGATCTGAAAAAATCATTTATCTTTTTCACATATGTGAAACATCCTTGATCTAAAATTTGAAGTAACAATAAAACCTAAAATCGTATATGAATAAAAGATTAAAGATGTTCAAAACTATTTCGAAACTATAATTAAAGTAAACTAAATTTTGAAGATTAAAAGAAACATTTGATATTCAACATTGTAGTTGAAAATGAATAAATGAAGAGAAAAGGGTGAGGAAAGAAAATTGTGGAAGAAAGAAGTGAGAAAGTGATGGAAGATAAAAAAAAAAAAAGAGAATGGAGAGAGATTTGGTAAATTTGATAAAATATGAGGGTTGTATTATTTTAATAATAAATTTAAGAACTTTATTGTGCAAAGACTAAATAAGGACAATTTAAAAGTGGTGGCAAAAAATCAAATAAGGGTATTCTAGACATTTCCACAACCATTAACTTTCTTATATTATTGATAAATATTATAATATTTTATTTTCATTTTTGTATAGATATATAATTAAAAAATGGACTTTTTAGGGTCTGGTAGTAATTTTTGAATCCATATTACAATAGTATTTTTTAACTCAAAAAGTTCGAAGATTGTTAAGGCCGACCTGTTTAGGGTTCGGTCGTGCATTCTAACATGTGTCAAGCATATTTTATTATATACACCATCCGTAACAATTTATAAACAAACGTCAATATTTCACATTTCTTAAAAAATTCAAAATTTTCTGTACTTTTTGAAATATTTTTATTTAATTGTTGTTTATGGAAAAAAATTAAAGAGGAAACAAATTAAATACAATTTGTATTTAATGTTACTTTGAAAAAGATATACTTTTAGAATGAAATGCTCAAAGAAAATAAAATTGATGATTTCACCTTATAATTTATAAAAAAAAGTGTGTGTTTTTCCCTAATAAATCGTTACAGAGGAAGTACACAACAATCATGATGTGACCATACAATTTTTAATAGGGAAATGCTAACTAGTGCCCTCAGGGCAATGGTTAAGCATTCTAAAATAGTAAAATTTATATCGGTAATCTGTATATTTAATGTCTCAAAAATTGAAATATTAAATTTTCTATAAAGTATTTTCTTTTTTTGAATGCTTATACTACGCCAAATTTGTCTTTTAGCAGCACCCCTACGAAAGCGCTTTTGGGAAAAAGCGCTGCTATAGATTTCGCTAAAAACAAAATTAAAAATGAAGGGAAAAAAGCGCTGCTATAGGGGGCCCTACGAAAGCGCTTTTTAAAAGCGCTGGTATAGGGCTGGTTACCAAAGCGCTTTAAAGAAGCGCTGCTATAGGTCAGGTTACCAAAGCGCTTTTAGAAGCGCTGGTAAAGGGGTAGGTTACCAAAGCGCTTTCTATCTAAAAAACGCTGGTATAGGGCTGGGTACCAAAACGCTTTTTAAAAGCGCTCTCGTAGGGTATTTACAATTATATTTTTTAAAACAAAACATTCCCAGGTTATTACGTTTTTCAGAAATCAGGATACCATTCTTCTTCCCCAAACGTAAACCTAGCATATCTCCATGAAAATCTCTGCCTTCCACGATACTGAATCACCATTCCATCCTTGAATTTCGTTTGGGGCTGAATTTCAATACTGAATCTCTGAATTTCGTCTTCTCCTTCCGCCTTCGCAAAGCTCTTCATCTTCTCCTTCACTTCGTGGTTGAGTAACAGCGATAAACCCCCGCCTCCAGCTGAATCTCCGGCTGACTTCGTCTTCTGTTGTGATCATCAGTAACATCTCTTTTTCTTCTTGTTTTGTAAACTTTGCATCACTTTCTTGATTCTTATTCTTTTCTGGACACTTTGTAGAATAGTGACCATACTTCTGACAATTAAAACATTGTATGTGACTTTTGTCAGACTTTCAACCACCACCTCTTCCTGTACCTGCAACACCACCTCTTTGGTTGCTTGGGTATGAGGGTTTTCTATAATTCGGCCAACTTTATTCTTGTTGATTTCGACCATTCGAATTGTTGTAGCCACCTCTACCTTTATTTCCATTCCAGCTTCCTTTACCTTTCTTTTCTTTTGCTAACTGAGCCTGCAAAGCCACATCATTCTTCGACCTGCTTGCTGCTCTTTCAGCCATTCGTTGGTCATGAGATTCAAGCGTCCCTTGAAACTCTTCCTTTGTCAATATCGACAAATCCTTCGACTCTTCTATGGCCACCACCACGTGGTCGAACTTAGGAGCCAAAGACCTTAAGATCTTCGAAACAACAGCTCTTGTTATTAATGCTTCTCCACATATCTTGATTTGATTCACTAGTTTCGTAACCCTAGTGAAGAAATCAGTTATGCTTTCACTATCTTCCATTTGAAGTAATTCATACGTTCTTTTGTCAGTTTGTAACCTCACATCTTTCACCTTCTCAACGCCTCCAAAAGACTTTTCAAGAATCTCCCAAGCTTCTTTTGCAGATTTTGAATCACTAACCTTTTCGAAGTTATCTGGACTCAGACATTGATGAATTATAGAAAGTGCTTTATAACTCTTCTTCTTCGATTCTTCATGCTCTTTCTTTTCTTCTTTGAAGCGTCTGCTCTTCTACTCCATCCTTTACAAGATCCCAAAGACCTTGACACCTGAATAGATCTTTCATTTTTCTGCACCAATTCTCATAGTTATCTACTTTCAGAATTGGTAGATTTGCTGGATATTTTCCATTCCCATAATTCACCACCATCATGATTTTCTTTTTCTTCTTCCCTTGATCGATAAACCGGATCTCTTGATATCAGATGTTGGAAATCCACCAAAACCTATGATGAATTTCTATCAATTTTGATGAACAAGATTGTTACCACCATACAATAGCAATATGAAATAAGAAAAGAAATTTAAAGAAGAAAAGAGATTAGGGTTTCTGCAAAGTAACTCTTTGCCCACAAACTGTAGAAAACTTTGTTATTCACTTGCAATTGCAAATTCTGTGAATACAACTTTTGACTTGATTTCAAAATAACGAGGGTTACTCCCTATTTATAGATTTAGGCTAGCTTTCTTCCTAAGCCAAAACCCAAAACTATAATAGCACAAAATATCTATTTTGAAACTAAATCAAATATAATCTATTTTAAATCTAAATTAATTCTATCTAGATCTAAAACAAATTTGTGTTTAACAAACTGTTTCCACACTTCTAAACAAAATCAAATCTTTTCCAACACAAGAAATTATAATTTAACAATCCTACTCTACTTGATTTAGAGATTTTTCCATAAACTTGTATTGTTATTCTGTAAATACATTCTTTGACACCTTTGTATCATTAATAATTACAACTTGTTGATATCATGGTGACTATTTCGTCAAAAATAACACTACATGCACACTCAATTCATATTTCATAATGATAATCTAAGTTGGCAATCCTTTTAGGACTACTTGCGTTGTGATCATCTTGATCGTTAACATTACTCAACGTTGATGTAGCATAAATGTTGTCAAGTTGAAGATTTCTTGTCGTTGTTGTGCTTTGGAGTTTAATGCTATTCGTCTGTGGGCCAGGTCCATACCCTCCATTTCTGCTTCTTTCACCTCTTTTTCCTTTATATATATGGTTGGAACATGTTCTGATCATATTAACAAAAACAAAAGATTAGTTCATGTTTATGCATAACAATATATGATAACTGGATGGAAACGTCAAATAAATAAATTTATACTTACATAGTAATAGTCATAGGTTTTTTAGGAGAAGATTTATAATTGGTTGTTCGCAGCAGTGGCATTTGTATGAAACTACAAGCAGCATGAGCCATGAGAAGATTTATCCTTCTTAATTTCAGATATAAATAAATAATTAATAATGCAGAACTAGCTTGCTGATATAGTAGTAAATGTTTGTGTGTTCTCTGTACTGTGGTAAGGTTGCATTCAAGGTTTAATTTATAGGAAATGAAGTATGTAGGAATTATTGAAGACAAATACAACGCGTAATTCACAAATGTTCAATATTGAACCTTTCTTTATGGGTTGGTGAAGAACTCTTTATTATTACTAGTGGCACTTTATTTGACTCCGAGGCCCATTAATCTTTTTGTTTTTTTTCTTTCCTTTATTTCGATTTGTTTTTGCAAAATATAAAAGTAGTACAATTATTTAATAAGTGAAATTTTATATTAGAAAAAGGTTTTACTTGTACTATTATTTATTTATAAAATTTGTATTATTAATCTTAGATGGCGACATTGAATACGACAATTCTTCAAGTTGGTATGTAGATTGACTTTATACTCGTTTCTCACTTTTTCAAAATTTTCAAAGAGGTAGACCGTTGAATTGGTTGTTAGTAAAATCTTGTAGCTTGATATCTTATAATTAGAAAACTATTATTATTATTTTGAAATATTTGTTTAAAACGTAGTAATGTGAATTATTTATTAAATGTCGACTTAGAATAATAATATTCTATTTACATTATTTTTTGGTTCATCTAAAAATACACCATTTGTTTGAGAAATATAAGATATGTTCTACTTTTTTTCTCTATTTATTTTTTTGGTTTGATTAGAATATTTGTATTTCTAAACACATTATCAACACGGTTGTTTATATCAACACGAACACGACAGTAGAAATTTTGTTACTACTGGTACATCAGCTATCCTTATCACTTTTGTTCTGGATCGGTCATATCCCTTTGAGACCGACCACTAGGAGATACCCCGATCTAAGTCATGGTTTCTAGAACAATTTATATCCCTGGAAGTCTCCTCCTTATCGTAGGGCTATCATGTACCTTAGTACACGAGATTTAAGCAACGGGCGCATCCAACAATCCTCTGCATTTCATGTTTGGAAAATAGCAAGAGCAATATTTCTCTCTCCTATATATAGAGAATGACGCCATTGCAGGGTAACAGTTTTTCAATACAAATTTGAATACTATCCACTCTTTCACATACTGACTTAAGCATTAGAGTGTTAACCTTACAACTACACCCCCGCTCTATTGCATCAGAAGCTCTATTCTTCCCCAATTTCTGCAACTCTCTCTATTTCTAGTTCCAAAATGGAACAATGACGCCGTCTATGAGAATACATTTTCGATTCCCGCATTTTCATCATGAACAACTGGTTCTCAATCCAAGGAAAGATCTCCACAGAAATAAATTGAGCATAAGTAGCAGCTTCTTTGAAGATGCTTGAGAAAACTTATTCAGTTTCATGTCCATGCTACTACAAATAACACATCTTACCTCGGACGCGAAATGAATTTTACAACTGTTAGACGAGGCAACGAAGATTGACATGATAACTTGTCACTTTACCCCTCGAATTTTGTTACACCGAGGTTAGAAAGCAAATAATCACTGGTTTGATCCCCAGCAACAACATATTTTTATTTTTCCAATTTTTTTAGCGTGTGCCACGAACCTCTCAGATTTTATTAATAACCAAGGTAATAATTGATAGTTTTACCTCAGCTTTTATTAATAACCGAGGGGTTAAAACTTATTTATTTCTATATATAATTTGTTTCAATCTTATTTCTACTGGCATGTATCAGAATCATATAATTATAAATCTTGTAAACACGTAATACCAAATTTACATTGTTTTAAATCTTATTTTCACTGAACTTTATCATATTTATACAAAAATATGTGACAAAATCAAATTATATTATATCATTTTAAATCTTGTAAACACATAATAACAAAGTATCATTGTTTTCAAAACCAAATATACAAATTAATATTCTTCACGTCAAGACAAAATTCACATGTGCATTTACAAAAAAGATATATATATATATATATATATATATATATATATATATATATATATATATATATATATATATATATATATATATAAAAGAAAGAGAGAGATAGATAGATAGATCAAGCTAATACCTCCATCCATTTATAATTCCTTTGGAGAGAATAAAGATCATATATCTAATAATATAGTATCCACAAGAATGGTTGTCAGGTTATTTTCGCCACTATAAATAATATTTATATATTTATATCACTAATACACAAATAATATAATATTAAAAATCAAAAGTAATATACTTACACTTGAGAAATAAAACTTTGGCTTTTACCAAGTGTATTACGTTTGATTGCATTGTATTCCTCCATCACTCTACACATATCGATTAAAATTAAACCTGAGTAAAAATTATTCAAATCCAAAGGTAAAACTTGAGTATTAAAAATAGGGTTAATAGCCATTTACCCCCTGCCATATAGGCGAGTTTTGATTTACCCTCCTTTAAAAAAAATTGGATTACCCCCTATAATTTTAAAATTCTAGCTCTTTTTCCCCCCTAATAGGAAAAATTACCCCCTGTAAAATATATTTTTTTATTTACCCCTGGTTGTTACACGTTTAGGGGGTTCCCAAAAATTATAGGGGGTAATCCAATTTTTTTTTTAAAGGGGGTTAAATCAAAACTCGCCTATATGGCAGAGGGTAAACGGCTATTAACCCTTAAAAATAATACCACTTACACATTCAAAATGTTAACCATGACTTCATGAAGTTCAGAGTACAACGAGTAAAACAAATATATACTATTTTCCCTCTAACATATAACAATTAGCTGCCAATGATTACAACATAAACATTCAGAAAATTAATATTATGTATAAAATTATTTTATAGATGAAAACACAAATAAATATATACTTACTCGTGGTAAAACGACGCCAAATAACAATCTTTGTTCTCTTTCAACTTATCTTGTAAGTAACAAGGATATGGTTTCCTTTCGAACAACGAGGCAAACCAATTTTATATGGATCTAAAAAAACAATACTTTTTTATATTTCTTTGAACATAGAACTCATGCAAGAACGTGCAAGATTCAAAACTTCATGTTAAAGTACAAGAACATATGAATATAAATAGAAAACAACATAAAAGTTATACTTAAGAGCACCAAATTTGTAATACGAAATTGTCCACGTACTTATCTCCCTTCAAAAATTCCTCAATAGAAATTTGGATCATGATTTAATTTAATACCCATGCATGGGTCTTGAAGACTATTTAACATCATTGATATTCTCTTAGTGTTATCAAGTTTTCATGGTGTAGTTTCAATATTGCCCTAGATATATGGTTGAACAACTAGGCTTGTATGATGGATAACTTTCTCAACTACATACTCATGAATTTCCAATTGATTTGAATTTGTGTGATTGAGTATACCTAACGAATTCAATTTCTACATGATTATTCATCATCTTATTTTCAAGTTTTTTAAATCTTCCACGAGACAATCTATTTAGATAGATATTGCTAGCTCGATTTTCCTTCCTTTTTGGCTCTTTTCCAAGAAGTTGGAAGTGGTGCAAGACTCTTTAAATTTCTCCCAAACATCCTTATCAATATATGAAAACACCTCGTATGGAGGCTTATCTTTATCACTTGGATAATGAATATAACCATTTGTGAGTCGTGTCTTAATTCCCTTCCAACGCTCACCATAATATGTAAGCAATTTCTTGCTCACAATAATATTCTTTGGACTAGCTATAAACACTTTTTATGTTTACGCAATAGAGATATTATTAGTATTAAGCAAAAAATAAATGATCATATATACTCAATGCATACAATTCAAAATAAATACCATAACATCCTCTCATTGGCGTCTTTCAATTCATCATCAACTTCGTTCCAACTATCTAACAAAATACTCACTTTTCTTCTACCTTGTAACGCAATGTAGCCATAAAACCCTCATCATGTTCACCATAAGTCCTGTCGGTTTCTATATCAATTGTAAGCGAGTAACGAACATCACTTTCATGGAATTTTATCACCTTGGTATACATCGTGACACCTCTAGTTTTTCTTTTATGTTTTGTATTAACAGAGTTTGCATCAAATGTTGTATGAGAAGTTCTTGTTGAATCTGTCATGAGCCCATGACTATCAAGAGACACATATATATGGAAAAAATGATTAAGGGACTAACTAATTTTTCAGTGAAAAACAAAATGATCAAGAGACTAACTAACGTTTCAGTGAATTAAACAACATTTTATTGAAAAAATGGAAAACAAAATGATCAAGAGAAACTATTTCAGTAATATAAACCTCAAATGTGATTAAGAAGAACAAATGTTCAAGTGAAATAAACAATTTCAGTGATATAAACCTCATACATGATAAAGAAAAACTAAAACAAATGGACAAATATTTCAGTGATACATACCTCAAACAAGTTTTGATGAATATATGTTGGAAGAGTGGCGATTAAAATCTCCTAGGTTTTTGCAAAGAGAATGACAAAATAACATTAAATCGTTGATAGATATATGAAAAGTTAGAAACTAGCTACTTCTATTAAGTATTTCATTCAAAATATATTACTCGTTGGTTTTACATTAAAACACACGTGAAAGTATTAATTAAAAAAATATATAAAAAATCACAATAGTAAGAAACCTACAATAATGAAGGCCAAATATTTTGGTTTTTAAAAGATAAGCGAAAATCCTAGTGACAGTCTTCTAATGTTCACCGCTTAGATTGGTAGTAAATCTTCTCGTCTTACTAACTGCAAATTCTATGTCGGGTATGATTCAATGCATTAAATACACTAGACATCCAATCGCACTTTCATATTCCAATTGAGCCACAACTCTTCCATTGTTCTTTCCAACTAGGATCAAATTGAGTGTTTACTTCGTTAAAGTGTAAGTGTTTGAACTTATCCAACACTTTCTCAATGTAGTGTGTTTGACTAAGCTCATAACCCCAACTATTTCTATTTACTTTGATCCCTAAAATTATGTCAACTTGTCCAAGATCTTTCAGCTTGAATGTGGAAGTTAGAAACCTCTTCATTTATAAGATTCCATTCATCTTGTTGTTATTAACTGACATGTCATCAGCATATAGATAAAGAAATATTAGAGTATTTTCACACACCTATGTGTATAGACACGTGTCACGAGAATTTGGAGTAAATCCATTTGAAAGTATGACTGAGTTAAATCTTTGGTGTCATTATTTTGGTGCTTCTTTTAAACAATAGAAGGATTTGAAAAGTTTGCATACCATTTGTTCATTTCCCAGAAACACGTAACCTTTTGGTTGTTCCATGTAGATTTTCTCATGGAGATCTCCATTTAATAATGTTGTTTTAACATCCATTTGTTGAACTATAAGGTCATTCACAGACGCTAATGCAAACAATAATCTAATCGTATTTGTCCATGCTACCGGTGCATATGTATCGAAATAATCAACATTTTCTTTTTGTCTAAGTCATTTTGCTACTAATCTAGCATTGTAGGTGTTAAATGTACCATCACTATGATACTTTTAGCTAAACACCCAATTACATCCAATGAGCCTTGAACCCTTTGGAAGATCGACAAGTTCCCAAGTGTGGTTTGATATAAATCCATTTTGTCTTATGAAGCCAATGCTTCTTTGGAAGATCGACAAGTTCCCAAGTTCCAAAAGAAAAAGTCCCTAGAAGCCACTGCTTCTTTATAGGTTTTAAGACCATCCTTTACTTGAATAATATGAATCTTATGAAAATTATTCTAGCAATTTTCTTTAACTAGATAAAATAAAATGAGTTGAGAATTAATTTCATTTGGTCCTAGGTTCTTATCTTTTCGGGCTCTTTTGCTTATCCTAGGCTTGGGTTGTGTTTCAACATTCCGTTAAAGAGTTTCAGGTAGTATTTCAACCATCTATGGAGAATATTCATCACGAGATTCTCCAGTCATGGGAATCTTATATTCCTTATCTTTTGTGACAAATTTTTCAAAGAATTACACATCTATGGATTCAACAATTACATAAACTCTAGATTTAAAAGTCTATATGCTTTGGTGTTGGGTGCATATCTTATGAAGGCACATCTAATCCCTCGAGGAACCAATTTAGTTTTTTTAGGAGCCATGTTTTTATAATATGCTACACACCGAAAGACTCTAAAATAAATGATATTTGGTGATCTACCTTTCCATATCTCATATGGAGAAATACTAGTTATCTTCAAAGGGCTCCTATTCATTATATCGCATGTGGATAGTAATGCTTCACCCCAAAAATTAAATGGTAATTCAAAATGCATTAACATAGAATTTATCATTTTATAATATGGTCGATTCTTTCTCTCGGCTATACCATTTTGTTGTGGTGTACAAGGTACGAAACATTCATCTAAAATGCTTATTTTTCACAATATGCATCAAATTATGTAGAAAAGTATTCATCGTCCCTATCACTCCTTAGGACTTTAATAGGTCTACTTAATTGATTTTCTACGGTCGCTTTAAAATTTTTAACATATTAAATGCATCATCTTTATGCTTTAAAAGTGATACATATGTGAACCTAGAGCAATCACCGATAAATGTTATGAAATACCGGTTTCTTCCACGGGTTAGAGTGTCATTAAATTCACACAAATCACAATGTGCATGATCAAGAAAATTTTATTTTCTCTCAACACTTTTGAGGTTTCTTAATCATTTTTTATTTAACTTATATTTCACATTTGTCAAAATCATGAATACTACATGAGATAATCTGGATTTAATTAGTCTATTCATAGTACTAAAACCAATATGTGCTAATTTAGAATGCGATAAAAAATAGATTAAAGCTTCTAAGCAGAATTAGAAATTTCATTAATAATGTTGTCAGTAGTACAAAGTTTGATCTTTTCTTCAGCGGAATAACCTTTTCCTACAAACGCACTGGTATTGGTCAATATTAGTTTGCCTGATTCATATAGAGACTTAATGCCCGGTTTTTCCAACAAGTCCCCCACAAACAAGATTCATATTGATGTCATGGACATGAAGTACCTGAGTGACTTTATTTCTGGAAGTAGTGAAATTGAGTTCGACGAATCCCATTCTAACGACTCTAGATTGTTCTTCATTTCCCATATGCACTTCTTGTCCATCATTTACTTCAGAATAGGTTTTAAATGATGCTTTGTCATAAGAGACATGCACGGTAGCACACACGTCATACCACCATCCTTGCACTTTGCCTTTGTCTGCCATAATCTCGCTCACTATAGCAATTATGCCGTCATCGACATGAACAACATTAACTTCGTCATTGGACTTGTTACGCATAAAATCTCGAGCAAAGTGTCCTGGTTTTCCACACACATAGCAGCCTCCTTTTAGTCTTTTTAGTCCACTAGAATTATTGAACTTGTCATGTTCCTTTTAGGTCTAAGATGATTCTTCGTTCCATCGTGTTTCCTCTTTCCCTTTACAATCACCGCATAATGGGTACTGACGCCACCGCGACACTGGCCAAGGGGTGTATAGAAGAGACAAATGACCTAGTGCTTGGGATCACCACACATGTCTATGTAGCACTTTATCCTGTTTTATCCTTTTGTTAAGTAAATGAACATAACTCTTTATAAAGACTTTATAAAGACTTTCAATGTTAGTCTCACTTTATGTATGAGACTATTTCCCATGCATTTATTGATATTGATATTGACATTTATTCAACTTTCAATTTTTCTCTTCATTATAGAACTCACCCATTGTTCATACATTAGAACCGTTACTAAATAAAGAAAGTTTGTTAATATTTAAAAGAAAAGCTTTTGTGCATCTCTACATAAACTTTTAGATCATGCTTTATTATTTCCACAATTTGAGATCTTTTTACACGAGAATGATCAATAAACTGTATTGCTATTTAGTAAATACATTCTTGGCAATGACGGCCATCATTACCTAACTACATCTTGTTGATATCACGGTTAAATTTTTGTCCAAACTAAAACTACGCGGCCTCTATTCATATTTCATAATGATGAACTATGTTGCCAATCCTTTTAGGACTTATGTTGCTATCATCTTGATCATTGACACTACTCAAAGCGACGGTAGCATAAATGTTATCAAGTTGAAGATTTCTTGTTGTTGCTGTTTTCGTGCTTTGGAGTGTAATACTATTCGTGTGTGGGTCCGGTCCATACCCTCCATTTCTGCTTCTATCATGTTGTTTTGCTTTAGATTTGTGGTTAGCACATGTTCTGATCATATCAACAAAAACAAAAGATTATTAATTCAAAGAATTCTATCCAATGTCAATTCATTATATATGAATACCGGATGAAAACGTTAATGAAATATATACACTTACATTGTAATAGTCATAGATTTTTTAGGTGAAGATTTATAATTGGTAGTTCGCAGAAGTGGCACTTGTATGAAACTACCAGCAGAAAGAACCATGAAAAAGTGTTCTTTATATTATGCGGAAGCTTGGTTATTGTAGAAAACGTTAGTGTGTTGTGTGCTTTGTTGTAGTATTGATCTTATGGGAAGATTGAAGGTTATTTATAAAGAAAGTAGTATGTAGGGATTATTGAAGACAGATACAAGGCTTAAGTTTGAAATTTTCAATCTTGAACACTTCAATTCAATTATTTCAATGGGTCCATGCATGGTCAAACTTTTGTCTTGGCTAGTGGCACACTATTTGACTAGCCGGATATCTTTTGTATACTTTATAATAAAGAGACATTTTAACGTGAAATCTCAGAAAGGGTCCAATGCGGATCTTTAATTTACTATTTTTATTGAAGTTGTTTTTTTATAAAAATAAATATAAAAATGGGAAGAAATGTAATATGTGAATTCAAAAAGATGTAATATGAGACTTTGAACTGTTTTCCTTTTTCTTTCAAAACTTTTAAAAATAGGTAGAACTTTGACTTGATTGATAAAATTTAGGGGTGACAAACAATTGTTTGCAAACATGTTCTCTCCTTTTAGATTTACTATACAAAAACTACAAAAATATAAGAAAGAGAGGTGAATATAGTTGAAAGTGCGGATCTAAAATTTTGGTTCGTTTGCTGAAAAGATAATGGTTGGACTACAGAAATTGTACATTTTAAGTCTAAAAATTACATAATTTTTTATTAATGTTCACACCTGCAAAAGGTCAAAAAAAATGAAATGGGACGAGATTGACATATTATAGGGTGCTTGTTTAAAATTTTTGCCTGCTCCGTAAAATAGTGCAGAAAAAACAAACATGCTCGACAGGCCAAATTTGTTTTGTCACACCTAATAAAATTATGTAGTTTGATAGTTTATCAGAAATTAAAAAAAAAAAAACTTTTTTTGATATTCATGAGTTTTGGTTGTAAATAAGTGCCTTTAGTATAAATAAATTAAAATTTTTTTAAAAAAAAAAGTTGCGCAAAGGTCCTTTCAAGGTTTTCGATAATATTAGGTTAAAGGATGTTGTCTCCAACAACATTTTCGACAATACTAGGTTAAAGGATGTTTTCTCCGACAATGAAAACTACAATGTTTCATGGGAGAATTTCAAAAAGGTATTTTCGATATTGATCAAATTTTACAGTCGCTGTATCTACAACTTCCAAATATCGAAATATGAAGCCAAATCAAAACTGAAACAACAATCATGGAAATCACCATGATTAAAGTTGTTTTTATTGTCAAAAGCCAAAATGCATTTAGTGAAGAATATGGTAATGTTTTGAGAATAAGTGCACAAATGGAGAGAGCGTCGCCTTGCGGTTTAGAGGATTTTTACAAAAGGACCAACAACAAAATGGAGATTTTTAAAGATGTTTCAAATTTTAGCAGGTTTTGTGATGGTCTCTTACTTAAGATATTTAAGGATATTTACAAAAGGACCAACAACAAAAATGAAGATTCCTGAGGATGTTTCAAATGTTAGCAGCCTTTGCTATGGTTTCTTGTTAGGAAGATCCTAAAGTGGGTGAAACTCTAATTTGGTATCAGAGTCTATCGATCGGACATTGAGCCGCCCACCATTTAAATTCACACACCAAGTCCAAAAGAGTTCTAGACGTGAGGTTGTGTGTTATGAAGATCCTAAAATCCTACATTGGTTGGAGATAGATTATTGAAAGACTTTATATTGTTGAAAAAATAACAAACTTAAAAAAAAGAAGGGTTAATAGGCATTTACACCCTTGTAATGTTAGCGAATTTTGCTTTTCCCCCTTCCGTTGCCAAAGGCAGGTTTTGACAACGAAAAAACGTTGCCAAAACCTGCCTTTGGCAACGGAAGGGGGAAAAGCAAAATTCGCTAACATTACAGGGGTGTAAATGCCTAATAACTCAAAAAAGAATAACAAGATACTAACACAAGAACATAACGTAGAAACTCTAAAATCAAAGAAAAACCATGATCGTTTGTCATTAGACAATCAGAGAATAACACTATGTGAAAATATTACAACACATAATATAAGAGCTGCATCTCATAACACGTGAATACAAGAGCATTAGAGAACAAAGAAAATTAAATAGAAGTTTAAAGTGCTTTTGATTGGTGCCTCTTATAAAGAAAAACATGAATCCTATATATATTGGACTCCATCTTCCTTCACAAAACTAATAAGCAGTATAGTACTTCTTCATCATATATATTTTCAACCAAACCTAATAATTTCCACCTTGATTGAAAATAATACATTCAGTTTCATTGTCTTCACCGACATTGATACTCCACCATAATGACTATAGTCACTTGAAGCTACGTCACTCCAAAAAAATTCACATTGTCTTCAACGACAATCATAGTTTTAAAAACTATCATACTCCATCTAAAGAAGAGTATACTTCACTTGAAGTTCAACCACTTCAAAAGTTTCACACGCCAAAAACCAGGTTGAAACTTTATGGTGCAACTTCCATGTTGGTAGGAAATCAACCATCGACATAATCTCACACCTTGTGTAAACTTGGTTGTATCAACACATATTTGATTTGATATTTCAACAAGTAAAAAAATTCCATCAATTTTCTCTAGCCCAAACTATACAACGGAACTTGTCACTGCAACTCAACAACTCATTCACAACACCGCCCTGCTTTTTTAATGTGGAAGATTAGACAAAGCTGCAACCACATATCATACTAAGAACTATTATCCCTGAATCAAACCAAAAGCTTTGATACTAGTTGTTGGGAAAATAACAAACATAGAGAAAAGGAGGAACAAAATTGCAACACAAGAACATAATGTGGAAACTCTAAAATTGGGGGAAAAACCACGGCTGTTGTCAATAGACAACCAGAGAATAAAACTATGTGAAAATCGTTACAACGCATAACATATCTTCAACTAACCCAGGCCCCTGTACACCCACACCCTCCAAAATAAATATTTAACAACATCTCATAACACCCTAATACAAGATCATAAGAGAACAAAGGAAGTCAAATACAAGTCTAAAGTAATTTTGATTGGTGTCTCTTATAAAGAAAAACTTGAACCCTATATAAGTCTTGGACTCCATGTTCCTTCACAAAACTAAGCAATATGGAACTTCTTCAACATATATATTTTTAACTAAACCCAACATATATAGAGTAAAACGTCTCACCTTACAAGCCAATTTTATAAAGATGAGTTAGAGCAAACTCAAATATATCTAACTTAAGATATATGAGATATATTCAATGTTGTAGTGCATATGCAATTTACAGTCTCCTTATAAAAGTCTTCTTCCATGTGTATTTGTGATTTCATTCAAGATTGTTAAATATATGATGTGGAGAGTTTGCATTATTAAATTAAGTTATTTAGTTATGACGTGACTATTTGCAATGTAATGCATTATTAGATTAAGTCAGTATGCTCTTAGAACAATTATGGAAAAGATTTCTTAAGATGTTATTTTCTTAATAAAGTTGTTATCCTAAGGCTTGATATTCCAAGTCCTAAGCACCCTATGGAAAAGATTTCTTAAGATGTTATTTCCCTAATTTTTGACCTTAAGATTCTCCTTATCCTTTGCATTTTTGCAATCATCATCAAGATCACAATCTTGAGGTTCCATCTTTGGTGTTGTGCTCACCTCATCTTTAAGGGGTCACCAAGCACCCATATTTGTTTAGCTTGTAAATATTTCTTTGTTTTGTTATACTAACCAAAATACAAAAAATATATCTTTTGTCTTTCAAAAATTTATGCAAAATAAATGATTGAATCAAGTGCATCCACACCTTTCCTAAAGCTAGTGTTTTAAAGATCAACCCTCATGCTTTATCATGCAAAAAAAGTTGAAAGGATTCAAAGTTGACTCAAGAAGATAGACATAATTCGACAAGTTCTTGATTCTATGGTCAATTTTCAAAATTTTTGAGTGCTTATTTTTGAAAAATACTCTCGTTGACATCATCAACAACTTCTCTTCACAAGTTAAGAGGAAATTTTATGAAGAAAGTCATCAAAAGTGAGAAGACATTATAAGTCTCCTTTGAAAGTGTAAGGAATTGTGTACCAACTTCAAAAGATCATAACTTGATCATTTTTTATCATATTGAACCCATTCTTTTTGCATAGTAATTTTGAGTGAGTCTAATTTGATCCCTCTTTGAAGAGCAAGAGCAAAATATAAGTGGAAGATCATGTATAAAGAGAAGACATTGTAGGTCATGGTGAGAAGCCTAGGGTTTAAGGCATGTTTGGTGTTTAAAACTGACCTCAAGGCCAATTGGTGCAATTTTCACTTTATATTGCATAACTTTTCTACTTAAGCTTATTTCTCCATCCTCTAAAACTCTCATGTTGGGACTTTTGGAAAATTCAAGCTCTAAGACACACTTTTGGCATATGCACCAAGGTGTTTAATGAAATGATTCTGAGCAAATGGCATGGTTTTTACCGAAGTTGCCAAGTCCATATCTCTTGATTCATGGCACCAATTAAGTTGATTCTTTTTGCATCATGTTCATCATAATGAGAAAATCATATGGCTAAATTAAAAATGGAAAACGCATGATCCAATTTTGAGAAGCCCTAATTCAAAGTTGTGTACTCAAAGAGGTTAAAAAATTAGAAAATTTTCTAAATATGGAAGCAGTCTTTTTTACCAACTTTGACGACTTGTAATTTTATGCTCAAATGTCCAAACTCAATCTTTCTAAGCACATTGTAAAGCTTGAAGGCTTCTCTTTTCAACGCTACCAAGATTATGTCATAAAGCTTCCTAGATTGAATGCCCCATTGATTTGAAGTTGGTACCTTGACTCTAAAGTAAACTCATGATCAGCTTAGCCAATCTCCAAATTACTTGATTTTTATCCAATGTGGCACGCGTTTTTGCTTCTAAACAAGTTTAGCAACCTTCCAGAAAGATTTCAGTGCTTTGAAACTCAAGTTTTTGCTGCGTTTTGAGTGAATTACAAGTCACACATTTCATGCTTCGACCTTAACACAAATTAATTCAATCCTTTATCATTTAACACGCTTCTTGATCCCATGAGCTCAACTATAAATAGAGGATAGTATTCCACTCATTTCCCAAGCTTGGAGAGTCAAAAAAAACCTCTAGTGCAACTCACACTACCCTTCACTGAAATTGAGAATTGAATTCAATATTTCCTTGGAATTCTCTCAAAACTCTTTGTTGAATTAACTTCCTTGTTACTTCCTGAAGCTAACCGGGCAAGAATTTAGCCTTAACTCTCCCTTAATCAAGTGCACGAACTCCGTTTTCAGAACTTCCAAGTTGAACTTCTTCAGGTAGATTTCTTCATCAATTCATCTCAAATTTGTGGCTACAATGTAACTCTCATCACTCTGATGCTCGTGGTATGGTTTATTTTTAACTAGAAGTGAGTTTTGCTTGTGTGTTTTCAAATCCCTTTTCATTTCATCCTATGGTTTTTTTCCAAAACAAGTAAGCTATGGTTTAATATCTCTTTCATTTTAATTCCAAAAAATATTATTGTTTTTACTAAAATTTTCTTTTCTTTTTTTATTTCTGATTTATTTTTTTCATATTTTTATTTTTGATTTTACTATTTTTCTTGATTTTTGCTTTATTAGCATTGTTTTAATTGGTTTAAGATTGTTTTATGACCTTTAAAAAAATGAAAAAATTTGTCAATGCTTGTTGACTTGTGTTTGACCTCTGATTATTTTTTGAGAAATTTATTTGATTTTTGGATACCCTTTAAGTATTTCATCAATAAATTCCAATTAATTAATCATTTTTGGTCATTTTTAAATAGTTTCGAGTTTGTAAAAATTATGAAACCTTTTTCTAAAAATCAAATTAAGTTTTCCTGATTTTATTATGGTCTTTTGAGAAATTTATTTGGTGTTATCATACTCGTTAAGTATTTCATCAATAATTTCTTAATTTTTTACCATTTTAAAATTCTTTTTATTTGTTTTAATTAAATTTTTTGTTTCTTTATGAATAATTAGGATCTTGGAAATATTTTGTGATATCTTGACTTAACTTCATTAATATTATTGGATCTAGGATGTTGATAGGTTGAAAGAATCAAATCCATAATATTAGATGAATGATATTAATGATAGTTTGAGTTTTTTTTCATCTCTCTTTCTTTGATCTCTGGGTGTGAGTCATGATTGACTTCATTGTGTAGAGGCTTTGACTCTATCAATCCTATGATGAATCATCAAGATGAAATCCCATAAAAATCAAAAGGAATTTATCTGGACATTGTGGTTCTAATTCTAATTCACATATCCCTTTCTTCTTTTTCTTCTTTGTCTCATATTGGAGAATGATCATTCGTGGCCTAAACTTATGTTTGCAAGCCCAAGGATGGTTGACTATTTTACAATTGGTTCAAAAACTTTGAAAACTTGTTGTGTAGAGGCTTTGATTCTATCAACCCTATGATAAGTTTTCATCAACCATGACCTAAGTTCATTGGTTAGTCATTGTTGATCATTCATGCTAACTACTAACTACTAATTTCTAAATATTAACATCTTACTTGTATTTTATATTTCTTCTATTATCTTACTTTATTTTTATGCTTTATTCTTTACATTATCATTTATCATTCATTATCATGCTTATGTTTATGTCTTTTCATTTGTCCATTTGGACCTAGAAAAACTTAATGAGGACTTGGACTTTGGTTACATTACCCTGAGCTAGGAGGATAGACTATTGGACTGAGACCATGCTACCCTGATTATATTATGTTGTGTTTGTCTTGAAGTCCTTGGAGTTTACTCCAATGCATTGGATTATTTCTCTTTGTGTATGCAGGTGGTTCTGTAAAAGTTCTTGAGGTTTAATTCCAAGGCATTGTAATTGAGAATTCATCTGTACACAGATGTTACTCAGTCCAATTTTAGTCTCAAGTTCTATGGTGCTTTTCCAAATCTTGGTGCAAGTTACACATGGAGATGTTATGTTCATCTGAATCTTATGCTTGGTATCGTGCTTGCTTGGTTATGGTTTAAGTCCAAAGGATGAGAAATTTATATTGACTCTTTAATGTCAACTGTTGGCTTCTTGTTTGGTTAGATTGCTCTTATCTTGCAGCACTAAGTCTATTTCTCAAAAGTAATCTGAAAATTGGAAGTTGAGAAATAGAATGGGGAAAAAGTGTGCATGGAAAATCATGTAAAACTATTTGGGAAATATAAATGATGAATAAAATAAAATAATAATTTATACGGAATATGAAAGAAGAAAAGAACACACATGCATAAAAGGTAACATGATACTTACATTTTCACAAATGGAAGACGTCCAAAATTCTTTGGAATTGTGCCATATCGATAGTTCCTAGATAGATCCATGTTCAATATTAAAGTCAGTTAATATCATTTTTTATAGTATTATGATAATGTAATGACATACAGTGCTTTGAGATATACGAGATTTCCGAATTCTGTTGGAAAAACTCTAGATACATTTTGACCCTTGAGCACGCTACAATATTATCCAATTTGTTAAATTCATTGAATGTATATTTTGTGTGTTTATCAATATCAATAAAAAGTCTTTGGGAGTGGTTTTAGAAACGAAACTTACATATCAGTGACATGGCAGACAGTGCTAGAGTTGAAAGAACAATCACAAGTGATATTCCTTAAAATATAGGATGCATTATTCTTGTAGCCAATCACAAGTGATATTCCTTAAAATATAGGATGCATTATTCTTGTAGCCAAATCCACATTATCCTCATTGCAAGAATAACATTCCAATTCAAGTTATGTACCTTGCTTGATATTGTTTGAAGGAATTTCAATGCAATACAACACAAATCAATGTAAAGGTCATTGCATTGAATCCTAGAAATCATTTTTGGCAATTTCTTGTTTTAATTTTTGTCTACCTTTTAACAAATATTATTATTAATTATTTAAAGATATTTCGTACAATTAATCAACTCTATTGTTAAGATATTTTTATGATTAAATATAATGTAGTAAAAATATGTTGTTGAGTTTTATTTTATAATTAAAACAGAAACAAGTTTATTACAATTATTTTTATTAAAAAAAACTATATTTTTAGAATTAGAGCATCACCTCCGCCCATTATTTCAAGTTAAATTATTACTTCCTTCGTTTTAGATTGACTGTGGTGTGAATTAAAAAATGAGTTCTATTAAAGTACATAGAAATTAAAATGCATATCTAAGTTTTTTTTGGTTGAATAATGATGCATATCTAATTGGTTGAATAATGATGCAAAATTTTAAGAGACATTATCAGAAGTACCATTTTTTTTGGAAAAACATTTATGACATCTTAAGCATTTGTATAATTTGTATTTTAAAATTAATGTTAGTTTGTACTCAAAAGACATATGTTCAGCATTTCAAAGTTAAAAATTTTGTATTTAATATGAAACATTAAAATCTTTCAAATTTTAAATAAAACATTTTCAAAATAATTTTTTATCAAGTCACGTGTTGCATTTTCCAAATGATAATAAAATTCAAGTAAAATTAACATCCTGAAACTAATATTAGAAATATATATGAGTTGAACAAGTTGATTGCAACAATCTTCAACTAAATTCAGGAAATGCAATGCTTAATTAACAAACAAAACTTGTAATTTCGTATTGAAAAATTCAACAGTCCCCAGAATGTATTGTAAAACATTAAAATTTTAAATTAAAAAAAATAAAAAGATCCCTTCATGTGGTCGTAATAGTTGACCATCGGATCCGGGGAAGTAAGTCAAAGCCAACAGAAAGATAGAAAAAAGTTGACATCCTATACCAATGGAAGAAAAGATTGTTGGAAAGCTTTTGATACTTGAGAATGTCTCATATATATATATATATATATATATATATATATATATATATATATATATATATATATATATATATATATATATATATATATAGTTTAAGGCTTCAAATTTCTAATTTGCACGTAAGTTGGCGAGGAGCATGCGTGCGTGCATTGACTCAAAATATTGACAAGGTATGTGATATCAGACTGTGTGACAGTGAGATATATGAGACGACCCACAAGGCGACGATAAGGTGCAAGATCAGTTAAAGTCGTACCATTAAATGGAAATAATTTTAAATTTTGTTCCAATTGATTATCATCTAAGGCCCTGCAACAATTGGATCATAAATATAATTATTTCACTACTAATGTGAACGAATACGGCATCAAATTAATTATTCTCACAGACACCTACAGTTTTTGCAGGGTTGAAATATCACCAATTTCTAGGGGAATTGGAGCACTAAGTCTATTTCCCAAAAGTGATCTGAAAATTGGAATTGGGAAATAGAAGGGGAAAAAAGTGTGCATGGAAAATCATGTAAAACTATTTGGGAAATATAAATGATGAATAAAATAAAACAGTAATTTATACGGATTATGAAGTTAAAATATGTAGTTAAGGAGTTGAAATATAAAAGAAGAAAAGAACACACATACATAAAAGGTAACATGATACTTACATTTTCACAAGTGGAAGACGTCCAAAATTCTTTGGAATTGTGTCATATCGATAGTTCCTAGATAGATCCATGTTCAATATAAAAGTCAGTTAATATCATTTTTTTATAGCAACAAATATTCTTCTGCATTATGATAATGTAATGACATAAAGTTTTTTGAGATGAACGAGATTTCCGAATTCAGTTGGAAAAACTCCACATACATTTTGATCCTTGAGCACGCTACAATATTACCCAATTTGTTAAGTCACGTGTTGTGTTTTCCAAATGATAATAAAATTCAAGTAAAATTAACATCATGAAACTAATATTAGAAATATATATGAGTTGAACAAGTTGATTGCAGCAATCTTCAACTAATCTCAGGAAATGCAACGGTTAATTAACAAACAAAGCTTGTAATTTCGTATTGAAAATTCAACAATCCCCCAGAATGTACTCTCTCTATCTCTCTATCTCTCATATATATATATATATATATATATATATATATATATATATATATATATATATATATATATATATATATATATATATATATATATATATATATATTTAGTTTAAGGCTTCAAATTTCTAATTTGCACGTAAGTTGGCGAGGAGCATGCGTGCGTGCATTGACTCAAAATATTGACGAGGTATGTGATATCAGGCCGTGTGACATTGAGATAAATGAGACGACCCACAAGGCGACGATAAGGTGCAAGATCAGTTAAAATAGTACCATCAAATGGAGATAATTTTAAATTTTATTCCAATTGATTATCATCTAAGGCGCTGCAACAATTGGATCATAAATATAATTATTTCACTTCCAATGTGAACGAATGCGGCATCAAATTAATTATTCTCACAGACACTTACAGTTCTTGCAGGGTTGAAATATCACCAATTTCTGGGGGAATTGGAGCACTAAGTCTATTTCCCAAAAGTGATCTGAAAATTGGAAGTGGAGAAATAGAAGGGGGAAAGTGTGCATGGAATATCATGTAAAACTATTTGGGAAATATAAATGATGAATAAAATAAAACAGTAATTTATACGGATTATGAAGTTAAAATATGTAGTTAAGGAGTTGAAATATAAAAGAAGAAAAGAACACACATACATAAAAGGTAACATGATACTTACATTTTCACAAGTGGAAGACGTCCAAAATTCTTTGGAATTGTGTCATATCGATAGTTCCTAGATAGATCCATGTTCAATATAAAAGTCAGTTAATATCATTTTTTTATAGTAACAAATATTCTTCTGCATTATGATAATGTAATGACATACAGTGTTTTGAGATGAACGAGATTTCTGAATTCAGTTGGAAAAACTCCAGATACATTTTTACCCTTGAGCACGCTACAATATTAGCCAATTTATTAAGTCATGTGTTGTGTTTTCCAAATGATAATAAAATTCAAGTAAAATTAACATCCTGAAACTAATATTAGAAATATATATGAGTTGAACAAGTTGATTGCAGCAATCTTCAACTAATCTCAGGAAATGCAACGGTTAATTAACAAACAAAGCTTGTAATTTCGTATTGAAAATTCAACAATCCCCCTGAATGTACTCTCTCTATCTCTCTATCTCTAATATATATATTTAGTTTAAGGCTTCAAATTTCTAATTTGCACGTAAGTTGGCTAGGAGCATGCGTGCGTGCATTGATTCAAAATATTGACGAGGTATGTGATATCAGGCCGTGTGACATTGAGATAAATGAGACGACCCACAAGGCGACGATAAGGTGCAAGATCAGTTAAAATAGTACCATCAAATGGAGATAATTTTAAATTTTATTCCAATTGATTATCATCTAAGGCGCTGCAACAATTGGATCATAAATATAATTATTTCACTTCCAATGTGAACGAATGCGGCATCAAATTAATTATTCTCACAGACACTTACAGTTCTTGCAGGGTTGAAATATCACCAATTTCTGGGGGAATTGGAGCACTAAGTCTATTTCCCAAAAGTGATCTGAAAATTGGAAGTGGAGAAATAGAAGGGGGAAAATGTGCATGGAATATCATGTAAAACTATTTGGAAAATATAAATGATGAATAAAATAAAACAGTAATTTATACGGATTATGAAGTTAAAATATGTAGTTAAGGAGTTGAAATATAAAAGAAGAAAAGAACACACATACATAAAAGGTAACATGATACTTACATTTTCACAAGTGGAAGACGTCCAAAATTCTTTGGAATTGTGTCATATCGATAGTTCCTAGATAGATCCATGTTCAATATAAAAGTCAGTTAATATCATTTTTTTATAGCAACAAATATTCTTCTGCATTATGATAATGTAATGACATAAAGTTTTTTGAGATGAACGAGATTTCCGAATTCAGTTGGAAAAACTCCACATACATTTTGATCCTTGAGCATGCTACAATATTACCCAATTTGTTAAGTCACGTGTTGTGTTTTCCAAATGATAATAAAATTCAAGTAAAATTAACATCATGAAACTAATATTAGAAATATATATGAGTTGAACAAGTTGATTGCAGCAATCTTCAACTAATCTCAGGAAATGCAACGGTTAATTAACAAACAAAGCTTGTAATTTCGTATTGAAAATTCAACAATCCCCCAGAATGTACTCTCTCTATCTCTCTATCTCTAATATATATATTTAGTTTAAGGCTTCAAATTTCTAATTTGCACGTAAGTTGGCGAGGAGCATGCGTGCGTGCACTGACTCAAAATATTGACGAGGTATGTGATATCAGGCCGTGTGACATTGAGATAAATGAGACGACCCACAAGGCGACGATAAGGTGCAAGATCAGTTAAAATAGTACCATCAAATGGAGATAATTTTAAATTTTATTCCAATTGATTATCATCTAAGGCGCTGCAACAATTGGATCATAAATATAATTATTTCACTTCCAATGTGAACGAATGCGGCATCAAATTAATTATTCTCACAGACACTTACAGTTCTTGCAGGGTTGAAATATCACCAATTTCTGGGGGAATTGAAGCACTAAGTCTATTTCCCAAAAGTGATCTGAAAATTGGAAGTGGAGAAATAGAAGGGGGAAAATGTGCATGGAATATCATGTAAAATTATTTGGGAAATATAAATGATGAATAAAATAAAACAGTATTTTATACGGATTATGAAGTTAAAATATGTAGTTAAGGAGTTGAAATATAAAAGAAGAAAAGAACACACATACATAGAAGGTAACATGATACTTACATTTTCACAAGTGGAAGACGTCCAAAATTCTTTGGAATTGTGTCATATCGATAGTTCCTAGATAGATCCATGTTCAATATAAAAGTCAGGTAATATCATTTTTTTATAGTAACAAATATTCTTCTGCATTATGATAATGTAATGACACACAGTGTTTGAGATAAACGAGATTTCCGAATTCAGTTGGAAAAATTCCAGATACATTTTGACCCTTGAGCACGCTACAATATTAGCCAATTTATTAAGTCACTTGTTGTGTTTTCCAAATGATAATAAAATTCAAGTAAAATTAACATCATGAAACTAATATTAGAAATATATATGAGTTGAACAAGTTGATTGCAGCAATCCTCAACTAATCTCAGGAAATGCAACGGTTAATTAACAAACAAAGCTTGTAATTTTGTATTGAAAATTCAACAATCCCCCAGAATGTACTCTCTTTATCTCTCTATCTCTCATTTATATATTTAGTTTAAGGCTTCAAATTTCTAATTTGCACGTATGTTGGCGAGGAGCATGCGTGCGTGCATTGACTCAAAATATTGAATAGGTATGTGATATCAGGCCGTGTGACATTGAGATAAATGAGACGACCCGAAAGGCGACGATAAGGTGCAAGATCAGTTAAAATCGTACCATCAAAAGGAGATAATTTTAAATTTTATTCCAATTGATTATCATCTAAGGCGCTGCAACAATTGGATCATAAATATAATTATTTCACTTCCATTGTGAACAAATGCGGCATCAAATTAATTATTCTCACAGACACTTACAGTTCTTGCAGGGTTGAAATATCACCAATTTCTGGGGAAATTGAAGCACTAAGTCTATTTCCCAAAAGTGATCTGAAAATTGGAAGTGGAGAAATAGAAGGGGGAAAGTGTGCATGGAATATCATGTAAAACTATTTGGGAAATATAAATGATGAATAAAATAAAACAGTAATTTATACGGATTATGAAGTTAAAATATGTAGTTAAGGAGTTGAAATATAAAAGAAGAAAAGAACACACATACATAAAAGGTAACATGATACTTACATTTTCACAAGTGGAAGACGTCCAAAATTCTTTGGAATTGTGTCATATCGATAGTTCCTAGATAGATCCATGTTCAATATAAAAGTCAGTTAATATCATTTTTTTATAGCAACAAATATTCTTCTGCATTATGATAATGTAATGACATAAAGTTTTTTGAGATGAACGAGATTTCCGAATTCAGTTGGAAAAACTCCACATACATTTTGATCCTTGAGCATGCTACAATATTACCCAATTTGTTAAGTCACGTGTTGTGTTTTCCAAATGATAATAAAATTCAAGTAAAATTAACATCATGAAACTAATATTAGAAATATATATGAGTTGAACAAGTTGATTGCAGCAATCTTCAACTAATCTCAGGAAATGCAACGGTTAATTAACAAACAAAGCTTGTAATTTCGTATTGAAAATTCAACAATCCCCCAGAATGTACTCTCTCTATCTCTCTATCTCTAATATATATATTTAGTTTAAGGCTTCAAATTTCTAATTTGCACGTAAGTTGGCGAGGAGCATGCGTGCGTGCACTGACTCAAAATATTGACGAGGTATGTGATATCAGGCCGTGTGACATTGAGATAAATGAGACGACCCACAAGGCGACGATAAGGTGCAAGATCAGTTAAAATCGTACCATCAAATGGAGATAATTTTAAATTTTATTCCAATCGATTATCATCTAAGGCGCTGCAACAATTGGATCATAAATATAATTATTTCACTTCCAATGTGAACGAATGCGGCATCAAATTAATTATTCTCACAGACACTTACAGTTCTTGCAGGGTTGAAATATCACCAATTTCTGGGGGAATTGGAGCACTAAGTCTATTTCCCAAAAGTGATCTGAAAATTGGAAATGGAGAAATAGAAGGGGGAAAGTGTGCATGGAATATCATGTAAAACTATTTGGAATATAAATGATGAATAAAATAAAACAGTAATTTATACGGATTATGAAGTTAAAATATGTAGTTAAGGAGTTGAAATATAAAAGAAGAAAAGAACACACATGAATAAAAGGTAACATGATACTTACATTTTCACAAGTGGAAGACGTCCAAATTTCTTTGGAATTGTGTCATATCGATAGTTCCTAGATAGATCCATGTTCAATATAAAAGTCAGTTAATATCATTTTTTATAGTAACAAACATTCTTCTGCATTATGATAATGTAATGACATACAGTCACTGCAAGAAATATGACCTACGGCCACGCTAAATTCTTCCACAGCTCAAAAACTGTGGCTAAATATAAGCTTTGGTCGGGGTTTTCAAACCGTGGAAATATGTTTTGAAATATTGAACCCAGATTGTGAAACGGTGGCCTTTCCTTAAATTGCCACGTTTACAAAATGATATTTATATTTCTACCACAGTTAATAACCGCGGCTTATAAATTTCACTTCAAACTGTGGTCGAAGCCCACAATTTTATACCCCGCCAAACTTTCCCTCTTTTATTTTTCAGTTTCCCTCTTTTTTATTATTTTCTTTTCAAATTATTTTTTATTAAAAGAAAGAAAAATAAAATTGAAAACCCAATTCCTAACACTGTTTCAGTTTCTCTCTTCTTTTACTCTTATACCATCGCTTCCCTCCTCTCATACCTTCACCTTCAGTTTCAAACAAAGAAAACCTTCAGCCAGCGCGCCGCCATGCCTCCGACGGCATTCGCGGCAGCTCTAAACACAAAAACCAACGCAGAGATGATGAATCTCCACAGCGGCGATGAAGAAGACGATGGCGGCGGCACCACACCTAGGTCCGATCTCCAATTCGTTTACATTTTTAAAATCTTCTCTCCCTTCTCCTTTCTAACCCGAGTGCGATTATTGCAGGAAATGGGTGGAAGGAGCCGGATCTGAAAGGGGTCGAGTGGAAATCCTAACGGAGAATCTCCAAAAAAATCAAGGATTCTGCGATGTGAAGAGTGAATCGAGCAATAAAAACCTTCAATCGACGGAAGTGACGGTGGTGAGCGGCGGTGGAAAGCTTTTCAGGTGAGCTCTTCTTCTTTCTTTTCGTTTTAGGGTTTATTCTCCAGGTCTGCAAAGACTATGAACGAACATAGATAGATTTTAGGGTTTTCTGGAAATTTTTGTCAAAAAGCTGCGCTGGAATGTTTGTGAATAGCTATAGGTTCTAAAAAACATTTTCTGCTCGGTGCTTAGTAAACTATTTCACTTTGGTAAACTATGTTTCTACAGGTTTGTGAAGAAAAAGTTTGAGGAATTGTACTTCCAGAGCTCTGCTCCTGACCGTGTAGACCGTGTCTTCAAGATCTATCGGACCATTGCCCTTGATCAGTAGGTTGTGAAGAAGACTTTCAAGCTTGTTGATGAGACGTTGAGGCGAAGGAATCAATTTAGTCAAATACACTTTGTTGAGAAAGTTTTTGATAAGTTCAAACTGTCACGTTTCAAGAAAGTGAATATTTAATTTGATCTTAGTGTCAAAATAATGATTGAAGAGTTGTGGTCATATTAGAATACACAAGTGAAATTGGTCCTCTAGTATAATGTACTATATCCGACATAATATTTGCAATTAGTAAATCAGTAGATTTACTAGCAATCCAAATGGTGAGCATTGGAAGGCCACCACAAAGATTTTGATTATCTTTTAAAAACCAAAATCTTGACCTCCATTATGGTAGGTTTCCTGACATATTAGAAGGATATACCAATATGAGTTGGATATCTAGTGTTGGAGATCATATATTTACAACTAAGTGGATATTTACACTAGTTGGGGTGAGATTTCTTGGAAGAGCAAGAAACAAAGATGCATCACTCTCTTGACCATGGATCCATAGTATGTGGATATCGCTTCCACAGGTCAAGAAGTTGAATGGTTGAAGGACCTTCTGTTGGAAGTTCCATTGGCTAAAGACAATGTTTCAAAGGTGTTAACACAATGTGATAGTCAAGCCAATTTAGCAAGAGAACTTAGATAGGTGTAAAATGAAAAGTCTAGGCACTGAGGCCTTAAACATTCTTTTGTGGGAAAATTGATTAAAGATGTAATCATTTCATTCACATATATACACGATCAATCTATAATTTGAATGATTCATTTACTAAACTACTGGCCAGGGATTAAGTAAAGACAACCTCGAGAGGTGTGAGGTTGAAACTCCTTGAATAAGTGTTCCGACAATGATAGCAATCCAATATGAAGTTAATACATCTTAACCTAAGATTCAATGGGTAACAACAAGTCGTTGATTGGAAGTTGGTGCAACATTTTGTGACAATGTTGACTATTACATAATTGAGGGTTGAGTTTTTTTTTTAAAACTCTTAATGAAGTTCTATATCGAGGAGGATATGTATCTCAAGAAATAGATACAAACTGAACTTCACCTATATGAATTTAAATATGGTGTCGTCTTAAAGTGAGAGTTGGAGTTTCTCTCATGAAAAATTCATGAAAACAGGAAAAGCACATGGCCATAAATAGTGCTAGGCGAGATATGTAGGCGAAGAACATTTAAAGAGTGTGTGTATAGTAACGCCGGTCTGATCACATGGGATAACGGTTCAAAGTATAGCTGCCTAACGTTTCGATTAGGCTTTGCGTTTTCTTTACTGATGTTAAGTTCTAATTGAAAGATACCTAACTGTATTAACACTCTTTTGCTTTCTATATTATGGAATTGGACTTGTCATATTAGAACAAGTGGGGGATTGTTGTAAATTATTAATAATAATTAATAATATGAGTGCGTTCCAAAATGACAAGGAAAATATGCTATGATTTGAATTTTGAAATCGGAGAGTGGCAACTCTTCATGAAATGCTGCAGAATAAAACCATGCAACCGTTGGTGAACCACGCTGTGGGCCAAAAGTCATAACTCTTGGAAAAGAAATTGTTTCACCAAGGGTCGCTACCTTATGAAACAATATTAACATGGCCTATAAAAGCATAATTTCGGATTCAGAATTCTCATCATAAAAAATCAAAAATCCTCTAGAATAAATTTCAAACACTCTTCACTACATTCGAGTTTTCACCCGTCTTGTACAGACTCGAGAAGGCTGAAGTATCCTGGGTATTCCTACGTGGAAACTCCAAGACAAATTGGGAGTGCTTGAAATACTATAAAGAAAGTCTTCCGTACACGATTCTAGCCTCGATTCCATTCGGTTTAAATTAATTTTCTAACAACCAGTTGACCAAAGTTTGACTTTGATTCATGTGTGGACCCTAGACCTAGTTCTTCTTCGGGTCCCCACATCTCCTCATTTCATCATCATGGCCATGCAATCCTCAAGACATCACCATGTGTTGCCTTCAAACTTCATGCCAACACCTTGATAAGACTGTCATACCCCAAAATTTACCCGATATGATTCTCATTTTCAATTTATTAAGGGAGTTAAAAATTAGGAGCCATAGGGTTTGATATATCTATTATTAAACCCGCTCTCCTATAAAACTCTTGTTTAAATTGGTAAGGGTGTAAATAGCGAAATCTCTAAATCCAATTAGCTCTTGGCCCATCCATTTTATTTTGCTTCTTTGAAAAAATATAGAGAGGTGTGTCTTTTAGAAATAGGCAAGGTTGAAGCCCCAATAGGCCCAAATGTTTCGTTAAATCATTTTTTGTTAATTATTAAGATTATTAGTATTGTTAATTAATATTAGTATTTTAGATAATTTTAGAATTATCTTAAGTGTTATTATTAATTAATATTATCATTTGGTTTTATTAATTAGTTAGTTTACTGCTAATTAACTGATTAAGCGAAAATTGGGGTTTGTTTCTTTGTTGTTGTTGTATGGGTTTTTTAAAAAAATAAAAAAAACAAACAAGGCTAAGTGGATTGGGCCAGGCGCATGGGTCAAGTGGTAAACCGGGTCAGGAGGACCCGCCCTGTTCATCTTCCTCTTCACGCAAACCCTAGCCGTCCCCTAAGCTGGCAGCAGCGGCAGCTTCTTTCCACCGTTTCCACCACTAACCCTAATCTGCAAGTGCAATCCAAATCCGCCCAGGCCCAGAATCACAATAAAAAAAAACGTAAATCAAATCATAACACAATCAAATAACAGAATCGATCTTTGAAACAAAATCTAATCTTAACAATCTTAACAAATCAAATCCAAAGATAACAAAATCAAACTGGGTCTTTATTAAGAAATTGAATCAATTACAAAGAAATCGAATCTGGAATTGATAACAATCTCTAATTGAATCTCTAACCTAAATCTAATATTTCCTAAACAAATAAAACCCTAGGTCTATAAGAACAGAGGAAGAGAACAGAAAAAGGGGATCGAAAATTTTCTGCAGAAAAACCCTTGAGCGCCGCCTCTTGTTCTTCAATTGGGTACCTGCAAATCACACGCGAAGAGAGAGATTAGGAGAGGAGCGAACACGTTCAGAAACTGAAGATAACAGGTAACAATTGCGAACACTTAGCTTAGATTTTTGAACCGATTGCATGTTTGTTTCGTGAATCTGGAAATATTGGGGGTTAGGGTTCTTGGATTTGTTGATTTAGGGTTAGGGTTCATGCGTGATTTAAATGTATGTGTGATGTTCTGGGTTTTCTGGGTGGGGAAGTTTGAATCTATGAATTTCACGGTTGAAGTTCAACCGGAAATTGGGTGATTGGGGGGTGTTTTGTGGCGGTTCACGGTGGCCGACGGTGGGATAGGGGGATTTTTCTGGGTTTTCGTTCATATTGAGAGAGAGAGAAACGAAAGGAGAGAGAAGCTAGAGAGAGAAAAACGGAGAGAAATGAGAGTGGGATATTTGGAATCCCTGTGTTAATCTCTCCTGGGCAGCCGAGTCGTCGCCACCTGTCCTTCTATGGACACTTGGCGGGCATCACTGAACGTGATTCAGTGTGCCTCCATCCCATGCACCCTCCACTAACAATACATGCAGGCCCTTCGATCGTTTTAGGATCAGATCCAAGCGCTCTTAATCCTGTAGCGTACCATACACCATGCATCCTCACCTGCACTGGATCCAACGGATCCTTAAACTTAAATGGGCTCAGCCCAATTGCTATTCAAACACCCTAAATTACTAACTTTAGCCAATGTACACCCCCTGCAAGATAAATAAAATAAAATTAATTAAATTTCTAAAACTTGTTAGTTTTTTTTTTCCTATAATTAATTAACTAATCTCTAAAAATTTATTAATTGTTTTTTTTAACAACTAATCTATTAAAATTCTAAAAAAGTGTTAATTGTTCTTTTTTGATAAACTAATTAATTAAGTTTCTAAAATTTGTTTATTTTTTTTTTATGACTTAATTTCTCCTCAAACCGACTAAATATATTGGTCGTACTAGACGAGAAATAAAACTATTCCGATTAATTCACAATTTACTTGCCCTCAATAATTCTCTCCTCGACCCGATTGAAACTATCAGTCATTTTAGACGAGAGATAAAAATACTTAAATAAAAATACAATTAATTTGCTGCCCGCGATGATCGAATCTATCGATCTGAGTAACCAGCAAATGCCAATAAATCTGTTAGCCATACTGATTGAACCTATCGATCACTGCAACTAACAGTAACAAATTAAAACAAGGTTGTACGCCAACCTCCAAAATACTTTCACCCTTCAAATCAAATACAACTACGATAGGCAATTCAGAAGGCCTCTAAAAACAAATTCAAATCACAAATTCAACCATAAGGCGTACAACCTCGTGCCCCGAACTACGTTGACTCTGATCCTCCATAAGGAGGTACGTAGGCACTTGGTAACAAGGCGAGTCTCCCCCCTAAAAATCTCAATCCAGTTTTAAACCTTAATTTTTACCCTTTTCATTTTATTAGCTATAAACCTTATCTTTTGCCATGAACCCTTATCTTTGCAATGTTAGCCTTTAGGAAAGGGTTGAGGGTGCCTAACACCTTCCCTCAACCTGATCATAATAACTTACCCTGAATCTCATATCTGCGTAGGGTTTCCTATTCGCCCTTCAGAATAGGTGGCGACTCGAAAGCTGATAATTTTTAGGCAGGTTGCTACAGCTGGCGACTCTGCTGGGGAAATACACATATGGTGAATTATTATGCTCCTAAGGCTTGAGAGGATTTAGGTTTAGGTTTGTGGTTTAGGGTTTGTGGCGCATTTTAGGGTTTGGCAAACTTGCCACGTTTAGGGTTTGGGGGAAGGTTTATCTTTTTATTAATGATTTTTTTAATTATTTATTTATTTATTGTTTTTTTATTAAATATTTATTTGCCATATTTGCATTAAATGTTAATTGTTATATAATTTGCATTATTGGGTATATTTCACTGCTGTTAAGCCTAAGCGTGGGGATTATAATAATGACCAGAGGGGAATTACATCGCCTACGAGTCTTATTATAATTCCACTCAGAGTGGGTTAAATATTCGGAAAGTTCTGATACGAGGCTCGACCTTGTTGAGGGGTGGACTGGGTAGTTAGCTGATCTCTCTGGGAACCAACCCCTAAAATTCGAACCTCATGGACCAATGAGTTGTTCTAAAATCCAAAGAGACAAAAAGTCTCGGCGGCTACGAATGATCCCATGAGACCTTCTAGAACTTTCCTATGGGAAGGGTAGGCTCCCGAGCCGTTGCGTCGAACCTATGAACTTAGGGCCTATGTGATTCTATGCTGAATATGTGCTTAATATTATCATCATTATATTATGTTCTTTGCATAATTATTTGCATACATCATACATCATATGCATTTTTTTATCATGTCTTGTCCACAGGTGAAAAAAAAAGAAGAAGGAAAAGAATAAAAAATATATAATAATAATAATAATTCTTTTGGTGAAAATTCAGGAAAAATGAGTACTAAGAAGCCTATTGTCCACCTCACCGTCTCAGTGCCTGACATCAAGAAATTGAGAAACATCAGAGATAAAATGTCATCAACTGCTTTGAATAGGTTTGAGGGCCGTTATGGGAATATTCTGGATTTGCTAAAAGTCAAGATTCAGGAAGAAGCACTCACCGCCTTGATACAGTTTTATGATCCACCGCTCAGATGTTTCACTTTTCAGGATTTTCAGTTAGCTCCTACTTTGGAAGAAATGGATGCCATGCTTGGGTTCTCAAAGGTTAAAAAAGTATTTTATACAGGTGCTGGAAAAAGGGCTGAAATGTCTGATTTAGCCAAAGCTTTGGAAGTGCCCGTTGCGGATTTAGAAGCTAATCACAAAACCGATGGAGGAATACAAGGAATTAAAAGAACTTATTTGGAAGCTCAAGCTATGTCTTATGCTCAAAAGAAACAATGGGACATTTGTGGACATTTTTTGGCTCTTTTAATTTTTGGTGTTGTTTTACTTCCTAATAAGGCGGAATATGTTGATGATGCTGCTATCCATGTCTTTACCTCTTTCAGAAATTCAAAAGAGGATCCAACTCCTACCATTCTTGCTAATATTTACTATACTATCCATGATCGGTATGAAAAGAAAAGGGGAGCAATATCTTGTTGTCTTCATCTATTGTATTCGTGGTTGACTTCTCATCTTTACAAGGCTAGCTACTTAATCAAAGACTTGACTAGGCATGAATGGTCTCAAAAGCTAAGGGCTCTCAATGCGGATTCTATTCTTTGGTTTGCGAGAAAATTAAATTCTGAAAGAATTATCTATAAATGTGGAGAATTTAATAATGTGCCTTTAATGGGAACTTTGGGTTGCATCAATTATAATCCCGTGCTTGCATTGCGCCAATTGGGTCATTCTATGGATTGTGAGCCTTCCGATCAACAAGTGGAAGAAATGTTCTTAAGTGACAATGGGAAAGGAGATCCAAGGACACTAAAGAAAATCATTCAAGCTTGGAAACATGTTCAAACAAAGAAATATGGGCCAAAGAACATTGTTGCTAAGGAACCTTACACTAGATGGGTTCAAGAGAGAGTTGGAAGAATTTTGCTACCTTTTGTTGTGGATCCCACATACAAGCCCGATTCTCCTAATCCTATTTCTCTATCCATCGAAGAGATAGAAGGAATCAAGGTTGCCCTAGAGGCATCCCGTAAGGAAAAGGAAGAATTAGAGCTTGACATACTTCGACTTTCCAACGAAAAAAGTCAACTGCGCTTCGATCTTAAAGAGAAGAACCAAGAGCTTCAAGCTGCTAAAGAAGAAAATGATAGACAAAGGGGTAAAAGAAAGCGTGCAACCGAGGGAGTTCTAAGTGCTAATTTCAATCTAGAGGCAAATAATGAGAGGTTGGCACAAGCAGATATAGAAATTGCGAGGTGGAGAAGGCGTTATGAAAAGGCTTCCCATGACAAAGCGGAATCCGAGAAAAATCTAGAAGCTGTGGTCTTTGAGTTGACAGATAGAACTAAGGACCAAGAAGTGGAAATAAGGGATTTAAAGTATGATCTTCAAGAGGCTCGCAATGCTGGACAAGAAGAACACACAAGAAGAGTAGCCGCGGAGGAAGCACTTTTACTACGCACCGATGAGCGTCTTAGAGCACTTCAAGCTTTGACTTTGATGAGGCAATTACTGCTAAGGCAAAAAGAGTTGTGCGATGCTGCAAGGGATGAAAGGGATTATTGGGAAAGACAATACACAATTGTTTCTACTGCTTATGAGCATGTGAGTATGGTTCCCAAGATGCTCAAAGACTACGAAAAATGTCGCGATGATTATGATAAGTTGGTTTATTTGTGCAATGACTTGATCCTAGACATTCCAAAGAGTTTGGCAAAGGCAGAGTCATCTCTTGTTGTCCTTCCCAAAGAAGTCAAAGAATTCATGGAGCTTTGTAGGGACATGGTGGACAAATTCAAGGAGGACATTCATAGGCGTTCTTAGATATTTATCAGTTTTCGCTTTAAAATTAAGAATCTTGTTTCTGTTGATGTTTATTTCTTTTCACAAAGTTGAACAATTTTAATTTGTACTTCCTTTAATTTATTTCAAATTAATAAAGTGTGTTGATTTCCGCATTATTCAATTTTTTTGCAATTTTTCACCAAAAAGAATTATTCAAAAAAAGGTTCCTACTACAAAAAAAAAAGAAGAAAAAAAGAAGAAAAAAGAATATATATATATATATATATATATATATATATGTTAATATATAAATATATATAAATATATTATAATAACAATGTGGATAAGACATGAGCATAGCATTTGCATATCATTCATAGCACGCGCAGCATTGCATTTCTTTTCAAAACATTAAAAGGAAAACTGTCTTCATCTCCAGTCACACCATTGCAACCCGATCACTCATCCAGACTAGAGCTCAGAAGAAGAAAGCAATGGAACAGCTAGAGCAGAACCAAGCCGCCCTTCGTGAAGAAATGACCCAGCTGAAAGGTACTGTTGAAGACCTCCAGGGAGGAATGGCCCAAGTGCTGAGCTTCATGAAAGACCTCAAAGATAAGCAAGACAAAGCTAAAGAAGTTCATGATCAGTATGAAGAGATACCTAAAGATGGCAACCCATTGTTAGGATATGTTCGAGGCTATGACCCTCACAAAACGAATGCTCACGCATCTAAAAGGGTCACCACGACCCATGAAGAGGGAGAGGCTTCTCAAGAAGGATTTATCCCTACTACTCAGAAAGAAGGGACGTCTCGCACAGTTCGCATTCCAATCAACAATCCGCTTAGGGATGAGGACTACTTGGACCTACAGTATGGGGACACTAACGACACAGATCAAGTCCCTCAACCAAAGCTGACCTCTGCTGATTCTGGGGAGAATTCCAAAGAGAGTGGACAAATCAAGGCGCTGGAAGAAAGGATGAAAGCAATGGAAGGATATGATGCCTTCGATGTGGATACCTATGAAATGAGCTTGGTGCCGGATTTGACTATTCCTCATAAATTCAAGATACCCGACTTTGAAAAGTACAAGGGACTCTCTTGTCCGAGGAGTCACTTGCGCATGTATGTGCGAAAAATGGCTGCTTATGCTCATGATCAAAAGCTGATGATGCATTTTTTCCAAGATAGCTTGAGTGGAGCATCGGTTGACTGGTACATGCAATTAGAGAAGTCTCACATCCGAAGCTGGACCGACCTTGCTAATACGTTCCTAAAACAATATAAATACAATTTGGACATGGCACCCGATCGGATGCAACTCCAAAATTTGTCACAAAAGAAAGAGGAATCGTTTAAGGAGTATGCACAGAGATGGAGGGAAATGGCTTCCCGAGTCCAACCTCCCCTGTTGGAAAAAGAACTCGTAAAAATGTTTATGGCTACATTACAAGGGCCATACTACGATAAAATGGTAGGGAGTGTGTCCTCAGGGTTTTCAGATTTAGTGGTTATTGGTGAAAGGATAGAAGACGGAATTAAGAGCGGGAAAATACAAGGAGTATCATCTAACTCTTATCACTCAAAGAGGCCCACCTCAACCTTCGCTAAAAAGAAGGAAGGGGAGACCAACGCAGTAGTGCATCAAGAGTTTAGACCTCCTATGACATACTCACCTCAACCAAGATTCCAAGGCCCTCCGAGGAAGTTCGACCCTTTGCCCACTTCTAAAAGCGAGATACTGAAGCATCTATTAAACGAGCAGTTAGTGGAACTCAGGCCTATGCCACCTCCGATTCCCGGAAAGACTATGCCCAATTTCAAAGCTAATGAGAGGTGTGAATTTCACGCCAATTCTCCGGGACATACATTGGATAAATGTTGGGCCTTTAGGCACAAGGTTCAGGACCTGATAGAGTCAGGAGCAATTGCTTTTGACAAACCTAATGTGAAGACAAACCCTATGCCCCGTCATGATGGCACAGTCAATGCAATAGAGGTAGTCACCGAGCAAGAGTTTGTTCAACAGCGGAGCTCCCCCATAGATGCCCTTAAGAGGTATCTACTTGCAAAGGGGTTCGTCCTCGAACATAACGAAGCCTTTAAGACAACCTTGCAAAGACTCGTGAATCAAGGGGTAGTTCAGTTTAAAGAATATCCTGAGGAAGAGTATGTGGCCATGCTGGACAGGAATGAACCGTTAATGATACCAAGACAAGGGGCAAGGAAGACGTTGATCATCCCTTGCGCCAAAGCCACGCTGCTGATACCCGCACAAGTACACACTAGGATTATCCCAGTCAGGGATCTATATCCTGTGGACAAGATGAAAGCAGTTCCATGGGAATATGAGTCTAATGCTAGTACCGATGTGACAAACATCGTCGGGCCTGGGGGTATGACTCGTAGCGGTCGCATATTCAATACTGCTAAATCAAAAGAGAATTCAGCACAAGCAAATGATCAAGCTACTGTGGCCCCTACTGAAAGAAGCACACCCATAGACACGGAGATCACTAACAAAGATGCCGAAGAATTCTTGGCATTAATCAAGAAAAGTGATTATAAGGTAGTGGATCAGTTACACCAAACTCCATCCAGGATATCACTCCTCTCGCTGTTAATCCATTCAGAAAAACATCGAGACACCCTGATGAAGATCTTGAGTGCTGCCCATGTAACCAAAGACATCACTGTAAATCAATTTGATGGAATGGTGGCTAATATTACTGCTGGGGCATGCTTAAGCTTCAGTGAACACGAGTTGCCCTCACAAGGGAAAGAGCATAACAAAGCCCTGCATATCTCCATACAATGTGGGAAAGTTCATCTGTCTAGAGTGCTGATCGACACGGGATCGTCATTAAATGTGATGCCAAAGGCCACCTTAGACAAGATAGATTTGGAAGGACTGGTAATAAGACCAAGCCGTCTGGTGGTCAAAGCCTTTGATGGGTCGCAAAGCCCGGTGTTTGGAGAGGTGGACCTCCCTGTGGTAATAGGCCCTCACACTTTCTGCATCAATTTCCAAGTGATGGAGATTGAGCCTGCCTACACATGTTTATTAGGACGCCCTTGGATCCATGCTGCTGGGGCAGTTACCTATACTCTGCATCAAAAGGTGAAATTTGTGGATGGAAACTCTATAGTAACCGTCAGTGGGGAGGAGGACATATTTGTCAGCAATCTAGACTCATACCGATACATTGAGGCTGGGGAAAAGGCATTAGAGACTTCGTTCCAAGCACTAGAGATTGCCACTGCTGTCACACTACCAATTGAGAAAACACGAAGGGCGGTGACATCCTGGAGAGACCTGCAAGACACAAAGATGGAAGGCTGGGGAAAAATTCCAGAAGTACAAAAGAAGAAAGATCGTCTGGGGCTAGGATACCAACCAACAAAGAAGGCTGCAAAGGAAGAGCAACGATTCCCTCCGATCGCACAGACTTTTGTTACAGGTGGATATGAGCATGTATCCATGATATCTAGCATGGAGGGAACGTCCAATTTTATCCGGATGATTAGGCCAGGAGAACAGCTTCAGAATTGGACAAGCCTGGAGATACCGGAGATAGTTTCCATTTCAAAGTAATTTCCTATTGTGTGTTTTATTTCCCTTTTTAATAAAGAAAGACAATAACACTCATGCCTCGCCCGAAGCATAGAGTTAGTTTGTAAGGGCCCCATTTACTTTCAAGTTCGAAGTTTATTAATAAAATTGTCTTTGCATTTTGGTATTGAAAACATCGCCTTTTTCTTTTTCGCATTTATTCCTTTTCCATTTCTGAAAATGACAAATAAATTTCTTGCACAAACAAAGCACTTTCACATCTGCATACTAAAAGAAAACAAAACATAAAACATGTGCAGATCACCTTCTGACACCACCGATAATAATACTGCTGAGACTCTATACAAACTCGAGGCTCTCGCTAATCAGGCTGAAGAAGGGAATGAGGAAGACGATGAACTTCCGGAAGAGTTGTCAAGGCTAGTGGATAAGGAATCCAAGAGCATGCTCCCTCCACAAGAGGCCATTGAAATCATAAACTTGGGAACGGATGAAGAACCTAAGAACATTAAGATTGGGGCAACGCTAGGTAAGGACGTAAAAGCAACGCTAATCAAGCTCCTCCATGAGTATGTAGAGATTTTTGCTTGGTCATACCGTGACATGCCGGGGTTGGATACAGACATCGTGGTACACAGGTTACCTCTCAAAGAAGGATGTGCGCCGGTCAGGCAAAAGCGCAGAAGGGTTCGACCAGATATGGATAGTAAGATTAGGGAAGAGGTGCTCAAACAATTTGACGCCGGATTTCTTGCTGTAGTTGACTATCCACCCTGGATTGCCAACATAGTGCCAGTTCCTAAGAAGGACGGGAAGGTACGCATGTGCGTAGATTACAGAGACCTGAACAAAGCAAGTCCAAAAGGCGATTTTCCACTACCGCATATAGATATCTTGGTGGATAACACAGCACAAGCTTCGTGGTTTTCCTTCATGGATGGGTTCTCTGGGTATAATCAGATCAAGATGGCTCCCGAAGATATGGAAAAGACGACCTTCATGACATCCTGGGGCACTTTCTGCTACAAAGTAATGCCTTTTGGGTTACGAAACGCAGGGGCAACATATCAAAGAGCCATGGTCACACTTTTCCATGATATGATTCATAAGGAGATTGAAGTATATGTAGATGATATGATTGCTAAGTCTCGCACAGAAGAAGAGCATATTACAAATCTACATAAGCTGTTTGAACGTCTAAAGAAGTACAAGCTAAGGTTAAACCCGAACAAGTGTACGTTTGGTGTAAGATCGGGAAAGCTGTTGGGATTCATTGTAAGCCAGCGAGGCATAGAGGTTGATCCTGACAAAGTAAGAGCCATACAAGCGATGCCCGTTCCAAAAACAGAAAAAGAGGTACGAGGTTTCCTGGGTCGATTGAATTACATCTCAAGGTTCATTTCGCATCTAACAGCTACATGCGAGCCTATATTCAAACTACTCAGGAAGGATCAACCCATCAAGTGGAATGATGATTGTCAAGTAGCCTTCGAAACCATAAAGAACTACTTGCAAGAACCACCTATACTCTTACCTCCTGTACCCGGAAGGCCACTAATCATGTACCTCACAGTACTCGAAAGGTCTATGGGGTGTGTACTGGGACAGCAAGATGAAACAGGCAGGAAAGAACATGCTATCTACTATCTTAGCAAGAAATTCACCGATTGCGAATCCCGATATTCACCGTTGGAAAAGACATGTTGCGCCCTAGCATGGGCCTCCAAACGTCTAAGGCAATATATGCTGAACCATTCCACATGGTTAATATCGAGAATGGATCCTCTCAAATATGTGTTCGAAAAACAGGCTCTTACAGGAAGAATCGCTAGATGGCAAATGCTGCTGTCAGAATACGACATTCAATACGTCACCCAAAAAGCAATAAAAGGGAGTGTACTGGCAGAACATCTAGCTCATCAGCCCATTGAAGAGTATCAGTCTATGAAATTCGACTTCCCTGATGAGGACATTATGTTGGTAAGAGACTATGAAATACCTGGGCCCGATGAAGGACCCGAACCAGGATTGGTGTGGACCCTTACGTTCGATGGGGCCTCAAATGCATATGGACATGGTATAGGGGCAGTCCTGACGTCTCCTGACAATCGACACTTACCCTTCACTGCAAGATTATGCTTTGACTGCACCAACAATATTGCAGAATATGAAGCATGCATACTGGGGTTAGAAGCGGCAATCGATTTAAGGATTAAACTGCTTGAGGTGTACGGGGATTCAGCACTGGTAATCCACCAAGTCAACAAAGAATGGGATACTCGAGATTCAAAGCTAATCCCATATCGTGACCTTATACTGGAGTTAATGGCTGAGTTTGAGACAATCACTTTTACTCATATCCCAAGGGAAGAAAATCAAATGGCTGACGCATTAGCAACACTTTCCTCTATGTTCAAAGTGACCTGGCCAAACCACGAGCCACGAATAACGGTTAGACACTTTGATGAGCCTGCTTATTGTCTCACAATCGAGAAACAAGCTGATGACAAACCCTGGTACCATGATATTAAGGAATACCTGGAAAAACAAGAGTATCCAGAAAATGCCTCCACAATTGACAAAAAGACACTAAGAAGGTTGGCATCTAAGTTCTTCCTAAACGGTAACATCCTATACAAGCGAAACTACGATTCGGTGTTACTAAGGTGTGTGGATAAGAATGAGGCTAAAGAAATCATCAAGGAGGTCCATGAAGGAACCTTTGGGACTCATGCGAATGGACATTCAATGGCAAGAAAGATACTAAGAGCCGGTTACTACTGGTTAACAATGGAAGCTGATTGTTTCCAACACGCAAGAACATGTCATAAATGCCAAATATACGCTGACAAGGTACACGTACCGCCAAATCCACTGAATGTACTAAGCTCACCATGGCCATTTGCGATGTGGGGAATTGATATGATAGGGATGATCGAACCCAAAGCCTCTAATGGACACCGATTCATATTAGTGGCCATCGACTATTTCACTAAGTGGGTTGAAGCTGCCTCCTACACCAATGTAACAAGACAAGTGGTTACCCGGTTCATCAAGCATAACCTCATCTGTCGATATGGGATTCCAAGCCGGATCATTACTGACAATGGGTCGAACCTGAACAATAACATGATGAAGGAACTGTGCGAAGAATTCAAAATTGAACACCATAATTCTTCACCATACAGGCCTAAGATGAATGGCGCTGTTGAGGCCGCAAACAAAAATATCAAAAAGATAATACAGAAAATGGTGAAGACGTACAAGGACTGGCATGAAATGCTTCCCTTCGCCCTGCACGGCTACAGAACTTCAGTGCGCACATCTACAGGGGCAACCCCTTTCTCCCTGGTCTATGGTATGGAAGCAGTCCTCCCTATTGAAGTGGAGATCCCATCCTTAAGAGTCCTAGCCGACACAAAGTTAGAAGAATCGGAATGGGTAAAAACCCGTTTTGATCAGCTTAATCTCATTGAAGAAAAGCGGCTGACGGCTTTGTGTCATGGACAGCTCTATCAGAAGAGAATGAAAAGGGCATTCGACAAAAAGATCCGCCCTCGAACTTACAAAGAAGGTGATATTGTTCTCAAGAAAATACTATTACCTCGACTTGACGCCCGTGGAAAATGGACACCTAACTACGAAGGTCCATATATTGTAAAAACAGTGTTCTCAGGAGGAGCGTTAGTTCTCACTACAATGGATGGAGACGAGCTACCGCACCCAATCAACTCCGATGCGGTCAAGAAATATTACGCCTAACAAAGGCAGAATTATTGGTCATAAGCTGAAGACAAACTACGAAGGATAGGGATTCGTGCAATCATTTGCTTCTAAGGTCGAAGGATTACTGGGACCCTTGATAAAAAAAGAGAGCGATAGCAGTATTAATGTCATTTCTATTTGTCATTTTTCTTTCTCTCATACCTTTTGTACATTCGCCAATTTAAGGCAATAATCAATAAAAGCTTTTTCCTTTCACACTGCATATCTCGTCATATCAATACCGAGTGCAAAGAATAATTTATTTCTCATAAATTTAAAACTTTGAACTTAAAACAAGAAACTTACAAACTACCAGACTAAAATAAAGGGGGCGAAAACCACGACATCTCCGGTAGTCGATATACACCTGGCCCCGAAAGCATTATCCCAGTAGACTAACTTCAGACGATCTGAGTTGAGACCTGCAAAGCCGCTCGGAAAGCTAAACAAATCCAATGGGTGACAAGAGATGATACGTCAAAATCATCATACATACCCATATTCATATACACTCACATATGTGCCATCTGCATAAGCATGCATGCATCTGCAATAAGTCATAAGCATATACATTCGTAGAGCATCATTTTACAGATAAAGCTGGGTTTCTCTTGAACCCCATTTCAAACTCTATGATCAATTTCAAACCAAATCGCAACCCTCGCGTTACGTCTTATCACGACAGTGATAACGGCAATTTCAAACCAAATCGTAACCCTCGCGTTACGTCTTATCACGGCAGTGATAACGGCAATTTCAAACCAAATCGTAACCCTCGCGTTACGTCTTATCACGGCAGTGATAACGGCAAGTTCAAAACAAATCGTAGCCCTCGCGTTACGTCTTATCACGGCAGTGATAACGGCAATTTCAAACCAAATCGTAACCCTCGCGTTACGTCTTATCACGGCAGTGATAACGGCAATTTCAAACCAAATCGTAACCCTCGCGTTACGTCTTATCACGGCAGTGATAACGGCAATTTCAAACCAAATCGTAACCCTCGCGTTACGTCTTATCACGGCAGTGATAACGGCAATTTCAAACCAAATTGTAACCCTCGCGTTACGTCTTATCACGGCAGTGATAACGGCAATTTCAAACCAAATCGTAACCCTCGCGTTACGTCTTATCACGGCAGTGATAACGGCAATTTCAAACCAAATCGTAACCCTCGCGTTACGTCTTATCATGTTAGTCCCTTGGCAGTGATAATGGCACCTTCAACTTCAATCCAAATCATCACCCTCGCAAATAACCCTATGGGTGCAGGTGAACTTGCTAGAACTATAGCAAGCAATCCTATTGGGTCCACAAACTACGAAAGCTTACTGGCAATACGGTAAGCTAACCACAACTGACGAAAAGTCCTCGCTATATAAGACTCAGGCATTAGCAGGACGATCATCTCGCTCACACTCAAGCACGAGGTAAATTTAGGGGTCTTCCATTATTTAATAACTCTTCGATCTGAAAAAGCGTGAGACCTGCGTATTCTCACGCTGTTCAATCTAAGATAATTAAATAGGGGCAGCTGTCATACCCCAAAATTTACCCGATATGATTCTCATTTTCAATTTATTAAGGGAGTTAAAAATTAGGAGCCATAGGGTTTGATATATCTATTATTAAACCCGCTCTCCTATAAAACTCTTGTTTAAATTGGTAAGGGTGTAAATAGCGAAATCTCTAAATCCAATTAGCTCTTGGCCCATCCATTTTATTTTGCTTCTTTGAAAAAATATAGAGAGGTGTGTCTTTTAGAAATAGGCAAGGTTGAAGCCCCAATAGGCCCAAATGTTTCGTTAAATCATTTTTTGTTAATTATTAAGATTATTAGTATTGTTAATTAATATTAGTATTTTAGATAATTTTAGAATTATCTTAAGTGTTATTATTAATTAATATTATCATTTGGTTTTATTAATTAGTTAGTTTACTGCTAATTAACTGATTAAGCGAAAATTGGGGTTTGTTTCTTTGTTGTTGTTGTATGGGTTTTTTAAAAAAATAAAAAAAACAAACAAGGCTAAGTGGATTGGGCCAGGCGCATGGGTCAAGTGGTAAACCGGGTCAGGAGGACCCGCCCTGTTCATCTTCCTCTTCACGCAAACCCTAGCCGTCCCCCAAGCTGGCAGCAGCGGCAGCTTCTTTCCACCGTTTCCACCACTAACCCTAATCTGCAAGTGCAATCCAAATCCGCCCAGGCCCAGAATCACAATAAAAAAAAACGTAAATCAAATCATAACACAATCAAATAACAGAATCGATCTTTGAAACAAAATCTAATCTTAACAATCTTAACAAATCAAATCCAAAGATAACAAAATCAAACTGGGTCTTTATTAAGAAATTGAATCAATTACAAAGAAATCGAATCTGGAATTGATAACAATCTCTAATTGAATCTCTAACCTAAATCTAATATTTCCTAAACAAATAAAACCCTAGGTCTATAAGAACAGAGGAAGAGAACAGAAAAAGGGGATCGAAAATTTTCTGCAGAAAAACCCTTGAGCGCCGCCGCTTGTTCTTCAATTGGGTACCTGCAAATCACACGCGAAGAGAGAGATTAGGAGAGGAGCGAACACGTTCAGAAACTGAAGATAACAGGTAACAATCGCGAACACTTAGCTTAGATTTTTGAACCGATTGCATGTTTGTTTCGTGAATCTGGAAATATTGGGGGTTAGGGTTCTTGGATTTGTTGATTTAGGGTTAGGGTTCATGCGTGATTTAAATGTATGTGTGATGTTCTGGGTTTTCTGGGTGGGGAAGTTTGAATCTATGAATTTCACGGTTGAAGTTCAACCGGAAATTGGGTGATTGGGGGGTGTTTTGTGGCGGTTCACGGTGGCCGACGGTGGGATAGGGGGATTTTTCTGGGTTTTCGTTCATATTGAGAGAGAGAGAAACGAAAGGAGAGAGAAGCTAGAGAGAGAAAAACGGAGAGAAATGAGAGTGGGATATTTGGAATCCCTGTGTTAATCTCTCCTGGGCAGCCGAGTCGTCGCCACCTGTCCTTCTATGGACACTTGGCGGGCATCACTGAACGTGATTCAGTGTGCCTCCATCCCATGCACCCTCCACTAACAATACATGCAGGCCCTTCGATCGTTTTAGGATCAGATCCAAGCGCTCTTAATCCTGTAGCGTACCATACACCATGCATCCTCACCTGCACTGGATCCAACGGATCCTTAAACTTAAATGGGCTCAGCCCAATTGCTATTCAAACACCCTAAATTACTAACTTTAGCCAATGTACACCCCCTGCAAGATAAATAAAATAAAATTAATTAAATTTCTAAAACTTGTTAGTTTTTTTTTTCCTATAATTAATTAACTAATCTCTAAAAATTTATTAATTGTTTTTTTTAACAACTAATCTATTAAAATTCTAAAAAAGTGTTAATTGTTCTTTTTTGATAAACTAATTAATTAAGTTTCTAAAATTTGTTTATTTTTTTTTTATGACTTAATTTCTCCTCAAACCGACTAAATATATTGGTCGTACTAGACGAGAAATAAAACTATTCCGATTAATTCACAATTTACTTGCCCTCAATAATTCTCTCCTCGACCCGATTGAAACTATCAGTCATTTTAGACGAGAGATAAAAATACTTAAATAAAAATACAATTAATTTGCTGCCCGCGATGATCGAATCTATCGATCTGAGTAACCAGCAAATGCCAATAAATCTGTTAGCCATACTGATTGAACCTATCGATCACTGCAACTAACAGTAACAAATTAAAACAAGGTTGTACGCCAACCTCCAAAATACTTTCACCCTTCAAATCAAATACAACTACGATAGGCAATTCAGAAGGCCTCTAAAAACAAATTCAAATCACAAATTCAACCATAAGGCGTACAACCTCGTGCCCCGAACTACGTTGACTCTGATCCTCCATAAGGAGGTACGTAGGCACTTGGTAACAAGGCGAGTCTCCCCCCTAAAAATCTCAATCCAGTTTTAAACCTTAATTTTTACCCTTTTCATTTTATTAGCTATAAACCTTATCTTTTGCCATGAACCCTTATCTTTGCAATGTTAGCCTTTAGGAAAGGGTTGAGGGTGCCTAACACCTTCCCTCAACCTGATTATAATAACTTACCCTGAATCTCATATCTGCGTAGGGTTTCCTATTCGCCCTTCAGAATAGGTGGCGACTCGAAAGCTGATAATTTTTAGGCAGGTTGCTACAAAGACCTACACCACAACCTGCATAAAAGGTCCATCTGAGATACATACAATCAGATGCCAATTCAGAATCAAATCATGCAGAAAATCCAACAAACATTCAATATAGTCACACCAAATATGCATCCTGTCGCACCCTAAATTTTGACCTAAGTTTTTTTTTTCATCTGATTCATTCATATTAGCATCGATCAATTCATTTGCATCCATATTAAGTTTCGACTTCGCGCGTTGCGTCTTTTTTTTATTATTAGTATGAAATTCACAATTAATTTGTCATCATTTCAATTAACAATTTATTTTATTTTCGCGTATTGAGTTCGATTTTTGCATCTTGAATTCAATTTTATCATGACATATTTTATTTCTTTTTTTAATAAATTAACTTGCTTTTTTCTCTTTAAGATTCTATTTTTAGATTAAATTATCATTTAATTATTATTTTCAATTTAAGTTTAGAATTAAAAAGAAAATCATATTAACTAAGTTTAATACTTTTTTATATAGAACATTAGTAAATTTTTTTTTACAGCATTCTTTTATGAGGCCCATTCATAAAAAATACAATAGGCCCATTACATACACAAAAGAACAAAAAAGATGTTGTTTGGCTCTTCACCAAAATTTCCCACGCCAGACAACATGCTCATCTCATGCCATGCCTATGCTGTCCAAAACTCGGCTACTTGCTGCTCCACTCACTTGCAGCCAAACCTGCTTCTTGCTGTGCATAATCTGTCCAAGAATTTCACCAATTAGGCATGACAAATTCTGCATGAACAAAGCACAAAAAAAGTTACTTCAAATGTTCAAAACAACACTCATTTTCCCCCCCAAAACCTACTTGAATCCATCTATAAAAAGAGAAGATAGCAACCAACAGAAAAGAAAAAAGAACCCTAGAGGCAGCAGCCACCAAAACCTAATAGAAAAAAAACTCTGTCACCTTGCTCTGCTAAACCATAGCATCACCTTCAACATTCACTCATCACCACATAACCCTCACACACTCAAACCGTAACACACAGCAACAGCGCAATAACCAACAAATCACCTTCACTCAAAACAACCATCACATAAAAGCCAAAGAAACTCAGAACAACACAGAACCCTCAAACCTAACCCATCATTCAACTCAATCACAGCAACACGCGCAAACCAAGCAAAAGGAAGCCGGAGCATATCGAAAGAGACCTCAGAATCCAGAAGAAGAAGAACAATAAGCTAAGGCGGATAGATTAAGAAGTTTACCTGAGAAACGAAGCTGCAAGTTGGTAGATCTTCTTTTTCATTTCAATTGATTGTTGTTGCCTCTTTACATTTCAGTTTTGTTCTTCCTTTCTCCTTGTGATTAAATTATGTTGTAACTGTAACTCTCATCACAATAATGAAATCGCGGCATAGGGTTTTGATTTGGGGATGAGGGCGTATATGTTCGATTCTGATTGCTCCCATGTTTTCCATGTTTTGCTGTGTGTTTGTATCTGGTTTAATAGAAGGTTTGTGGGGATATTTAGAGTTTAGGGTTTGCATCGGGGTTTAGTATTGTTATTGCTTGTTGTTGGTTTGTTTGATCAAGAAAGAAGAACAATGTGGTATTGTTGTTATCTTGTTCATAGCGCAAGAGAGAGAGCGAGTTTTTTTTCTTTCCATGAATTTGAACCGTGAGAGACGAGAGTTGAATCGCGAGAGGGAAAAGATTGTTGTCATTTCGATAGAGAGAGCATATCGCGAGAGAGATGTGAGAGCTTCGAAAGCTCCATTGTTAGAGACGAGATCGAGAGAGAAACAAGGAGAAGAAATCGTGAGAGCTTCATTGAAAAGAGGATTAGGGTTTCAAACCCAATCTTCTTTTGTTTCCCAAACTTTAGTGAGTTAGTATTTGGATCTGGGTCCAAAACCCCCGATCCGGGCTTCAAACACCCCAATTCCGGCCCAAGCTTTTTTTTTTACATGTCTGTTTTTGTTGATTGCTAGTGGACCTTTGGTTTCAATCTTCTTCTTGGCCCAAGTTATCACAAATAAGAATTACAAAAATAGTTATTGTTTTATTTCATCTTTTACCAATTTTTTTTATAAAAAGACTAAAAATATTTTCTTTTAGGATTTCTTTCTAAATAATTTAATATAACAAAAAAATTTTCCTTTTAATTCATTAATCTTACTTCACACTTTAAACAATTTCATAATAAATTTTGGTCAACACCAAGTATTTTCCTCAAACTTCTCTTGTCACAATCAAAAGCTTCAAGATTGTTTTTAATAATCGAATCGAGTCTTGTCAATAATGGATGAAAAGAAGGGTTTGTACGTACTTGTACAAGTTGTTCTAAAGCATTTGGGCGATGGCCGTTAAGCCTTTGTTTGAATGCTTAGATTCCATTAAGGACTCGTTCAAACTCAATTTGCCTCTTTCTTTTACAAAAACTCTAAAAAAACATTTTCAACTCCTCAAATCATTCCTTTCATCGCCCAAGTGCGAATCATTTCATAACAAATCTTGGCCAATACCGAGTTCCTTTTTTTAATTAAAATTCTTTTTACAATCGAATTGAGTTGAGTCCACAATGGATGAAATTAGAAGGGTTTGTACGTACTTGTACAAGTTGTTCTAAAACATTTAAGCGATGGCCGTTAAGCCTTTGTTTGAATGTTTGTATCTCATTAAGGACTTCTCAAAACTCGAGTCATTTTAATCTCTTTCACCACCCAAGAGGGGTTTGTACGTACTTGTACAAGTTGCTCTTTCAAGCATTTAGGCGATGGGCGTTAAGCCTTTGTTTGAATGCTTGTATCTCATTAAAAACTTCATCAAGCCCAATTTAGCAATTGCTCTTTCAAGTGTTTTAGGCGATGGCCGTTAAGCCATTGTTTGAATACTTGTATTCCACTTTTTCACAAAACAATTTCAATTCAAAACTCATCATTTCTTTGCCCAAGTGCGAACCACATTCAAAAACTCGTCTTCCCGCCCAAGTGCGATTAGACTCATCAAACTCAATCAACAAATTCGTAGTTGTGAGATATTGGATCGAACTCTAGTATTGTCGAAGGGTAGCTTCTTGGTTCGACAGTCCGACAGAGTTAAGCATGAAGTCGAAGGGTTGCTCACATGCTGGTGTCGAAGTGTGCATGCTGTAGTCGAAGATGGGTCGAGCATGCAGATGTCGAAGATGCTAGGGTTGTTAGCATGTTAAATTAGGTTTTAGTGTTTAAACCCTAATTTGTTAAGTTAGCTTGTTTATTAAGTTGGCTTGTGTAATGGGCCTTGTGGAAAAAGCCCATTAGTTAGTATGTTAGGTTTTATTATAAATAGCATACTAGTCTCTCATCATTGCTAAGCTGCAAATCCTAATTTAGGGTGAGAGAGGTTATTTGTTATTCTTGTAAACTTGTAATCTTGTTTTAAGAGAAAGTAAAAGAATAGCAGTTATAACCAATTCTTGTGTTCTTATTCTCTTCCCTAATTCCCTATTATACTTTGTTATTGGTATCATTTTTCACAACAAATTGGTGCGGTGAGCGTGGAGAAGATGCCTTCAACAAAGTATGAGATTGAAAAGTTCACCGGAGTGAATGATTTCGGTCTGTGGCGCTTGAAGATGAAAGCCCTACTGGTTCAGCAGGGTTGTTTGGAAGCGTTGAAGGGAGAGGCAGCCATGAATGCAGAATTGACGGCAGCGGAGAAGACAAATATGATCGAGAAAGCACACAGCGCAATTTTGTTGAGCCTTGGTGATAAGGTTCTCCGGCAGGTATCAAAGGAGACGACGGCATCAGGGTTATGGGTGAAACTTGAAAGTTTGTATATGACCAAATCGCTGGTAAATCGACTCTACCTGAAGCAAGCTTTGTATTCATTCAAGATGATTGAAGACAAAGTATTGGCTGAGCAGTTGGATATGTTCAACAAGCTGATTCTTGATCTTGAAAATATTGATGTGAAGATCGATGATGAAGATCAAGCGCTGTTACTATTGTGTTCTTTGCCTCAATCACATGCTCACTTCAAAGAAACTCTCTTGTATGGAAGGGAGTCCCTGACGTTTGAAGAAGTTCAATCAGCCTTGTACTCTAAGGACTTGAATGAACGAAAGGAGCATAAACCTTCGACTGTTTGCGAAGGTTTGGCCGTTAAAGGAAAACTCTTACGAAAGGATGGTAAGTTCGACAAGAAGAAAGGCAAAAGTCAGTCGAAGACTTACAGTGGCGAAGCATCTGGCATTCGATGCTACCATTGTAAGAAGGAGGGTCACACAAGAAAGGTGTGCCCTGAACGCTTGAAATATCATGGAGGTAAGGATAATGGCAACGCTGCCATTGTTCAAGATGATTTCGAATCATCTGATGTTCTTGTGGTTTCAAGCAGTGACTCTAAAAAGGAGTGGATTATGGATTCAGGTTGCACTTGGCACATGACTCCAAACAAAGACTTGTTCGAGGAATTATGTGATCAAGATGGTGGATCAGTATTGCTGGGAAACAACAAGGCTTGCAAGATTGCAGGTGTTGGATCTGTGAGATTCAAGCTCCATGATGAGTCAATAAGGTTGTTGACTGAAGTCAGGTATGTTCCTGATTTGAAGAGAAATCTGCTTTCTCTTGGTGAATTTGACAAGAAAGGAAATGTTTTCCAAGGAGAGAAAAGTATCCTAAGAGTCATGAAGGGTTCGAAGGAAGTCTTGAGAGGCGTGAAGAAACAAGGCTTGTATACCCTTGAGGCTGAAGTTGTAAGTGGTTCGACAAATGTTGCATCCACGAAATCTTTGTCGAAAACAGAAATCTGGCACATGAGATTGGGCCATGTCAGTGAAAGGGGTCTGGTCGAATTAGGGAAACAAAATCTGCTTGGTGGAGACAAAATCGAAAAGCTGAAGTTTTGTGAACCCTGTGTACTTGGAAAATCTTGCAGAGTGAAGTTCAACAAAGGCAAACAAAGAACACATGGATCCCTTGATTACATCCATGCTGATCTTTGGGGGCCTGCAAGGTGTCCATCACATTCAGGAGCAAGGTATTTTCTATCCATAGTAGATGATTATTCCAGAAAATTATGGGTATTCATCCAGAAGACTAAGGATGAAACTTTTGAGAATTTCAAAAGTTGGAAGACTCTGGTTGAAAATCAGACTGGCAGAAAGGTCAAGAGGTTGAGAACCGACAATGGCCTTGAATTTTGCAATGAGGCATTCGACAGTTTTTGTGCTGCCTCTGGTATTGCAAGGCATAGAACTACTGCAGGTACTCCACAGCAAAATGGTTTGGCTGAAAGGTTTAATCGAACTATTTTGGAGAGAGTCAGATGCATGTTGACTAGTGCGGGGTTAACAAAGGTGTTCTGGGCTGAGGCTGTTTCGACAGCAACATATCTAATAAACAGATGTCCTTCGACAGCGTTAGATATGAAGACACCTGAAGAAGTTTGGTCGGGACATCCACCAGATTTCGACAAACTAAGAGTATTTGGCTGCGTAGCCTATGCTCACATTAGGCAAGACAAGGTCGAACCTAGAGCTCTGAAATGCATGTTCATGGGATACCCTGAAGGAGTCAAAGCTTATAGGCTATGGTGCCTAGAGCCAGGTCACAGGAGGTGTATCACCAGTCGAGATGTAGTTTTCAATGAAGCTGAAATGGCTTTTAAGAAAACTGATGATGTTGGTCGAAGTACAGAAACATCTGACGAAGAGCTGGAACAGGTAGAGATTCCTGTTGAGGTGGAGCATGTTGATGCTGAATTGCATATCCCAGATGAAGTCGAAGAAGAAGCAGAAGATGCTGAAGTTGAGGAAACTGACGATGACTACCTATTGTCGAGAGATAGGTCGAGAAGAGTCATCAAGCCACCTCAGAGACTTGGATATGCAGATCTTATAGCTTATGCCTTAATCTCTGCAAGTGAGGTTCTAGACGAAGAACCTAGAGACTATAAGGAAGTTATGAGGAGTCGAAATAAGACTGAATGGCTGAAGGCCATGGATGATGAGATAAAATCTCTTCATGATAATCATACCTGGGAACTGATTAAGAAACCTGCTGGGGCAAGGTTAGTCAGCTGTAAATGGATTTTCAAAGTTAAGGAAGGAATTGAAGGAGTGACGTCGAAAAGATACAAGGCAAGGTTAGTTGCAAGGGGTTTCACTCAGAAAGAAGGTGTCGACTTCAATGATGTGTTTTCTCCTGTTGTGAAGCATAGGTCCATTCGAATGTTGCTTGCCATGGTGGCACAGTTCGATCTTGAACTGGAACAGATGGATGTGAAGACTGCGTTCTTGTATGGTGATCTAGATGAAACGATCCTGATGAGGCAACCTGAAGGGTATGTCGAAAAGGGGAAGGAAGATTATGTGTGCAAGTTAAAGAGATCTTTGTATGGGCTGAAACAATCTCCTCGACAGTGGAATAGGAGATTCGACAAGTTCATGGCACGCATAAGTTTCATTAGAAGTCAGTTCGACCACTGCGTTTACTTCAGATTTCGACCTGGTAATTCATTTGTTATTTTGTTGCTTTATGTGGATGATATTCTCATAGCAAGCAACAGTGTCGAAGATGTGATGAGGGTGAAGGCTGAACTCAATAAGGAGTTCGATATGAAGGATCTGGGAGCTGCTTCCAGGATTCTTGGAATTGACATTCGAAGAGATAGAAAGAAGTCGAAGTTATGCATATCTCAAGAGGCATATCTTCGGAAGATTCTTGAAAAGTTTGGTATGTCGAATTCGAAGCCAGTTGTGACTCCAACAAACCCTCAATTCAAGCTGAGTATTGATCAGTGTCCCAGTACTGATGTCGAAAGAGCCTATATGAATAGCATCCCATATGCTAATATAGTCGGTTCTTTGATGTATGCTATGGTCTGTACTAGACCCGACATAGCATACGCAGTAAGTCTTGTAAGCAGGTACATGGCGAATCCTGGAAAGGCTCACTGGCAAGCATTGAAGTGGATTTTAAGGTACATAAATGGGTCTCTGAATAGAGTCCTAATTTATGGTGGAGCCTTGGGTGAAGATAGTAAAGCAGTAATAGAAGGATATGTCGACTCTGATTATGCAGGTTGCATGGATTTCAGAAAATCTATTTCTGGATATGTTTTCACTATGTTTGGCACTGCAATTAGTTGGAAAGCAACACTTCAGAAGGTTGTTGCTCTATCAACCACTGAAGCGGAGTATATTGCCCTAACTGAAGCTGTGAAAGAAGCATTGTGGCTTGAAGGTTTTGCGAAGGAGCTGAAACTTCAAGGTCGAGGTATCACTGTTAAATGTGATAGTCAAAGTGCAATACACCTGTCGAAGAATTCAGCCTATCATGAGCGAACTAAGCACATTGATGTGAGACTGCATTTCGTCAGAGGAGTAATCGAGCGTGGAGAAGTCCAAGTGCTGAAGGTTTCGACTGAAGACAATGCTGCTGATATGATCACCAAGACATTGCCGAGTTGCAAGTTTTTCCACTGTATGCAGTTGATAAAGCTGCATGAAGAAAGCTAGTTTGTTCCTTGACGTTGTAGAGTTAGGTCCAAGGTGGAGATTTGTGAGATATTGGATCGAACTCTAGTATTGTCGAAGGGTAGCTTCTTGGTTCGACAGTCCGACAGAGTTAAGCATGAAGTCGAAGGGTTGCTCACATGCTGGTGTCGAAGTGTGCATGCTGTAGTCGAAGATGGGTCGAGCATGCAGATGTCGAAGATGCTAGGGTTGTTAGCATGTTAAATTAGGTTTTAGTGTTTAAACCCTAATTTGTTAAGTTAGCTTGTTTATTAAGTTGGCTTGTGTAATGGGCCTTGTGGAAAAAGCCCATTAGTTAGTATGTTAGGTTTTATTATAAATAGCATACTAGTCTCTCATCATTGCTAAGCTGCAAATCCTAATTTAGGGTGAGAGAGGTTATTTGTTATTCTTGTAAACTTGTAATCTTGTTTTAAGAGAAAGTAAAAGAATAGCAGTTATAACCAATTCTTGTGTTCTTATTCTCTTCCCTAATTCCCTATTATACTTTGTTATTGGTATCGTTTTTCACAACAGTAGTTCTTTCGAACTACAATCGCTCTGATTCTTCCATTGAAGATATGTAGGCACAAGATTCAAATGTCTTGGCGAGCACAATAATAAAAAACCCAAATCCCGTTTCTTTCTTGTCCATATAGTAATTAGAACGCAAGTAGATAATAAGCTAACAATCAATCATAAGATTAACTAAATGGGTCCCATCGAGTACGATGGAGGTGAGGGGTGCTAATACCTTCCCCTTGCCAAACCGACTCCCGAACCCAATTTTGGTTGCGATGACCAACTTATTCATTGTTTTCATTTCCCAAGGGTTTTATCAGTATTTTCCCCTTCCTATTGGAATAAATAAAATCTGGTGGCGACTCTGTTTATTATAATTTCGTGGCGATGATTTTTTGACCCGCGACACATCCAATATACACACCATGTGCAATTCAACCAGTATACCTAAATTGTCCTGGAAACTTGCAGAAAATTCAAATCACAATTTAAGCACAGTTTCATACCATACAAGCCAAATCAACCATACAAATGCAGTATGCACATACAGTGACACCACCAAAATATCTTCTTACATACACATACATTTGAGGCACCGTCTGTCCGTTACAAGTTTACATACAAGATTCAAGAGACTAAATGCAAAATCCAGACCGTATATGTCATGTAAACAGATTCACACCATAGCATTCACTACTAAACAGACCGTATATATACCTGCTCATATTCTTCTGAGACCCTACCTGCCCTGACACATTGTAGTAGCAATTGGATCATTGTGGGACCCACCTACTCTATAGCAGAAACGGCGCACATACGTATTATTACAGTCCTTGTTACTTTTTCTCATCCTTCTTTCACTCCTATATTATCTTAATCCTATTACTACTACTCTAATCACTTTAAAATTAAAATTAAAAAATTAAGTAAACTGAGTTTACCTTATATAAACCTGTCCATGTTAATTAAGGAATTAATTATAGAATATTTAGATTTTTTCTCATTAATATGGTTGATTGCAAAAGGAAAATATTATAATGTATTAGGTTGAAAATTCATTGATAGATAAGGTCGGATTAGGGATTATACAGTGGTTGTGAAATGATGTGGTAAAAGATTTTATCATGAAATAATTATGGTGAAAGCGACATACTACTATTTACATTAATTTTCAATTTTGGATAAATTCACAATTATTAAAACAGAAAAAATCACAAGAAAGAGAAATATAGTTAGTTATGGTAAAATGAAAGTTGTAAACGTCTATGATTTTTCAGTATGAAACTCATGATACTGATGACAGCGGCAGAATCATGCTTCTATTGGTTGCATGACATAGTGAACAATGTTTGAATAAAATTTATTAAATAAATGTGAGTACTAATCAAAAAATTATTATAAGGAAAATTAAAACGATTGTGAAAAATCAAATAATAAAAGATCCTTAAATTGACCGACAAATTATAGTAAAATATTAATCAAACTGAACCGAACCATTTTAATTTATTTAAAATCAAATTAAATTAAAATTATTAATTTGATATATGAGTTTAAAATTTTAAACCATATAAATCTTTTAAAGGTAGGTTTTCTAAAACCGAACCATTTAATACCTTTTCTAACTTATTTTAATAAAATACTTTTAATATTTTTTAATTTTAAATTTAGTTCAGTTTATTTGTCATTTGACTCAATTAGTATTATATGTAAAACTAGTACTCCGATTCACTAATCAAACATTATTATCATTTTAACTCTAATTCGGTTTAATTAAGAAGTTTTTTTAACAATTGGATAGTGGTGATAAATCAAGATTGAAACTGTGAAATATGGAAGAGAAGAGACCAAAATATGCTATTGTTGAAAAAGATCGTGGAAAAAATATATTTCTAAATTAGAAGCCACCATATGGGTTCAGATTCCAAATACTCCTTATCAAGGTGGAAAAGAAAGTAGCGTGGCTGGCAGACGTTGTGGACTTGACGAAATCAACGTAAGAGTATGTGTACATGCAGACACTCCGATGCTAAAGTAAGTATCAATGTAGAGATAGTAAGGTTTAGAGTATTAAGGTGTGGGCGGAGTTGCCCGTTACGAGAGGTGAATCTGTCTTGCTAGTCGCGCAAAACGAGGAAGGCAGTTGATGACGTGTCCTCGGGTGAGGAGCACGTGGAAAATGTGTTCTCCGCTTGCCCTAGTGGATTTGGCCAGAATATTAGGCCTTCCTCGACGTGGACGAAGGTTGGGTTCTGCCCGACGGTGGGCTAGCTCTAGGCCCAGTCCAGAACAGGAGCCCCCTAAGTCGTTATTTGTAGACATATGAGTAATGACTTAGAGTCAGCTCGTGCGTCAAGGAGGATTGAAGGACCCTGCGCAAAACGAGTTACGTTCGAGCTTATAATGGCGAGCTTGCGTTGTCGTAGATGTTAATCATTATGGACGTCTTTTGTTCGGGAGTTCGCGAACGTATGGGTGATATGTTTTGTCAGGATTCTGGTCGACAGTTTCACTTGGTCAGGAAAAAGTGTCACAAGGAGCCTGAGTACGTACAAGCTCTCATTGTTTAAGGTATTGTAAACCACGTCGAGGAGACATGGTTTTTAGGGGAATAGTTTTTGAGAATTTCTTCACCCACCTCCTAACCTTCTTGCTCACCCCTGGTGAATTTACAACACTACCCCTTGTTTCGGAAGTTCATTTCCGAAAAGGTACTTTTTTTTGAAAAAAAGGTGTTTTCGGAAATGAACTTCCGAAAACGTGTTTTTTTTAATATAAAATATTGATTTCGGAGATGCATCTCCGAAATAAAGTTACATTTTCAGAAAATGTGGTGTTTCGGAAGTTCATCTCCGAACTCACCCCCCTTGAAGGAATTCGGAAATGCACTACCGAAAAAAGGTCTGGACAGAAGAAAAATAACAAACAAGAACGATTTGCTTTATTTAATCGGATGAAGACGATGGAGGAGACGCTGCAACAGGTTAGAAAGTCCTGATCCTCTAGAAATCCATACCACATTGTAACTTACCAACATAATAAACAACAACAAAAAACTTATGAGCAAACTATACTTACATCATAGTGGTGTAGATCCTTATCAGCCACTCGCAACTGAAAATGATTAGCACGAACTTGAATTTTCCTTCCCAATTTTCCTTCCCAATTTTCCTTCTGAGACGACGGAGCCGACTCTAGAGTAGCCTTCTGTTTAACTTCGGCAGTCAGGCTCTCGATGGAGATCAGAGCCGAACTCAAGGAAGCAATCGGCGCTGCGACAGATGGAACAAACGGCGCTGAAACAGATGGACGAACAACCGAAGCTGCAACAACAGACGGAGGAGAGGTAACCGGGGCCGGAGCATATGACGGAGGAGGTGGATGTCCGGAGGAAGAAGGATTGGAGGTACGTCCACCGCGAGAGCCACGACCACCACCACCACGGCCTGATCCTGCAGCATTGATGGATGATTGTTGAGAATGTGCAGGAGATGGTTGACTCCGGCGATTTTCGGGATGATTTCCTCCACCGCGGCGAGACATTGTGATGAAAGCAGTAACAAGAGATAGAAAACGTTAAAGCAAAGAAGAAGACTTAGGATCGAAAATGATTTGGGATATTTTGAAAGAAAAATGGGTGAGAAGCTTTTAAATAGGAAAGTGTTTTAGAAGTTAACCGTCTGAGAGTGGTGGGGAGAAGGAAAAGGGAACTTCGAAATTTCAAAAGGTTTTTTATTCTTTTAAATAGGGCGTGGCTGTGGAGCTTCCCAATTTTTGTTACGTAGGCTTTTAAGTAGGAAAGTGTTACCACATTTCCTAGAAGGTAACCGTCTTAGAAGGCTTACGTAGGCACATGTGTCCACATTTCTTACCTGATTGTAAAAAATAAATGAATTTTGATGCATTTCGGAAATGCATTTCCGAAACATAAAAAAATTTATAAAAAAAAATTCGGAGATGAATATCCGAAGCAGGGGTAAGTTGGGAATTTCGCTGGGGGTGACCCCCATAGGGAGGTGGGTAAAGAAATTTTCTAGTTTTTCTTGTGTTTGGGTGTCTGCGTCTGCTCGCAAGTTATCTTTCTGCTCGCGCATTTGCCTCAAGCTATCCTCCAAGGACGTGCTCATGAGGAAATGAGAGAGTTTGTCGTTAGACTAGTGTAGCAACCTGCCCTAAAAATAAAGATTTAGAGTCGCCACCTATTCTGAAGGGCGAATAGGAAACCCTACGCAGTATAGAGATCAGGGTAAGATACTATATTCAGGTCGAGGGAAGGTGTTAGGCACCCTCAACCCTTTTCTAAAGGCTAACATTCAAAGATAAAGGTTTATGGCAAAGTTTATAAAGAAAGGTGACAGAGAGTAATTACAAGGCTAATTATATTGACAGGATTAGAATTTGAAGGAAGGGGACTCGCCTTGGTTATCCAAGTGCCTACGTATCTCCTTATGGAGAATCAGAGTCAACGTAGTTCGGGGACAGGGTTGTACGCCTTTGAATTAGTATGAGGTTGTTTGAAGGCTTTTTGAATGGCCTATCGTAGTTTGAATTTGATTTGAAAGGCATTTTGAGTTGCCTGATTGAAAAGGATGAAAATCCGTAGTATCGTGGTTTGGTGTGTTTTAGATTTGGGCGTACAACCCTGATTTTAATTTGTTACCATTAGTTGCAATAATCAATAGGTTTGATTACCATGGCTAACGGATTAAATGGAGGATTGCTAACCACTATAATCGATAGATTGATTATCGCGAATAGCAAATGCGCGTGTTTTAATTATCGTTACCCCTCATAATCGATTGATTCGATTACAAATAATAACGAATTTGGATGAAGGGAAAATGCTAATCATCGTAACCAATAGCTTTGGTTACAACCATTTAGCAAAATATATTGTTATTTTAATTATTTGATTATTACCCACCGCGATCAATTGATTTAATCGAAGCGAATAATAAATTAAATTGTTTGGCTAATACCTAGGTCGGTTGGAAAACCATAACCCTAATACTTTGGCCACTGGACAATGGGATTGGGCGAATCCTAATATCTTAATATATTTTATAGGATTTTTATGGTTAAAATAATTAAATAAATTAATCGAATAGTCGAAATAATCGGGAATAATCAAGAAAACAATAATTATAACCCTAATTTCTAATTTTTATGATAATCCTAATTTAAATAAATAAATTAAATCATATATAATTAATTACTAATTAATCTAAACAATTATATAATTAATTATTGATTAATCTAAATAATTAAATAAAAGGAACCTGGATAGGATCACATGTGAGTGAATTGAGTGCTCATGGTATACTCCTTCAGTTTTGAGACATTAGATCAGAGTTGCGTTGAATCTGATGGTGATAGCCGAAGGCACACCATGGGCGCACGCACAAGAAGAAGCAGCGGATCCATGGCATAAACAGAATAGCATGTTATAAAAATAATGGGACGCTTACCATGCCAGGGATCGAACCCCTTCCTTTTGGGTCATGCAGAGCCACGCTTTTCCACTGAACCATGTCATGCTGGATGTTAATAAACGGATCCACAATACTAATATACGAAACAAAGCGCTGAGAAATTTTAAAACAGATTTGCGCGCCCCAACTTCCTCATCTTCTTCGTTATTTTTTCTGAAAAAAAACGCAGGGCTTTGGCTACGGTTTTTCACCATGGTCGTAGGTCCTCTCCTCCAAACCTTGCAAATTAACACCAATAAACGCCAATAAAAAGTCCAGAGCACTCAATAACCATCTCCTAAACACGATGGCATCCCCGATTTGTTCTGATTTTACCTCCATCCTAATATCCCCAATTCAAAGCTCCAAAAACCTAGTAATGGCATATTCCTTAATCTGCAATCAAACTCAAATTAAATGGTGCAGAAAGTTTCTAAACTTCCTCACGATTCCGAATATATAATCAAATACCATTTAAATTGCATAAAGATATGAAATCGAAATTAAAATAAAAACGCCTAAACCATGAACGTATGCGCGACAACCCTGAGTGCAAGAGCCCTTGAAGATGATCCCTATGGCCTCAATGAACATCCAGGAAACTGATTCCAATCTCCAAACTCATTGAATCGGTATCCAAGCTAGAGAACAATTTTTTTATTTTCTCTTGAATTTGTTGAATCCGGTTTTGGTCCTTGAACAAGGATTTTTCGGCCAAGAGAAAACTCCTCCGCCCTCTCCTTATCTCTAGCATATATATGAGACACAAATAGGTCAACAAATTGGATATAATCTTAGTAAAATTGGATTTCCATACATGATTGAGTCTTTGAATCAAATGCTTCCAATTTTATCTCCAATTTTAATCAACTCTTACCAAACTTGTTATACTCAAAATTAGGTAGAAAATATGGTGAATATTTCATTGAAAAATCATATCCCTAAGCTACATTTTTTTTATTTTTTCTTAATTTATTCTTGATTTAATTTTAAGTCTAATCAAAAATAAAAAAATCTAAAATAAATGATATAAATAAGGGAAAAATTCAAGGATGGGCTTGTGATTAGTGGACCCTAGTTTTGGAGGTCTTTGATTAGTGACTTGAATAAACCTTTGAACCTTGAGCCATTGAAGATGCATAGAAGAGGACAAATTTTGGGGTATGACAGCTGCCCCTGTTCAATCTTCTTGAACCTGAAGAGGTAGAAGATGATTGGACACTGAAATGCCCTGAAATTTGCTTGCGTAGGGAAAGAGTTATGTGGGAGATGGGCTTAGAGATGCCATCCAGATGTTGATCAAGATGTTTGACTAAAGCAGATGCTTTTCAGAATGAATCATATGCATTGATTGTATATGAAGGAAGGATTCATCAAAATGAAGTAATGTCTTACGGAAGAATACCTAGAGAGGTTCCTAAATAGGGTAGATCATTGACAGATGTAAAAGAGATTAGGCTTCAAACAAAGTTCGGGAAGAACTGTCTTAGAGAAGACTGACTGAAAAGTTCCTTGAAAGAGCAAGATATGTCTTAGAAAAGATTGGATAAATATTTGAAGAATATTACCTAAAGAAGTTGAGATATGTCTTAAACAAGACTACCTAGATAGGCTCCTATAAAGGATATGATATGTATTAAACAAGACTAAACTAGAAAGGCTCCTAGAAAGGATATGAAACGTCTTAAACAAGACTACCTAGAAAGGCTCCTAGAAAGGATATGATATGTCTTAAACAAGACTACCTAGAAAGGCTATGGTACGTCTTAAACAAGACTAACCTAGAAAGGTTCTTGGGAATGATACGACACGCCTTAAATAAGACTATAAGGTTAACTTGGATATGTCTCAAACAAGACTGACCTATAGAGGCTCCTGAAGAGGATAAGGAGGAATTGGATACATGTCTTTAAGAAGATTACCTAGAAAAGAATGATATGTCCTAAACAAGACTAACCTAGAACAGTTTTTGGAAATGGTGTGGTACGTCTTACACAAGACTCACCTGGAAAGGCTCTTAGATAGGATACGGGATATCTTAAACAAGACTTACCTAGAGAGGTTCCTATAAAGGGAACGATACGTTTTAAACAAAACTATCTAGAAAGATTCCTATAAAGGGAACGATATGTTTTTAAAAAAACTATCTAGAAAGATTCCTATGAAGGGAACGATATGTTTTAAACAAAACTACCTAGAAAGGTTCCTACAAAGGGAACGATATGTTTTAAACAAAACTACCTAGAAAGATTCCTATAAAGGGAACGATATGTTTTAAACAAAATTACCTAGAAAGGTTCCTATAAAGGGAACGATATGTTTTAAACAAAACTACCTAGAAAGGTTCCTATAAAGGATATGGCATGTTTTAAACAAAACTACCTATAAAGGTTCCTATAGAGGACATGAAACATTTTAAACAAAACTACCTAGAAAGGTTCCTATAGAGGACATGAAACGTTTTAAACAAAACTACCTAGAAAGGTTCCTATAAAGGACATGAGACGTTTTAAACAAAACTACCTAGAAAGGTTCCTATAAAGGGAACGATACGTTTTAAACAAAACTATCTAGAGAGATTCCTATAAAGGGAACGATACGTTTTAAACAAAACTATCTAGAAAGATTCCTATAAAGGGAACGATACGTTTTAAACAAAACTACCTAGAAAGGTTCCTATAAAGGCTATGAAATATTTTAAACAAAACTACCTAGAAAGGTTCCTATAAAGGTCGTGGAACGTTTTAAACAGAACTACCTAGAAAGGTTCCTATAAAGGCTATGAAATATTTTAAACAAAACTACCTCGAAAGGTTAGGATATGTCTTAAACAAGACTGCTTGGAAAGATTAGGATAACTGTCTTGGACAAGACAACCTGGAGAGGTGAGGAATTCCTAGATTGCTTCTGGATTGCCTTTGAAGAAAGACTTGGAATGAGATATTAGAATTGTATCTGTTAAGATTGAATCGTTGATACGATCATATTTGCACTGTAATTGGATGATAACATCCTTTTGATTATGAAGTGACCTGAAAAGGCAACGTTAGTTGTATGCGATGTCATGATGCATGTGTCATGTAATGAGATTCTCAAAATAAATGAGGATTATGCATGTATGCCGATCCCACACTGCGGGATGTAAATAGCACAGGCATGGGAAGATTAATTACGCAGCAATGCTCCTTGTATGAATTCTTGAAAGATATGCCCCTAGTCAATAGGATTCTTAATTGTATGCCCCTATTTTAGGAAAACCCTCTGGATGTGGTTTCCCCATTCAAGAGTCTTTATCAGGAATGATCGTCTTTGATTAGACCAATTTTGAGGTCTCCTTGATGCCAAGTGTTGATTTGAATGTGAAGCAGATGCTTTTCAGAATGAGTCCTGCGTTTCGGTTGCGCCCGACGGACAGTGATTTTGCTGAGCACTCAGAATGAGATGATGTCTTCTATAAGATTACCTGAAGAGGTCCTTGGAAAGAATGGGAAATTGTCTTAAACAAGACTGCGCTTTAAACAAAACTCGAAGGGATATGTTTGTGCAGAGGGTCAAAAATATTCCTATAGAGGATAAAGACTGTTTTTAAGGAATGTGGGGTTTTAAACAAAACTTAGGAAAAACATCTTGAAGAAGATCACTCTAGAAAGGATGGTGAATTGTCTTAGAAAAGACTCTGTACTTTAAACAAAGTTTGACAAGGTTCTTGAAAGCGTAAGAGAAGTTTGAATATGTCTTAAAAGACTAACTGGAAAAAGTTAAGAGATGTCTTACAAATGACTACCTAGAAAAACTTCTTGGAAAGGAATATGTCTTAGAGAAGACTGTCTGAAAGGGTTTGAAAATAGAAAGGATAAGAAGGTGGGTCTTTAAAAGACTGTCTGAAAAAGGCTCCTAGAAAGGGTAAAAAGTATTTGAACATGTCTTAAAGAAGACTATATGGACAGATTGAGAAATATCCTATACAGGTTCCTGGAACGGATGTGAGAGTGGCATTGACACCATCTGCTACTGAGTGACCTTTGCAACGTGCCCCCAGGTAATGGGCTTGCCCCATGGGCTCTTCAGCGTCTTCGAGAGATTCTATGGATCTTGATTAGATTTGCCCCATGTAAATGGTATACTGACGAGTTATGCCATGTGTACACATTAGCCATCCCAGTCATGCGTAAGGGATGTTTCTTCTTTTGACGAGTTTTTAAAGCCACTTCGTCAGTCGATAGGATTTTTAGCCATTAGCCATGCCCCATGCAACTTCTCCCTGATGTTTAAACATTTGAATACACATAGACAAGTGTACTTTATAATGAAATTCATAAGATGCGAATGCATATGTCTGTCTTGAAAGTTTAAAACGTTTTTGAGTAAAACAAAGTTTTTTTTTGTAAGAAAGTGATATCAACTCAAGAGTTATAGTAGACCTTAAGGAGTCGGGATACCTTTGGTAACAGTATGCTTTCGAACTAACCATGCTTCAGTTAGGACTTTTAAGGGTTGTAACGTGGCCTGGTTCACGGTTTAAAGAAACAAAAGATAGAGGCTCAAAGTTTATTTGTACCCATCCCCATCTTCGTGATGTTCTCCAGTCCTATGCTCAGTTGACTATGTGCTTAAGCTCCAAAAGACTTTGGGAATACTGATATTCATGATGGTTTAAAAACCCAAGGTTTATTTGCAAAGGCAGTCATCCTCCTTTCTTGTAACATTTTCCTTTTGTCGAGGGTATGTAGTGACCTCTTTTCGACTTTGTTATCCCTAATTTTTGCCTGAACTGTTCATTTTAAAACTACAGCCAGCGGGATGCCCCAATCTTGCCTAAGTATCCTTAATAGGTTTTGACTTAGCAGGCTTTTGCATTGCTTTCTTTTCCTTTGCGGACATTGACTGCCAGACTTAATGATGACGGGGAACCATCGGTGATTATGTTCAAAGGAACAATTTGGAATAATTAAGTTAACTGAGCAGCTACCCTACCCCAGGTTATATATTAAGGGTTTTATTTTATATGAAGGAAAACTCCTACTTCTTTAGGCTCAAAAGGGGTTGACGAGGGATTAACATCCTTATATCTCCATTATTTAGGAATTGAACAAATGCCTGTACATCGTCAACATGGTCTGTTCGAAAGCGTAGTGTATGAAATTGTGGTATCGTTTTCGTCATTCTCCCTCTAAAGGTGCACGACTTTAACGAGAGTTGAATATCACAAAGAAGAAAACCAGGTAAAAACACAGTTTTAAATATAGTGAGAACACTAGGAATAAATCAAGACAAACGTAAGCAATGCATTAATGATTTTTTTTGAAAAGTACATAGCATATGTCGTAAGACTAATGTTTAAACAAACGGAAAAAAATTGCAAATGAAACAAAAACTAATGGTCTAAGAAATCCTTCTTCTAGCCACCTATGGCATTGGACTTGTGAGGATCTTCGAACTCAATGAGCCTTTCTTCAATCAAATCTTGGATCTTTTGCTTCAACGGCCCACAATCCTCTGTATCATGGCCAGGACTATCTGAATGATAAGCGCACCTAGCATGATGCTTGTACCCAGGAGCGGGGTTAGCTGGAGCTGAGTATGGAGGTAGCAGAGTTACCAAGTTCTGACTGGGCAAACGTTGCAAAGCTTGGGACAGTGGCATGTACAACGGGGTGAATGATCGTTTTGGCTTGGACCTCCAGGTGCGTTGGCCACCCTGTTGCTTTTGCTAATCCATTGATCTCTTCTACTGAAATCTTGTTGGATAATATGGTCGGGATGTTAGGTTATCCTTCCCAATGGTCCCTTGTTCTGGAGATAGAAGAGGAATCTTCTCTTAATGTCATGAAAATGATGTGTATGCCATGCATGATATGTATGATATCCTTTTTTCTTTCTTTTTTTTTTTGAATAAATTATGATGCAAGAATGCCCCTGATGTATGATGAATGGAAAAAGAAATAATAAAAAAAAATGATCAACACATATATATACATATAGCACATAATCACATAAGTTCATAGGTTCGACGTAGCGGCTCTTGGGAGCCAACCTTTTTATAGGGGGTTCTAGAAGGTCTCATGGGGTTGTTCGTAGCCTCCGAGACTTTTTGTCTCTTCGGATTTTAGAACAACTCATTTTATCCATGAGGTTCGAATTTTTGGGGTAGGTTCTCGGAGAGATCAGCCAAGTACCCAGTCCTGCCCTCAACAAAGTCAAGCCTCGTTTTGGACATTTTCGAATACTCAACCCACTCCGAGTGGAGTTATCAATGAGACTCGTAGGCGATTCATGTCCCCTATTGATCTAAAAGTTAACTCCCACACTTAGGGTTTTAACATTACATAATATGTCAGCAGTGCATATAAAAATATAACAGGCAATAAAATATAAATATATTCACATAAGCGATTAGATATAAACATATCCTAAAAATAAATATCGCGAATAGCAAATGCGCGTGTTTTAATTATCGTTACCCCTCATAATCGATAGATTCGATTACAAATAATAACGAATTTGGATGAAGGGAAAATGCTAATCATCGTAACCAATAGCTTTGGTTACAACCATTTAGCAAAATATATTGTTATTTTAATTATTTGATTATTACCCACCGCGATCAATTGATTTAATCGAAGCGAATAATAAATTAAATTGTTTGGCTAATACCTAGGTCGGTTGGAAAACCATAACCCTAATACTTTGGCCACTGGACAATGGGATTGGGCGAATCCTAATATCTTAATATATTTTATAGGATTTTTATGGTTAAAATAATTAAATAAATTAATCGAATAGTCGAAATAATCAAGAAAACAATAATTATAACCCTAATTTCTAATTTTTATGATAATCCTAATTTAAATAAATGAATTAAATCATATATAATTAATAACTAATTAATCTAAACAATTATATAATTAATTATTGATTAATCTAAATAATTAAATAAAAGGAACCTGGATAGGATCACATGTGAGTAAATTGAGTGCTCATGGTATACTCCTTCAGTTTTGAGACATTAGATCAGGGTTGCGTTGAATCTGATGGTGATAGCCGAAGGCACACCATGGGCGCACACACAAGGAGAAGCAGCGGATCCATGGCATAAACAGAATAGCATGTTATAAAAATAATGGGACGCTTACCATGCCAGGGATCGAACCCCTTCCTTTTGGGTCATGCAGAGCCACGCTTTTCCACTGAACCATGTCATGCTGGATGTTAATAAACGGATCTACAATATTAATATACGAAACAAAGCGCTGAGAAATTTTAAAACAGATTTGCGCGCCCCAGCTTCCTCATCTTCTTTGTTATTTTTTCTGAAAAAAAACGCAGGGCTTTGGCTACGGTTTTTCACCATGGCCGTAGGTCCTCTCCTCCAAACCTTGCAAATTAACACCAATAAACGCCAATAAAAAGTCCAGAGCACTCAATAACCATCTCCTAAACACGATGGCATCCCCGATTTGTTCTGATTTTGCCTCCATCCTAATATCCCCAATTCAAAGCTCCAAAAACCTAGTAATGGCATATTCCTTAATCTGCAATCAAACTCAAATTAAATGGTGCAGAAAGTTTCTAAACTTCCTCACGATTCCGAATATATAATCAAATACCATTTAAATTGCATAAAGATATGAAATCGAAATTAAAATAAAAACGCCTAAACCATGAACGTATGCGCGACAACCCTGAGTGCAAGAGCCCTTGAAGATGATCCCTATGGCCTCAATGAACATCCAGGAAACTGATTCCAATCTCCAAACTCATTGAATCGGTATCCAAGCTAGAGAACAATTTTTTTATTTTCTCTTGAATTTGTTGAATCCGGTTTTGGTCCTTGAACAAGGATTTTTCGGCCAAGAGAAAACTCCTCCGCCCTCTCCTTATCTCTAGCATATATATGAGACACAAATAGGTCAACAAATTGGATATAATCTTAGTAAAATTGGATTTTCATACATGATTGAGTTTTTGAATCAAATGCTTCCAATTTTATCTCCAATTTTAATCAACTCTTACCAAACTTGTTATACTCAAAATTAGGTAGAAAATATGGTGAATATTTCATTGAAAAATCATATCCCTAAGCTACATTTTTTTTATTTTTTCTTAATTTATTCTTGATTTAATTTTAAGTCTAATCAAAAATAAAAAAATCTAAAATAAATGATATAAATAAGGGAAAAATTCAAGGATGGGCTTGTGATTAGTGGACCCTAGTTTTGGAGGTCTTTGATTAGTGACTTGAATAAGCCTTTGAACCTTGAGCCATTGAAGATGCATAGAAGAGGGCAAATTTTGGGGTATGACAACTAGGCGTGCCCAAAATCTGGGAAGATGGAGAATTGATGGGACTTGAAGAGACAATGAATCGTCCCCTTGAGCCAGGCATGACAACTATTAAATGCGTCGTCATTAGGATATATGCCTAGGGGTAATTATGAGTCATAGCAACGACACGCTACCCCAAGCGATGTCTCATTTTCCCGCGTGGGAATTTTGGCCTATAAATAAGACAAAAATAGTTATTTACGCCTTTAGTTTCTCCTCTAGTGCGTATTTCCTCTTAGATTTGAGATTGCTTTTGCTTCTTGTGCTGTGAACTCACCTTTGGTCCTTCATTTTTTTCCCAAATCAAGAAAGTTCTCCTATGATTTTCCATTGTTTCTCTCTTTTAGTATTTTATTTTTGCTTCGGCTAGTATTTGCGTGATGAGCTCCAGTGAATGATGGTGTTTGGCGCTGGTTTAGCCATTTCCAAACGTCGGCGTCGGCTAGGAATACTATGAAATTGAGTAGAGACCTTAAGAATTCATGTGTTATTTGACCCAGCGCCGCCGTTACGAAGGTAAGTAGACTTTACGCCGGTAGAATTTGTGAGTTTGTGACGAAGTTCATGTGTCGGGGAGCATTCTCCCAATGAAACTCATTAAATTAAGATGAAGTTCATGCGTCGGGGAGCATTCTCCCCGTGAAACTCATGAATTTATGATGAAATTCATGCGTCGGGGAGGATTCTCCCCATGAAACTCATAAATTTGAGACGAAGTTCATGCGTCGAGGAGACTGTCCCTATACTATTTGAGATTGATAACGAGTCCTTAGTTGAGGACAAGGTCCTTATGATTCCTTGCTTGTCATTGAGTAAGGGATTTGATTGGGGGTAGCGTCATCGCGCCTCTTTTCTCCCTTTGACTTGATTTGCGGTGGAAAGGTGAATTTGATTTGATCGTCGAATTCATTGTTATTCTCTAATTTTCACGTTTTAGTGGCTCACAATATCGAGGGTATCTGTCTGGTCGACACCATCACTTATTCTGATATGGAATGGGTTGGGGAGTAACCCCGAGGAATAACCTCTTGTTTTTCTAACCACCTATATGAAGCGCATTCAATCGTCGAGGTGGGTGCAGGAGAGGAAAAGTTTCAGAAGAATTGGGCAATTTGCCAGCCTAGTAAAGAATTGGACAATTTCCCATGTATGAGTTCGTCTTTAAAAAGTTGAGGCTTCAGTTGCTGTTCAACGATCTCCAACAAGGAATCTTTGAAAAACTCGACGTTGGCGCCCTCCCAACTACACCCAAACTCGATTGTCTTTATCCGGGCGTTTGAGATAGTGTGTCAGTCTCTTGAGATTGCCACCACCACACCCTTGTTTTTCGCTGTTTCCACCTTCCGCGACATTCCTCACACGAGAAACATAGTTGAGTGTCTCTCAAACATCAGAAGAAGATGTTCAAAGCTTTCACAAACTCAATTTGTACCTTCAAAGATATGTATTACTTAATCAAACCTATGAGTCGGCCAGGGACTCGATGTTTGTGCCAAAGGTTGTGACATATGAAGATGGGCGCGTGTGCCTCAACGAGGATGGGAGTTAAATGACAACGAAACTCGCAAATTTCCACCTTCGATGGAGTAAAGAGCATTTTGACCGGAGTACGAATCATTATACTACTATGCTCGGTGAATTAGGTCCCGAGGACCAACATAGTCTTGACGTGTTGATGAAGCTTGTCGATGGATTCACTCCTGCTTTGTGGGAGACTAGAAGGGGGGTGTTGTCCTTGACAAGTAGGGGAAACCTATTTACGAGGCCCACTACATCTACACAAAAGAGCTCCTCGAGTGTGATACCGTCGAGGATGCTCAATTACTCTTAGGTAGTTGTTTGTCTCTTTCAGCATGTTTGTTTACTTTTTCTCGTTGGTATATTAACCTTTGTTTGTCATTTGTTGCAGGTAACATGTCATGCCTTCAAGACCGCGTTCTTAAGATGGAAATAAATAAAAACAAGGTTGGTAAGGATTCCAGTGGTTCCGACACTTCCTCTTCTCCTGTTGGGAAAATTCCTCCTTGCTTTCTCAAATGCGGGCTCTTCGAAGGAGGTACTTTTGTGTCTGTTCCTCGAGAAGATTCGTTGGTCATTGAGAACCTGGGTGTGGAAGGAAGAAGAAAAGTGTTGGATCCAAATACCGCTTCCTTGCCGAGGGTGCTAAAAATGGTCATGGTCCTTAATGATCAAGAAACCTGCCCTGTTCTCGATTTGGAAAATTTGCAAAAATCAAATGAGAAGCTCAAGGCCAAGGTGACCAAACTGGAGATCAGTTTTACTGATTATAACGACAAGCATCGGATTTAGAGTGATATTGTTGCCGATATGCAGGTGAAAGAGCATGAAAGAGGTGAAGCTCGAGTAGGCCGAGAAGAGGATATTGAGGATGAGATTGCTGCTTTGGAGGCCGCTGCGACGCCTTTCGAGGATGATACTGATGAGGTGAAAGCCCTGAAGACTAGCGCCAAGCTGGTTTCCTAGATAGGGGAGCTTGAGCACAATTGTCTGGAGGAAGTTGAAATGGGTTTCGATCATACTGTGGCTCAGTGTAAGGTCGCGAATCCTGAGGCCGAACTTATCACCAATGGGATGGATTCATGTCCAAGGTGGAGTATTTCCATATAATGTCTCCCTTCGACATTGGCGAAGATGAAGTTAAGGATGAAGGTGAATATGAAGGTGAAGACCATCAGTCTTGACTTTTTTATTTTGTTGGTATTTGTTTGGGACCGCGTGCCCTTATTTTTTAACTTTTTGGATACTGGGCCTTGCCCCCTCATGTAATATTATGACATCTCCGGTCCTTGTGGTCGTTTACTTTAAATCATATTTATCGTTTCGACATGCTCGTGTATACTTTGTCCTTTACGCTTTGTTTGTATGCCTTGTTTGCCAAGTATTTAATTTTCTCGGACACGCGTTATATGTTCTCGTTAATTTGAGCTTCACGTACGGAGATGTTTTCTAGCGATTTATTTTCTCTTAGTATTTGGGGATATTGCTTCGATAGTGTATGGAACTCGTCAAGTGACTAGAGTTGGATTCCAAACTGATAGAGAATTCTAAGGTTTGGTCAAGATCTTAATCCCGCCAGGTGAACCTCCCATCACGAGTTGGGTTTCTGCCAAACTAGTACGACGATAACAGAGCTTGGTTGAGGTTTCCCCTTCGGGTTAAGAGTTAGCTCGCCAAATAGTGGAAACTTGCCTTCTTGTTTTATTTTTGGATGTTGTGCTTGTACTCGAGCACGCTTCCTAGGTCGGAACGTATCCTATCATCGTTTGAATGGGATATGCCTAATTTCAAGCATAACTGTAATAATGTTTTAGTTTTTCAGTGTTAATGGTTGAGTAAATTCTTCCTCGTGTAAGTTTTGGAGGTAATGGCCCCGTTTTCCGTTTTCGCTCGGACGTGGTAGGGGCCTTCCCAGTTCGCGGAGAGTTTTCCCTCGCGTGACTCTTTGTGGTTTCTCCTTAAGAATAAACTGCTAATATTGAATCCTCACTTTATGACTTTGGCGTCATGTGGTATGAATATTTTTTGTTTTAACGAGGCTTGACGGAGGGTTGCTCCTAATTGACTTTCTTTGACAAGGTCAATCTCCTCTCTTAGTGCTTCGTCGTTCATCTCCTCGTCAAGGGGGACTTCAGTTCATCAGGTAGTTCTTTGATTTCCACTGGGAATACTGCCTCGATGTCGTAGGCTAGTCAAAAGTTTCCGCGGTGGTCGAGTGCGGTGTTGTTCTCTAGGCCTATAGTACGATGTGTAGCTCTTTGAAACATTTCTTTTTGGCCTCGCTTAGCCTTCATTTTAGGCCTTGTAGGATAACTCTGTTCGCAGCTTTGACCTGCCTGTTTGCGTGTGTTTGACATATTGAAATGTTGTTTGGTGCCTAGTTTGGTGAATAATTCCGGAAAGTTTTTGTCGGTGAATTGTGTCCTGCTGTTGGTGACGAGTGCTTGTGGGATGCCGAATCGGGCAAGTATGTTTCTTTTGTAGAAATAGAGTATATTTTATGCCGTGATTTTGGCTAGGGCTTGCGTTTGATCCAATTTGTGAAATAGTCAACCTCGACTATCACATACTTATTTTAGTTCGACCCTGTGGTGAACGGTCTGAAGATGTCCATCCCCCACGATGCGAAGGGCCACGAGGATGAGGGAGTTTTGAGCTTGTTGGATGGTGCTAAGTGCATGTCTCCATGGCGTTGGCATTTATCACACCGTTTGACATGTTCCTTTGCATGATGTTGAGCGTTGATTCCCTCGTGGATTTCAAGTTGGATGTGGGCTACCTTGGATTCTTCGAAGCACTTGTGAAGGGATGGAGAATTCTCGTCTGTACACTTGTCCTCGACCAAGACTTAGGTGCAAGCTCAGCGTCTGATCACACTAGATTCTTTCTAGTCGGAGGGTATTTCCCCTGTTGTGAGGTAATTGTATACGAGGGTCATCCACCAGTCTCTATCGCCGATGGCATTTACGTCGAGAGTCGTTGAGGGCTTTTTAATTCTTAGACGAGATAGTATATCTTCGTGCTCGTGAGTTTTAATCAGAAGTATGTTCAAGTGTTATGCTCGTGGGAAACATGATTTACTTCAGTGGACTCGAACTTTGTTATTCTCTCTCGAACAAGAGGTAAGTACTCAAACAAATTGTCATTTTTGACTTGATATTCTCTCAAAACTGAGAGGCGCGGGTTAAGAATTTGCGAAGATTTTTACCTCTTTATCTCCCAAGTCTTCGGCTAGGTGCATTCCCACTAGGAAAGCTTCATACTATGCCTGGTTATTCAAAGTCGAGAAGGATAAGGCGAGAGAAACATTGATTAAGATACCCTCCTCATTCTCAAGAATGATGCCTTCTCCGCTTCCAGTCGAGTTGGATGCTTTGTCTACGAATATGGTCCACTTATGGGCTCCATTGTCAGGGAGTCCGGAACGATCATTTCTTCCACGAAATCTGCTAGTACTTGAGCTTTAAAGGCCTTGCAGTTGTCGTATAGGATGTCAAACTCATAAAGTTCCAGTGACTATTTGAGCATTCTGCCCGCCATTTCAGGACGGCCAAGTAGCTGCTTTACGAGCTGGTCGGTTCGTATCATGATCGTGTGACGTAGGAAGTAGTGCCTTAATCTCCTCGCCGCACTGATGAGGATCAGAGCTACCTTTTATATTTTTTGGTACCAGAGTTTTAGGCCTTATAGGGCCTTTCTCGTGAAGTATATAAGTTTATGCCCCTCTGATGTCTCGCGGATGAGGGCCGCGTAGGCGGCCTCAGATGCGAAGATGAGGTAAAGATAAAGATTTTCCCAATTCTCTGGTTGCGAGAGGACCAGTGTTGCATTAGAGCTTGTTTGAGGTGGAGGAGGACTTGTTCGCACTCCTCGGTCCATTTGCACGTTGCCTCTTTGCAAAGGAGTTTGAAAAAGGGAAGTATGTGCTGGGAAGACTTTGCTACAAAGTGAGATAACGAGGTGAGCATCCCGTTTAGGAATTGAATTGAATTCTTCGACTTTGAGGTTGGGAATTCGAAGAAGACTCTCCATTTGTTGGGGTATGCTTCAATTCCTCGTTCTGTTAGATAAAATTGAGGAACTTACATGCTCGAACGCCGGATGTGCATTTCTCCGGATTGAACCTCATCTTGCATCTCCTCGCCTGGTCAAAGACTCTCTTCAGGTGGAGTGTATGGTCTTCCCCTTTGGATTTTACGATCATGTCGTCCATGTAGACTTCGAGCATGTATCCAATCTCACATCAGAAGACGTTGTTCATTACTCGCTGGTATATAGCGCCAACGTTTTTTAAGCCCAAGGGCATTACGTTATAATAGTAGTTGCCCAATTGAGTTAAACATTGGAATGGTAGATAATTATTATAATTTCATATTATAAAATATAATTATTTACTAAAATTAGTAAGAAATATAATTTCAAAATTTCTAATAATCATCGATTATAAGTTTAGGATTTAGATTGATAGATAATTAATATATAATGTGAAATTGAGATTCAATTTGATTTTTTTAATATGGTTGTAAATGCAAAGTTAAAGTTTTAATGAGTAGATAATATCACTAATATTAAAAAGTGGAGTTTCGATTTTTTTAAAATAAGAATTTGAATTGATAAATAATCATAAATAGTAAAAAAAATGGATTTTAATTTTTTTAACAAGTCATTAATTGTTGAATATGAATGTAGATTCATATATTATTATTAGTCACAACTTGAAAGAAATAAAAAAAATTATAACAATTTAATTCTAAATTAGATATTATTGATATGTAGTAATGAAAAAATTAATCTAATTGGTATGATTAAATTTGAACGAAAGAAATTGTAATAGTTGAATGTGTATCTTTATTACAAAAATAATAAATAATATATATTAAAATAATTATGAGTGTAAAATATAATTAAAATAATAATTATAATTTATACTAAAGATGAAAATAATAATTTATATTTGAAAGAATGCATAATATTTTTGTGACAAAGAGTCTTGCCTTACATATGAGTAGTACCTTACATATGAGTAGTATTAAGAAATCATGAACACGCTAACATTTGTTAGAAATGAGTAGTATTAAGATATCAATTCAATCCATTGACTGAAGGATAATTTTCTAAGTTACTATTTCTAAACTCAAAACAACATAAATCTATATAGGATGTCAACTCTGTTCTTCTTTCTGTTGGCTTTGAGTTATTTCTCTGGATCCCATGCTCAACTATTACCACACGATGAAGGTAGCCTTCTTTTCTATTTTCACATTTTTTTCAATGCTTTTGATTGAGACTTTAGAGGGGAGGTGATGTCACAGTTTCGAAAAATAATTCTTTTAAAATATATGGAGAAAATTTTAATATTTTTTGAAGAAAAAAAATTGTTTAAAATGATAAAACAATGTTCATCATTAATGTATTTTAATTTTTAAAATTCTATAACAACCAAAATTATATTTGAACAATTTATCTAAATTTTTTTTTTTTGGAATTCTCTAAATTAAGATTTTTTTTTTGTATTTTGAAAAAAAACAAATTGTCGAAAACTCTTCCAACCATAACCTTTCTATTTTTTAAACCAAATTCTTTCCATTTTTCAAAACCTCCATTTCCTTTCCCTCCTTAAATTTTTTATTACAGATAGTGTTTTTAAGTGTTGCATTTCTAATATATATTTCTAATATGAGTTTGATGATGTTAATTTTACTTGGATTATTATCATTTGGAAAATGAAACACGAGATTTAAGTTTACATGTGAAGAAATAAAAAATGTAGAAATATTATAATTTTTAAAATTCTGTATTTAAAATGTTCAACTTACTTATGTCTTTTGAGTATAAACTAAATACGAATTATATAAATGCTTAAGATTTCATAAATCTTTTTTTTAATGATAGTTCTATTTTTTTTAAAAAAATGATAGTAATAATAATCTCTCTTAATAATGGTCCGACTTAGTCAACAATAATAATTGTTAGACTTACTATCTAAATGCATATTTCTTGCCATCACTTTTTACATGTAGTTTTAGGAAATAATTTTAAGGAAAATGCATACCTATAAACACTATCTTCTGAGGGAAAAAAAATGCCATATTATAATACAAAAACTACGCGGATTGTTGATACTGATACGATTTTGTTAAAAAAATGCCACATTATAATACAAAAACTACGCGGATTATTGATACTGATAAGATTTTGTTAAAAAAATGCCACATTATAATACAAAAACTACGCGGATTGTTGATACGGATAAGATTTTGTTATTATATCTGGTTGAAAAACAAAATAGTTCATTAATTCAACTTAGGTGCAAATTAGAAATTTGAAGCCTTAAACTAAATATATATGCATGTACGAGACATTCTCAATTATCCAAAGCTTTCCAACAATCTTTTCTGCCATTAAAAAAAAGTATGAATGTGTTATAGGATGTCAATTTTTTTCTTCTTATTACCTTTGAATTATTTCTCGAGATGAAGGTATCCTTAGTTTCTTTTTTTTTCTTTCGAAATTTTAATGTTGTTGAATGTATCCTTGTTTTTGGCTTTGATTTTGTTTTTCTTTTCTAGGGGATTGTTGAATCTTTCAGTACTGGATTATAAGTTTTGTTTGTTATCAACTTGTTCAACTCATATCTTTCTAATATTGTATCATGATGTTAAATTTACTTGAATTTTATTATCATTTGGAAAACGCAACTTAAGTTTACATGTTAAGAAATAAAAAATGAAAAAAAAAAAATTTGCATCATTATTCAACCAAAAAAACTTAGATTCAAGAATGGGGTTCATATTTGTCAAAAATGATTTCTAGGATTCAAACCAATGACCCTTACATAGTTTTTTATGAAATTCTTAGAACCAATTTGTGAGCTAGTTTGATTTGTGCTGTATTGCAGTGAAATTGCTTCAAACAATATCAAACAAGGTACATAACTTGAATTGGAATGTTACACAACATTCTTGCAATGAGGATAATGGATTTGGCAACAAGAATATTTCATCCTATATTATAAGGAATATCACTTGTGATTGTTCTTTCGATCTATCACTGTCTGTCATGTCACTGATATGTAAGTTTCGTTTCTAAAACCTTTCCCAAAACCTTTTAATTGATATTGATAAACACACAAAATATGCATTCAATGAATTTAACAAATTGGCTAATATTGTAGCGTGCTCAAGGGTCAAAATGTATCTGGAGTTTTTCCAACTGAGTTTGAAAATCTCGTTCATCTCAAATCACTGTATGTAATTACATTATCTAAATGCAGAAGAATATTTGTTACTAGAAAAAAAAATACTAACTAACTTTTATATTTAACAGGGATTTGTCTAGGAACTATCTATATGGCACAATTCCAAAGAATCTTGGACGACTTCCACTTGTGAAAATGTAAGTGTCATGTTCATGTGTGTTCTTTTTTCTTTTATATTTCAACTCCTTAACTACATATTTTAACTTCATTCATCATTTATATTTCCCAAATGGTTTACATAATTTTCCATGCACACTTTTTTCCCTTCTATTTCTCAACTTCCAATTTTCAGATCACTTTTGGGAAATCGACTTAGTACTCCAATTCCCCCAGAAATTGGTGATATTTCAACCCTGCAAGAACTGTAAGTGTCTATGCGAATGATTAATTTGATGCCGTATTCGTTCACATTGGAAGTGAAATAATTATATTTATGATCCAATTGTTGCAGGGCCTTAGATGATAATCAATTTGAAGGACCTCTTCCATCCAGCTTTGGAAATTTGATAAACTTGCAGTCATTGTAAGACCTATTTCTTTTACTCACTTTCTGTACCAGATGCATAAACTATGTCATTTCGCATTCCGAACTGTTTTTCCCCACACCCTAAATGTGTCTGCAGAAGGCTCTCTGCAAATAACTTTTCAGGGACAATACCAGATGCATATGGAAATCTAAAGAATCTCATAGATTTGTGAGTAGCATCATATGATTTGATTCGGTGTTTTCTCAGTTTTCATTTTATGTATTTGTTAAATTCTGAAATCACTCAATATTTTGCAGTACTGTAGATGGAAACAGTCTATCTGGGAAGATCCCAGGTTTTATTGGAAGCTGGACCAAACTGGAAAAATTGTGAGTCTAAACATTATTTCATCTATGACCGCTTACTTGTTGAAGTATTAAATAGTGACATTTCTTGCTCAAGATGTCATCGGAGTATAGTTTTGAATTTTAGGAATCTGCAAGGCACGTCTATGGAAGGTCCAATTCCTCCTGCCGTATCTGTCTTGAAAAATTTGACGGAATTGTGAGTACTTTTTCTGCCAAGCTTATCACTATCTTACCACTATATTTGAGGCTAGTAGATAAATTAAATTTCATTGATGAAACACTATATCAGGAGAATATCTGATTTGAAGGGGAACAAAACCATGTCATTTCCTGATCTCAAAGGTTTGAAATTCATGACAAGACTGTGAGTTGAAACCATTCCTTTCATGCTACCTATGAAGAACTTCATAGCTCATTTAGTATTTTATTAACTGATTTTTTTTGTTTCTGTACTTCAGGGAATTGCGAAGTTGTTTAATTGCTGGTCCTATTCCAGATTACATTGGTGAAATGCGGAATTTAAAAGAACTGTAAGTTGGACAAATTTCTTTATATTTACATGCAAACCAATAAATATAATGTCATCTCATGTTATCTTCATAAAGTTACAATGGGAAATTACATCTTATAATGTTCTTTATGCTAATAATCATCACACTTTTTTTCAGAGATTTGAGCTTCAATAGCTTGACTGGTCCAATTCCAGATTCATTTCAGAAATTGGAATTCATCAATCTCATGTAAGTGAACACGAATATTTATTTTTCTTCTTAATTGATATAAGCTTTCAGTGACATAAATGAGTTGTATGCAGGTTTCTGACAAATAACTTTCTGAGCGGAACAACTCCAGCATGGATACTGAGCAGCAATCAGCATATGTCAGCACATTTTCTTGGTTTTTTTTACCTCTAATTGCATACGGTTTACTCACATGTTGGAATTTTGGTGTTACACAAGCACACCTTTTATTTTTCTTGTGATTCTGACTCGAGCACTCGTTGAATTACGAAGTAATTAAAATATACTCTGCATTGTGTTTCAGTGATTTATCTTTCAACAACTTTACCAAGTCTTCTGCATCTAATTGCCAGCTCTTGGACGTGTAAGCTTCATTTATTTTCCCCAAATATTTTACATTTATTTCGCCTATCTCAATTCTTCTAAGCATAGTACTAATGTTGAACAACAGGAACTTAGCCTCGAGTGTCTCTCCTTCAGCAAACACTTCGTAAGTTCATATGATTGTGCTTATGGTCTAGTTGTAATCATGTATATTTTTTGAATAATCTTCTGAGTTTAACTTTATATGTTTTAGATTGTCTTGTTTGAAGAGGAACCAACCTTGTTCAGGAAAACCACGGTGTGAGTCTTCAGACTTTTAGATCAATCGTGTTTTTATAAACTACAATGCTTTGGAAATGTAACTGTGGTAGCTTCTTTTTTAACGTGTTAACATGTGATGAAAAAGTAATTTTGCTAATATTTCTTGGCAGACCATTCACTGTTCATAAATTGTGGAGGACCTGCAATTTATGAATACGAAGCCGATGAGAATTTACGCGGAATTTCAAACTTTTTTATAAGCAATGATGGAAGATGGGCTTATAGCAGCACAGGAGTATATACAGGAACTTCTGAAGCAAATTCTGTGGCTAAAAATATCTTCTCTTTGAACATTAATGGCTCTGAATACTACCAGACAGCCCGCGTCGCAGCGATGTCTCTTTACTACTTTGGATTTTGTATGTTGAAGGGAAACTATAATGTGAAGCTTCATTTTGCTGAGATCATGTTTTCGGATGACCAGACATTTAGCAGCCATGGAAAGCGCATATTCGATGTTTCGATTCAAGTAAGTAAACAATATAACAATTTGTTACTTCTTTCTTAGGCTTTGTTTGTTGTATCTGGTTTCATAAATAATATACTTTGAATAATCTCTTTATATAAGACTATCCGAATCTATTGGACTAAAAGACTGAATATACAACACAAATCAAAAGTTGTTAAATTTAAAATTTTATAATGACAGGGTTTTAAGTATTTGAAAGACTTCAACATCACGAAAGAAGCTGGTGGAGTTGGCAAGGGAATTACTCGAGACTTCAATGTTGATGTTAATGATAACACCTTGCAAATCCACTTATATTGGGCCGGAAAAGGAACAAATGCAATTCCTAAGAGAGGTGTATATGGACCTCTTATATCTGCTATCACTGTGACCCCAAGTAAGTACCAGTTCTTATATTGTTTTTATTTCATAACCTTCTGTCAAATATTTTATTGGACTTCAATTTTGATTTTATACATTGTTGTAGACTTTGAAATTCCTTCAAATGGGTTGCCTGCTGGAGCCATTGTTGGAATTGTGGTAGGATCATTGGCGCTTGTTACGCTGATGATACTTTTTGTTTGTTGGAAGATGGGTTACATTTGTGGAAAAGATATAAGAGACAGAGGTAAGATTGAGGACTAGAAAAACATGTTTAACATTATTTCTCACTCTTTCGATCTTTCTTTTCATTTTCGCTGCTTGTTCTTAACTAAAACACCTATCTTCTTGCAGAGCTAAGGGAATTGAAAACTGGCTATTTCAGTTTGAGACAACTGAAACTTGCAACCAATAACTTTGATCAACAAAATAAGATTGGTGAAGGAGGATTCGGACCCGTTTACAAGGTAAATTTGGGTAATCTGTAAGATAATTGTACTTGAGAAATATAAAGCTTTTGAAATGTTATCCTCAATTATGATACTGAATGCAATGCCTATCCTTAGGGTATAATGCCAGATGGTGATGTGATTGCTGTTAAACAGCTCTCATCTAAATCAAAGCAAGGGAATCGCGAATTCGTAAATGAAATAGGCATTATATCTGCATTGCAGCATCCCAACCTTGTGAAACTTTATGGGTGTTGCATTGAAGGAAGCCAGTTACTGCTCATTTATGAATACATGGAAAACAATAGTCTTGCTCGGGCCCTTTTTGGTAAATTCATTATCTAACAGCTTTTGATTGTGTATCTAAGTTTCTCAAAATCAAACTCTCACATTTTTTTTTTCATTCTAGGTAAACCAGAGCAAAGGATGAAGTTGGATTGGCACACGAGAATGAAAATCTGCGTGGGGATTGCAAAAGGCTTATCCTATCTTCACGACGAGTCAAGGCTGAAGATAATCCACAGAGATATTAAGTCGGCTAATGTCTTGCTTGATAAGAATCTGAATGCTAAGATTTCGGATTTTGGTTTAGCCAAGCTGGACGAAGGAAATACTCATATCAGCACCCGAGTTGCGGGGACAATGTAAGTATTATGCCACAATTTAATAGTTTTGAATCATAGAGTTAACAAAGTGTTTTGTTTTGTTTTTGAAAATCACTTACATAGGATACTAAACACATTCTCTTGTCAGGGGTTACATGGCTCCTGAATATGCTATGCGGGGTTTATTGACGGACAAAGCGGATGTTTACAGCTTCGGAGTTGTAGTTCTAGAGTTGGTTAGTGGAGTGAGTAACAGCAGTACAAACTATAAGCCAAAAGATGAGTTTGTGTATCTTCTGGACTGGGTAAGTTACAGGTTTCTTTAAAGATTGTGTTTTTTTTTCTTTAAAGATTGTGTTCATTTATAACTATGGCTTGGTTAGATTTCTAATACTATATCTTGCATGTCAATTAAGGCCTGTGTTCTCCAAGAACAAGGGAACCTTCTAGAGTTGGTGGATCCAAGTCTTGGTTCAAACTACTCCTCTGAGGAAGCAATGAGAATGGTGCAAGTGGGACTCCTTTGCACCAATTCATCTACAACTTTGAGACCAACCATGTCATCTGTAGTTTCGATGCTTACTGGAAAATCTCCGATTCCCAAGGCTAATCAAAACGAAGGTAGCAGTGGCATATGTGGGGAAGGAACAAGTGGAATATCAAAGGCTCGGCCAGATATTCATTCTTATCGAAGTGAAGATGATTATTCATCATCTGAAGAGACTATTAGGGACAGGCCTAGCCGCCATTGGACTGTGTAACATCTGCATCAGAATCATAAGATAAGTTGAAGCAATTTGTTAGTAGTTGATTAGTTGATAGTTGATAAAAGATAGTTTTAGTGAGTTGTTTAGAAAGAAGGCTATTTCATTGATTTCTTGGATGATGAATTACAAGATAGCAATTGCCTATTTATAGGCTCAAGTCACCAACCTCTCAATGGTGGTGAATATTTCTACATCTCTTTAGTTCTTTCTAGAATTCTCATGATAGATTAGTATCATGATGATTCTAGGTTGTTCTATATTTTACATACACTTACAATTCTAGATTGATCTACCATATCCATTCACACTATAGTTCTAGATTATTCTACCATATTCTTATACACTATAATTCTAGGATATTCTACCATTTTCATACATATTATAGTTCTAGGATATTCTACCATTTTCATACATATTATTTTTAGAATATTCTAGAAATTTGTAGCAATTTCAACACTCCTCCTTGATGCAAATTTCTATGACTCCAAGCATAGCGCGTAGCTCTTCAAATCTTGGTCTCGGCAACGCTTTTGTGAATATGTCTGCAATTTGATCTTCTGTCCTGCAGTACTCGAGTTTGATCTCTTTATTTGCTTCAGCTTCTCTGATAAAGTGATACTTTATTGCTATGTGTTTTGTTCTGCTGTGATGCACTGGATTTTTTGCCATTGCAATTGCTGATTTGTTGTCACAATTGATCTTAGTAGGCTCATCTTGTTTTTCTCCCATGTCTTCGAGTATCCTGCGAAGCCATATAGCTTGACTCGTTGCTTCAGCAGCTGCCACGTACTCTGCTTCTGCTGTTGATTGTGCAACTGTAGCTTGCTTCTTTGACGCCCAAGAAAAAATTCTTGATCCTAGAGAGAAAGCATAGCCAGAGGTGCTCTTCATGTCATCTAGCGAACCTGCCCAATCACTATCGGTGTAGCCAAGTAATCCTGAGTTGGTTTCGGTAGTGTACCATATACCGAACTCTCTTGTTCCTTGAAGATACCTCAAAATTCTTTTTCCTGCTCCAAAGTGTATTTGACTTGGGCTTTGCATGAATCTTGATAGAAGACTTGTAGCATACATTATATCTGGTCGTGTAGCTGTTAAATATAGGAGACTTCCAATTAGATTTCTGTATTTAGATGCATCAGCTTCTGGTGCTCCATCATTCTTCTGTAGTTTCTCATTTGTTATGAGTGGAGTAGCGACAGGTTTGTAACCGTACATCTTGAATTTCTTAAGTAAGCCTTCTGTGTATTTCTTTTGCGAGATGAATATCCCTTCATTTCTTTGACTTACTTCTATACCGAGGAAGTAACTCATCAAACCAAGGTCGGTCATCTCAAAGGTCTTCATCATGTCTTCTTTAAACTCCATCATCATCTTAGTATTGTTTCCCGTGTAGATAAGGTCATCTACATATAGAGAGAGTAAGAGAGTGCACTGACCTTGGGACTTGATGTAAAGTGTAGGCTCACTCTTGCTCCTCCTGAATCCTCGATCCATGAAATATTGATCGATTATGCTATACCATGCTCGAGGTGCTTGCTTCAAACCGTAGAGTGCTTTTCTTAGTCTTAACACTTTGCTTTCTTCACCTTCAGATATGAATCCTCGTGGCTGCTACACATAGATCTCTTCTTCAAGTACGCCATTAAGGAAGGCAGATTTGACATCTAGTTGATGGATACTCCATCCTTTTTGTGCCGCAAGAGCTATTAAAGCTCTTATGGTATCAAGACGAGCTACTGGTGCAAATGTCTCATTGTAGTCAATCCCAGGTTGTTGTGAGTAACCCTTAGCTACTAGCCTCGCCTTGTGTTTCTGTATGGTGCCATCAGGGTTCAGCTTTGTCTTATAGACCCACTTAACCCCAATGATATCTTTTCCATGGGGACGATTTACTAACTCCCATGTGTTGTTTTTCTCAATCATCTTTATCTCTTCTTCCATTGCCTTGACCCATACTTCCTGCTTTGACGCTTCTTCAAAACTTCCAGGTTCAAGTATGGCCATGTTACAGGTTTCATATATGTCCACCAAGGATCTTACTCGTCTTGGAGTAGACTCTGGTGATGATAGTTCTTGTTCTTGCTCTTGTTGTTGTGGTGGAGGCGAAAGAGGTTCACCTGATTCTTCTTCCTCAGGTTCTTCATCCTCAGGTTCTTCTTGACGTAGTTGAGCTGGTATACGGATGTTCTTCTCCACTTTTTCTTCATCCCAATTCCAAGAAGCATTCTCATCAACTTCAACATCGCGACTGATGATTAGTTTTTTAGTTTGCAAGTTGTAGACACGGTATCCCTTAGAGATTGTGCTATACCCCAGGAAGATACCTCGTATAGTCTTTTCTTCAAGCTTATGCCTCTTCACGTCTGGAATATGAATGTAACATATAGATCCAAAGACCCTTAGGTGCTTTGCTGATGGCTTCTTCCCGCTCCAGGCTTCAATTGGAGTCTTATCTTGTACTGCCTTAGTTGGACATCTATTGAGTATGTAAACAGCAGTGTAGACCGCTTCAGCCCAGAATGTGTTAGGCATTCCCTTCTCCTTGAGCATCGATCTAGCCATCTCGATAACTGTGCGATTCTTCCTCTCGGACACACCATTTTGTTGAGGTGAATATGCGACTGTAAGTTGTCGCTCTATGCCTTCATCCGCGCAAAATCTGTCAAACTCGCGAGAGGTGTACTCTTTTCCGCGATCACTTCTTAGTACTTTTATCCGTTTTCCACTTTGATTTTCCGCAAGGGCCTTGAACTTTTTGAATACTCCAAAGACTTCTGATTTTTCTTTTAGGAAATAGACCCATGTCATTCTAGAGAAGTCGTCAATGAAGAGTATAAAGTACCTGTTGTTCTCATGTGATGGCGTCCTCATCGGTCCACATACGTCGGTATGTATCAGCTCCAACAGGTCTTTCGCTCTCCATGCTCCACTTGTTGAAAATGGAAATCGGTGTTGCTTACCAAGGAGACACCCTTCGCACACTTCATTGTTGTCCTTTATGCTTGGAAGATCTCTCATCATGTTCTTCTCATATAACTGCTTCAAGGCATGTGTGTTGAAGTGGCCAAATCTTCGATACCAGAGCCATGAATCATCAACTTGTACTTTCATGGCAATGTTAGTTGCATATTTTAAATTTAGCAGGAAGCTTCTATTGTTCTTATTCATCTTCACTTGGGCAATCTCGGCCCTTTTATTTTTGTTGTCTAATATTTTACATACACCTCCTTCAAAGTGAAGTGTATAGCCTCTCTCCATCACTTGACCAATGCTTAGAAGATTTTCTTTTAGGCTGGGAACTAGTAAGACATCATGGATGAGTCGCGTACCTTTATCAGTCTCCACCATGACAGTGCCTTTTCCTTTTGATTCAACCACACTACCATTTCCCAGTCGGACTTTCACTTTGACAGACTCGTCAATGCTTTTGAAAATAGTCTCATCCTTGGCCATGTGATTGCTACATCCACTATCCAAGTACCAGCTTCCTCCTTTTTATTTCATTGAGTCTTGAGTGGCATAGAACATACATTGTTCTTGATCACGCTCCTCTGCAATATTAGCTTGATGCCTATCTTTGTTGCGACAATTTTTCTCTATGTGTCCGAACTTCTTGCAATGGTTGCATTGTGGCATATTACGGTACCAACAATTTTTCTCTGCGTGGCCTGGTCTTTTGCATATATTGCATGGAGGATTTTTATCTGGCTTGTTCTTAAAGAAATTTCTAGAAGCTTCTCTTCTTCTAGAAGTTTCTCCATAACTCTTCTTTCCTTCATCTTCTTTATTTTGGGGCCGAAATTTGAGCTTTGATCGGAAGGCATTTTCAAGCGTGTCTTCTTTATGCCTATTCAGTCTTTGCTCATATGCTTCAAGAGAGCCCACCAGTTCTGTCACTGATAGAGTGGACAAATCTTTGGTTTCCTCAATCGTTGTCACGATTGGGTCAAACTTTGGGGGCATAGTAATTAGAATTTTCTCAACAATTTTCTTGTCAAGAATATCATCCCCAAAAGCTCTCATTTGATTAACTATTTCTTTGACTTTAGAATAGTAATCTTTAACTGTCTCAAAATCCTTCATCTTCAATAGTTCAAAATCTCTTCTTAGAGATTGAAGTTTAACAGCACGTACCTTATCACTTCCTTGAAACTCCTCCTTCAATGTGTTCCACACATCTTTGGCAGTCTTAGCTCCCATAATTCTTGGAAAAATTGCATCAGTCACGGCTTGTTGCAAGGTGAACAACGCCTTTGAATTTCTCTGTTTATTTTTCTTCAACTCCTTTTCTTGAGTTGCATTAAGAGTTGAAGTATCCGCGGGAACAGTGAAGCCTTCTTCTACTATGTCCCATATATCTTGAGATGAAAAATATGTTTCCATTTTAACACGCCAGAAATCATAATTTTCACCATTGAAAATAGGGACAGAAATAGATGATGATTGAGTGGTGTTATCCATAGCTTGGAAATTGTTTTTGAAGTGGGTTAATATTACAAAGGAAATTTTTGAAGTAGTTGGGAGGATTTTGGAATGTTAGGTAGGTAATATAACTACGCCCAATGTATGACCGAACGTAGCTCTGATGCCACTGTTAGTAGTTGATTAGTTGATAGTTGATAAAAGATAGTTTTAGTGAGTTGTTTAGAAAGAAGGCTATTTCATTGATTTCTTGGATGATGAATTACAAGATAGCAATTGCCTATTTATAGGCTCAAGTCACCAACCTCTCAATGGTGGTGAATATTTCTACATCTCTTTAGTTCTTTCTAGAATTCTCATGATAGATTAGTATCATGATGATTCTAGGTTGTTCTATATTTTACATACACTTACAATTCTAGATTGATCTACCATATCCATTCACACTATAGTTCTAGATTATTCTACCATATTCTTATACACTATAATTCTAGGATATTCTACCATTTTCATACATATTATAGTTCTAGGATATTCTACCATTTTCATACATATTATTTTTAGAATATTCTAGAAATTTGTAGCAATTTCAACACAATTTGTCATTTGTTGACATTTGATTTTGGAATGAAGATTGTTTACATATTGACAGTCAGTTTTTATTAACTATAACAATTGGACATCTATAAGCTAGATGGATTCAAGGTAGATCAGTAACTTTCAATACTCAGTGATTAATAGCCCTCAATATGTGTATATATATATAGGGTTTGGTGATTATTAGCCTTTTTTTCCTTATTATTTGGTATTTTGTTTTAATTAAATCATGAGCCATTTTTTCACATCTTTTTAATCTTCACAATCAATAATATTTTCCAGGACTTAGAGGACTATTCTAAAACTTTGCCAACATTCTGTAAACATAAAAACTCTTCAGTATCTACTATCTGAAATTCTTAAATTCGTTTCATTGGTGAGAATACAATAACCTCTTTTCCCGAACCAGTATTCTTAGAGGAACCCTCAGATAGAAGGAAATATTTTTCAGAAAGTTGTTTTAAGAGTAATTTGCCTTTTTATATGTTTTTTTAAAAGTATTTTGTCTATTTAAGAGAAGAAAAAATATCTATATCTAGAGTGAGTTCAAGTATTTATGATACAGCAATAATTTTAGGGGTCATATAATGGTAATTTTTAGATTTAAAATTTAGATTTGTTCAGGTCTATAATTTAAAGTTTGGTCATTTTATACAAATAATATAAGTGAGCGTAAATAATGTAAATATACCAAAATTATATGCAAGCTTTTACAAATTAAAAAAAATATATTATATAAGTTGACACAAATAAGATTAAAGTGCGAATGACTCATCATAATTTTGACACAAATATTAAAAAATATTAATTTCTACGAAGAAATGTCGCTTTATACGAAGAATCCAACTAAAGAAGATATTCCAAAATAGAATCAACCGAAGGTACATTTATCAACTGGAGCCAAGTGAATAATTTATCCCACCACAACTTAGTAAACACTCAACCAACAAAAGGTGGTCTAAATTCTCTTCAACCTCTAAGCACAAAGGACAAAGCCCCAAATTATTGTTAACTAAAATACCACACTTTGATAATTCCGTCTTCGTAGGAAGCCTATTCCAAATCAACCTCCAACTAAAAAGGTGAATCCTACTTGAAACTTTTGTATTCCATAAATGGGAAAAAGCCAAAGTTATATTGTGATTCACAACCGGATTCGGAGTAACACTCAAAATTAAAGCATCGTAAGCATTACTTACCGAAAAACCGGAAGCATTTCTCCACCAAACAAACCGATCGATAACCTCTCGATTAGGATGCATCGAATGAAGAAGAGTCAACATATTAAATATGATAATTGAATCGCGGTTGCCCAAGTAAGGGAAAAAACCGAGAAAAAAGAATTCCAACACCACGAATCCCCTTGCCAAACACATAACTCCGCCACCTTACAATGACTATCGACAACCAAGAGAAACAAATCCGGAAAAAGATTGCAAAACAAATTGTTTCCCAACCAACAATTAATCCAAAACTCGAAATAAAGACTCGTCCCAAGCTTACACGAAAATGAAGAATTGAACCAATTTGTTAAGTTGATCGAGGACTCCACTCCCAAGGCACAAAGGTCCCTCCACCAAAGAGAAACTCTACTCCTAGGAGTAAAAGAAGGTTCTCTAAGCATAGCTCTTTTAATGTCATCGTACCTACAAGAAAGAAAGTTAGTCCATAAATAATTTTCACCATTCAAAATACGCCACTTATACTTGCTAATAAGAGTCAAGTTGAATCTCCCACAATGTTTCACCCCAAGACCACATTCAACCTTCGATAGGCAAACCTTATCCTAACTAATCCAATTTATCTTCTTCTCATCCTCATTACTACCCCAAAGGAAAGAACGTTGGATGGACATTATCTCTTTTGATATTAGAAACCGGAGCCTTGTAAAAAAGAGAAAAGAAAATCGGAATGCTAGACAAAATAAAATTCAAAAGAACCACCCTCCCTCCAATGAAAATATGTTTATGATTCCATCCTCCTAGTCTTCTTTTTTAATTTTGAAACAATTGGTCTCCAAACCACACACCTCCTCGAATTGATCCCCAACAGAATACCAAGAAACACAGACGAAGAAGAGCCAATTTCACAATAAAGAAAAGAGGATGCCTCTTGAATAAAATTCGGCTCAAGATTGACCCCAAAAAGCCCACTCTTAGATAAATTAACTCCTAGGCAGGATGCTAATTTGAATACCCTAAGAATATCCTTAAAATCCCAAAGATTATTCCACATGTCCTCTCCAATTAGAACGATGTCATCCGCAAATTGAAGAATCTCCAAATTGGATTGAGAATCCAAAGAAAAACCCCTTAACTCACCCAAGGATGACACCACATTAGCCATCCCCGCTAAACCTTCCTCCACCAATAAGAAGAGGAAGGGAGAAAATGGATCTCCTTGCCTTAACCCTCTTGACCCCACAAAATCCCTAGTGTGGCTTCCATTCATAAGAATTGACATAGAACTATTAAGCACAAGCGCTTCTATCCACCTTCTTCACCGCTCACCAAAACCCATTCTCCTTAATAAGTATCTAAGAAACTCCCACGGCACACAATAGTAATCCTTCTCAAAGTCAACCTTAACTATCATACAACTCTTCTTAAATATCTCTGAATGATCCAACAACTCATTCAAGACAAGAACCCCATCCAACATATTTTTATTGGGAATAAAAGCGGATGAGCATTTAAAGATAAGTTTAGCAATCACTAAATTCAATCTATAAGCCAACAACTTTGCCAAAATCTTACACATACTATTAATAAGACAAATTGGATGACAATCATCCAAAGATAAAAGATTGTCAATCTTAGGAATAAAGCCAAGAAAAATGCTATTACCATTTTTGGGAGAACGACAAAAGCATGGAATTCATTAATAAACGCCAAAACCTCCCTCTTCAATAAAGGCAACAATAATTTTGTAACTTGATGTTAGCTTATACTCATTCGAATTTTTACACACGCACACACACATATAGAGCCGGTTTTGGGCCTGTGAAACCTAGCCCGTTGCACAGGGCCTCCAAAATATAGGGGCCTCAAATCTCGTAAGTGGAATTTTATTAATTATTAAGGCAAAATTTATTTATATACGTCTTGTTGATAACCATGATATATAGTAAATTAGAGTGTAGCGGATGCAAATTTGTTCTGAAACAGAGAGGATGCGTGTTTGAGCTTTATTGATGTCTTGTTTGATCATTTATTTTATTTTTATATAAACTGACATCAAATCACTACATTGAATGTTACAAATATTATTTTTAAGATGCAAACACTTTTAATAATTTTTTTCAATAACCAAGTTGTTCAAAAAAAACTTTAGAAATAACCAACATTTCAAAAATATTACGCAAATGGCCAAAATTTGGAAAATATTACACATTATCGCCAGGCCCAGTGGCGACAACACTTAAATTTGGGCCAAGTTGCCAGGCGCAGTGGCGACAACACTTAAATTTGGGCCAAGTTGCCAGGCGCAGTGGCGAATTCAATTACAGATTGGACCAAGTCGCCAGACCTTGTGACAACAACGCTCATTTTATTTTTTTGCCTGTTATTTGCTAACCCTAACATAAACTATTTTGACCATTATTTTTTTTAACTTAACTTATTTTACATTGTTATATATTTTTACTTAGAAAAATGATTATTAATAAAAAAAACTACCATTTTATATTAATAAAAAAAACTAGAATGACATTAATCATATTAGGGTCTACAATTACATTTTTGGTGGACCTAGTGCGGTTGACCCTGGTACGATCTGCACGACGGAGGTCTAATAACTCGTCTAGATGACTCACGAGTTTGTAGTGATTCCCTAGTCGTACCCCTATTCCTACGACGCGCCCTTTCCGGTTCCTGTTGTGTTTGGGTCGATGGCCCTTCAATGCACTCCGGGTCTACAAAATTTGTCAGTCGACCTCGACCTCTAGAATTCCCGCTGTAGGAAAGGCGAGTACCCGCGGCACCTTCAAAGCTTTGTCTTGGGGGGATAATATGGCTCCTGGTGGGTGAGGCCTCATAATGTGGTCTCTGGTAGTTGGCGGTCGAATCAGGTTGGTTATAATATAATGGTTGTGGTGGTGTGTTGAAGTCCAATGTTAATAATATTCCCCCGGTGTTCTTGACCCATGGTAAGAAGAGACATGTTTGCAATTTTAAAAATAAGAGAATGTGTATTTGCTCTGCAATTCTCTGATGAAAAGTATTTGGTGATGATGAAAATGAAGATGAGTTACCGACTATTTATAAATATTTTGAAATGTTAAAAACGTATAAAATAAGATGACAAGACAAGTGCACGCAAGCTTTGTATTCTACATGTGAAGGAAGTCGCCACTCTAGGTGGCGAAAATGTACAAAAATAGAGGGTATTCGCCACTCTAGCTGGCAACTTGCAGTCTGCATGGGAAGCATGCATAGATCAGATTGCATGCATGCAAAAGAGAGGTCTAGTGTGGAAGAGATTCGCATAGGCTTGCAGCATGCATGGTTTGTCTTGTCCAAATTTTTTTTTGCATGTATTTTCTTGTTCATTAAGTGTCTTGCATGCATTATAAAATTATGTCATTCTCCCACAAATATTAACACATCTCCATTCACAAATATTAACACATCTCTCCCACAAATATTCACATCTTTATTCACTAAAAAATATGACATCCTTACCACAATACAAAGTTCGAGCTCACATAAATGGTGAGACCTACGAATACGACACAACCAGTTTTCTATTTAGAAACACTAATTCTACACGTTTTTATCTAAATTAAAAAGCCGATTTCTCATATCTGAAAAATAAAATTGAGTCCAAGCTTAGAGAATAATTCTCCCAAATTTTTTACCAACAACCACATTTTCTTGATAACAACTCGGGCAAGTTTTATCAGTCAGGGATACAAAATGACATAGATGTTCAAAACATGTTTCGTAACCATAAGTATTATGGTTATGATTATATTGAGTTGTACATAGTGTTGGAACAAATCACACCCTTTCAAAATATTCAATCGCAGGTTATTGATCATGTTGTTAACGACGAACAAGATGCCGAACATGTCGTTGAAGAAGAAACTGGCGTAGAAGACGTGATTGATGACTTGGTGAACCGTGATTCTGAAGATGAAGAACGAGTTCCAATACCTGATGCGCATGCGTACTCACCTCCAGCACACTTCACAACCCTGAACTTGGGTGAGGATGCGCCATCATTGGATATGTTCTACAACCCGTATATGAGGTCCGACGAAGAGTTAAAAAAGGGTGACAAATTTCGTTCAAAGGAAGATTGTATGCTAGCAATCAAAAACTGGCACTTAGCAAACTGTGTTGATTTTAGTGTTGATCGCTCGAATCCAGAAAGATGTGTCATTTTAGGCAGAAATCCGGAGTGTGGCTACAGGCTTATGGCATCATTTAAAAAGAAAGTTAATGCTTGGGTGATAGGTTCCATTTCTCAAGCCCACACTTGTGTTAACGCCAATATGGTGCAAGATCATCGAAAACTAAGTCATGACATGATATGCCATACCATATTACCTCTTGTAGATGCTGACCCGTCACAGAAGGTCAAGACGATTATCGCCTATTGTGTTTCTGTGTTCAAATATAGACCATCATACATAAAGGCTTGGTTGGCGAAAACCAAGTCAATCGAAATGGTCTACGACAACTAGGAGGAATCCTACAAACAACTTCCGCGCTACTTGGCTGCACTTCAATTATATTCACTTGGGACGGTTACTATATTGGAGACATTGCCGACACAATCCCAAGACGGAACTCCTCTCGAAGGTAATGGAATATTCCATAGACTTTTAAGGGCATTTCGACCCTACATCATCGGATTTGGTTTTTGCAAACCGATTATTCAAATTGATGGAATTTGGTTGTACGTGAAATACAAAGGAACGTTATTGATGGCAGTCGCACAAGATGGAAACAATAATATTTTTCCAATAGCCTTTGCTCTGGTAGAAGGAGAAACAGTTGTTGCTTGAAGTTTCTTTCTAAAGAATCTTCGAACTAAAGTTGCTCCACAACCTGGTCTATGTTTGATTTCGGATATGCACGCTTCTATTAATAGTGCATACAAAAATCCGACAAATGGTTGGCACGACCCCCCATCTACACATGTCTACTGCATTTAGGGGTGTGCATGGATCATAAACCAAACCAAACTATATATATGGTTTGGTTTGGATCTTAAAACTGTTTCTATAAAACCAGTTTGGTTTTTTAAAACCGGTTTACATACGGTTCAATTCAGTTTTAAACCGTTTTTAAAAAACCGGTTTTAAACTAGTTTTTTACTAACTTTAAAATAACCAGTTTTAAAACCAATTTTATAGAAAAAATCAATTTTAAAACCAATTTTTTAAATAAAAAATATCACAAATAAATTAAAAAAGATTTTTTTTTTAAATAATTTTATAAAAATTATGATCCATTGCGTCATTCAATCCCATGATTCCTTGTTAAATTTAGAAAGAAAACAAAAAAAAATTCTCTTTATGATTGAAATACCTTCAAGGCATATAAATTACAAAGCTATAATAATAATTGTATCGTTTAGAGTAAAATATGAGAATCTTCGTACACCATATACTGAATACACTAATCTCATCATTACGTCAATAACTGACTTTCCAACACGAGCATAGTTTATGATTCTGTATTAGCAGGATATAACTCATTCCATCCTAGAACCTAGAAAGGAGGCCATGCATCTAGTACCAAAATGGCTTGTAGAATAAGCCAAGTTTGTATCAAGCGAAGAGAAACAGGACACAAACCTAACATGAGTTTCACCACTCAAACTTCAACTAAAATCAAGTATACTTCACAAATCAATCATACATAAAAATAAGCACAAAATATGGAACTAGTAGGCAATGAATTGATAGGCTGGAGAGTACGAAGAGCCTTGGATCCCATAGACATTTTTCCTTAAATAGCTCTACCACAACACAACCAAAAATAATTACCAACAACAGAAATACTTAAAAAACAACAAAAGGATTCCCTCTTCAACCAAAAGTTCATATCCAACTTTTTAACTTGGTCCCATAGAATGAATTAATCAGTTAAACATAATGGAGGGGACCATATAGGTCCATAGCTCAAGATACAAACTCTGCAATCTAGTGAATCTAGTGGTGTTTTCCTCTCTTAAAAAGTTTCTATTCACAAGTGCAACTCCAAACACATCGCAATTCCTAGCATGTAAGAACTCAATAAGACAAAACCACTCTCACTTCTATTGAAGTATGTAGAGTCTGTTTGGTAAGACCCAAAAAAGAGCTTTTAGCTTTTAGCGTTTAGCTTTTCAGCTAACATTAATGAAAAAGCACTGTTTGGTAATGCTATTTTAGCTTTTAGCTTGTAGCTTTTTTACTAGCTTTTAGCTTTTTTATCAAAAGCTATTTGAAGTAGCTTTTGAGCTTGTAGCTTTTAGCTTGTGACTTTTTTTCCATTTATACCCTTATTACTTTAATAAAATATTATTATTCTTATTAATTAAAATGATCATTTATGTCATTTTGTATCTATCAGCAAATGAAACAGCTAATTTACCAAACACTCATGTTAGCTTATCAGCTATCAGTCACCAGCTAAAAGCTACCAGTCACCAGCTAAAAGCTATCAGCTATCAGCTATCAGCTACCAGCTAGTTTTACCAAACAGAGCCGTAATCTCATGGGACCAATCCCAAATAGAAACACCTTCAAGTTAACCATACATAAAGACATCTCACTTTCTGAAACCTAAAATGTGTTAAAAAAATGAAACTGAACATAAACATAAACACCATTAAAAAATGAAATAATCAATTCACTTCAAACCAAATAGAAATTAATTCCACAAACAGATCCTCCGATTTCCCTAAACATCTATTACTGAAAAAGGAAAAGAAAATTAAATTGTGTTACTTCAATCATCCACAACCCTAAACTAGCTAAACAAACAATAAAAAACAAAATCAAATTTAATTCAGTTCATGTATTTTACTTCAACATCACGATTCTCATTCTCATTTCACATCATCAATGAAGTTTAAGAAACTAAATGAAGCTTAAAAAAACCTAGATTCTCCGATTGAAGATGAACGGATCGATGAAGTTCAGATAATCCAATACATGAACAAGATGAATTGGTAAAGCAGATGATGAATCGCAATCACTGATCAAACAACAGAAAGAAGCGAAAGATTTAAAGAAGGATTTCGTTAGATTTGAAGAAGGATTTCATCGATTCTAACCCTAATTTAGAAACCCATAACTGTGATTTGAACGATTTTGTTAAATTTGAAGAGCAATTTTTGTAGATTTTGGGATTAGGGTTTTGAAGTTGAAGGAGCGGAAGAACATACAACGTGCGGCTGGGAGAAATAGTTGAATTTGAAATAAAATGTGGTACCCATAAACTGATATAGTTCAAAATATGGGTACCGGTTTTTTAAAAATTTATTTAATGGGCCACCAATTTTAAAATATAGAATTGGGTTGGATTTTAAATTTTGGTTTTATTTGGATCGTAAATTGGTTTAGGGGTATTGGTTTTTTTGCACAATCCTAACTGCATTAGGCATATTGCACAAAATTTTATGCGAGAGATCAAAGATAAATTTTTTTAAAAACAATTTGGTGAACGCGGGGTATGGCTTAAACCAACCTGGATTTCAATACTACCGCCGTGAAATAGCATTGTCAAATCCAGATGCGGGGAGGTGGATTGATAACATTGATAGAGCGAAGTGGACTAGGTCGTACGACAATGGGGCGAGGTGGGGCCACATGTCTACAAATCTTGTGGAATCGACGTACAACGTTTTCAAGGGCATATGAAACTTACCTGTAACCGCTTTGGTGAGTGCAACCTATTTTCGGATGGCAACGGTGTTCGCCACAAGATGTAAGCGGTGGAATGCAGTGTTACAGGCACAATAGGTGTACAGTGATATCTGCATGAAATTTGTGTAGCAAGAATCTGCCAAAGGAAACACCCATCGAGTTACAGAGCCACTTTCAGTGTCAAAGAAACAATTGACCACAACCAGGTGCTGCCAAGACAAGAGTATCGAGCCATAATCCCAGATCGTTGGTGCAACTGCGGTCATTTTCAAACCTATTGTATGCCTTGCTCCCATGTCATTGCATCCTGTTCACATACTCACTTTGATGCATAATCATTGGTATCTCCGATTTACAAGGTATAAATATTAAGTACTATGAGACTTTTCATACTACACACTCAAAGAACAAAAAACCAAATTATTAGTACCAAATAAATAATGTTATTTACAATAATAAGTTTGCATTAAAAAAAAATTGTTTAAATAATTATATTTTCCTGCAAAGAAAAAATACTGCTTTGGAACCTCTCTCTATATATTATCAAAGCTATATTCTATATTAGTACTACATTAATGTTGCATTATACTGAATGATTTTATTATAATGATGTCAATAATATCAATAATAATTATAATAACGATGATAAATGATACTAAATTGAATTAAATAATAGATTTTTTTTAAAGAAAAACAACCTTAGAAGAAAAAATTTAACATATATATAATAGATGAGTGAAAATTTAATAAAACTCAAAATTAGAAAGGAAAAAAAATGTTAACAAAATTGTCAATATTGTTTAACTTCTTTTCGTCTTTTTATCGATAGATCTACAATCTTAAAAAAATGTGAAAAATATATTAAAAGATAAAAAATGAGTTTTGTCATGAACATAAAAAAGGGCAAAAAAAATATATGTTATCCAAAATATACAAAAATGTTTGCATAAATATGACATAAAAATAACAGATATAAAATTAACATATTTAAAATAATAGATCTGATATAAAATTAATAATTATATTTTCTTAAATATTGTCGATGTTGTTATTTTAGTATCATGTATGTCTTTGTTTCAGAAAATTTACTACTCCAAAAATAAAAGAAGCGTAAAAAGTGTTAAAAAGATGAAAAAGAGAAAACTTTTATATTAAACACTTTTAATATAATTATTTTTTTTTTGCTATTCGCACCAACTTCGACCCACCACAAGTGGGCCACTAATCCGGCTCATGCGTAGATGCATGCGCACTAGCCAAGCAAGATTGTTCCGCCTGGGAATCGAACCCGGTATTCCCCGAGTACGTCCTTGGACGGGGCTCCTTGCCAATGGAGCTCAACCACTTGGTTACTTTTAATATAATTCTACAACCTGAGGGAATATGTTTTCGTCTTTGTTTGAAGATAATTACAACCTTAAAAAAAAAGAAGGGAAAAAGTGTTAAGAAGAAGATGAAAAAGAAAAAACTTTTATGGTAAAGCTTACACTATAAATATAGATCTTTAACCTGACAAAATTATATGTTCTTCTTTATTTTAATAGATTTACATCCCGAAAAAAATAATAGAAGTGAAAATTACTTAAAGAAGATGAAAAAGAGAAACCTTTTATGTTAAAACTTACACTTTTAATATAGATTTACAACCTGAGAAACATATGTGTTCATCTTTGTTAGATTTACAACTTGAAAAAAATTAAAGTGAAAAATATTATGAAGATGAAAAAGAGAAAACTTTTATGTTAAAGCTAACATATATTATAGATTTATAGCTGGAGAAAACTAAAAATGATAAAATTTACACTTTCATCATCGTTTTATATTTAATTTAAAGAGGAGGGGATGGGAAAAGAAAGAGCGTGAAAAAGAAGTAAGAGAGATAGGAAGTTTAAAAAATAGCTTTACATATGATGCAATAAAATAATTAGTATGGATAACATTTTGTAGTACCTGATTTAACCAAAAAAAAAATATCATTGACCAATAAGAGAAAAGGACTCTATTGTATTATCTAGAACACCTTCTTTTCCTTTTTTATATGGTAGATTTTCATAAATATTGTCGATGTTGTTGTTTTAGTATCATGTATGTCTTTGTTTCAGTAAATTTACAATGCAAAAATAAAAGAAGCGTAAAAAGTGTTAAAAAGATGAAAAAGAAAAAACTTTTATATTAAACACTTTTAATATAATTCTACAACCTGAGGAAATATGTTTTCGTCTTTGTTTGAATATAATTACAACCTTAAAAAAAAAAAGGGAAAAAGTGTTAAGAAGATGAAAAGGAAAAAAATTTTATGGTAAAGCTTACACTATAAATATAGATCTTTAACCTGAAAAAACTATTCTTCTTTATTTTAATAGATTTACAACCTGAAAAAATAATAGAAGTGAAAATTACTTACAGAAGATGAAAAAGAGAAACCTTTTATGTTAAAGCTTACACTTTTAATATAAATTTACAACCTGAGAAATATATGTGTTCATCTTTGTTAGATTTACAACCTGAAAAAATGATAAAATTTACAACCTGAGAAAACTTTTATGTCAAAGCTAACATATATTATAGATTTATAGCTGGAGAAAATTAAAAATGATAAAATTTACACTTTCAACATCGTTTTATATTTAATTTAAAGAGGAGTGAACGGGAAAAGAAAGAGTGTGAAAAAAAAAGTAAGAGAGATAGGAAGTTTAAAAATGTGAGCAATAACCCATATATTAAATGTTGCGCACAAAAAATGAATAGTTTACATTGAAAACAAATGATATATGTAATAAAATAATTAGTATGGATAACATTTTGTAGTACCTGATTTACCCCAAAAAAGATTATTGACCAATCAAAGAAAGGACTATATTGTATTATCCAGAGCATCTTCCTTTTTTATATGATGCATTAAAGTGAATTTTTTACTATAAATATATGATGATTTTGAATGAGATTTTCAATAAATTAAATTTATAAAATTGATTATAATTTAATAAAGGCAAATTCTTTGGTACCCATGAATTCAAATTGGGTACCGGTACCTTTAGTGTAAATTGTTATAAAATTTAATTAATTTTAAATTAAATTAAAATAAAATAAGTGATATGGCATGAAATTATATCATTTGATTGGTTGAAGGTACCGATACCCAACTAAACTCAAGGGAACCGGAGTGTTCACCTTTAATAAAATCATTCATATCCTCTGATCATTATTACAATTTATTACTCTTAAGTAGGTATTGTTAAATTGTTGAAATTCTAGTATTTTATGTAATATTTTAATTTATGTAAATCAATTTTGCACTTTTTTTTTAAGCAAGATATATTGATAAACGGAGAACTAAGGGTTCTCCAACCCGATTACACGAAGAGAACGGGAATAACCCGACAAAAAGAGAATTACAAACCAATTACAACTACGACAAAAAATGCAAAGGATCCTTGCAAAACTCGTAGAGAGAGTAATTGGGATGAGTAATTTTCCCGCAAAAAGACCACCTCCAAACCAAATGCTTAATATTCCACACGGTATTATTCACATTCCAAGCTTCCTTCCGAAAACAAGCTCCATTCCTCACCAACCAAATAATCCAAGTGGTGGCAAGCCAAACCACACCCAACTTCCTAACTTTAACTTTTTTACTACTAAAGAACAAGTGCCAATCCATAAAATTCGACAAACACTCGACATCTACTCTATCCCCTTTACCAACCCAATTAGCTATCTCACTCCAAATATTTTTCACCACCAAACAACTAAAAAATAAATGGGAACTAGACTCCAACGAATTACCACAAAACGAGCACTTTAAATCATCAAAAGGAATAGGAATACCTCGGGTCTTCAACAAATCTTTCACCGGAAGCCTATCGAGGAAGAGTCTCCAACCGAAAGCCTTGATTTTGAACGGAACTTCCAATTTCCACAACAACTCAAAAGCCTCGTCATTCCTATTAGCGGGGCCATGATGAAGACGAAGATTGTTATAGAAATTGTAACAAGAGGCAACCGTAAATACCTTCTCCTCGGAATAATTCCACTCAACGGAATCCCTTCCCTCCTTCCAATCTAAAAAACCCTCCACCCGCCCAATAAACTCCTCGGAATAATTTTACACTTATTAATATACGAATGATATTTTTTAAAAGATTAATAAATAAAATAACTGTCATGCTAATGAGTGTTCTAGGGGCACTGATTAAACATTCCTAATAAAGAAAATATGTATATTCAATGCATTGAATATACACAATATTCTTCAAAAAAGTTAATTATCTACGTTTTCATGCATTGATTACATATATTTTAGGTAAAAAATTTATCTTTTTTTCTTTATTAAACAATGTTCAACATACCTTTTTAATCTCTTAACCAGTGCCCCTGGGACACTCGTTAGTATTACCATAAAATAAATCTTGTTAAATTTATTAATTTTTTTTTAATTATGTAGAATATCTTATTGGTGATTTGTGAAAATATTACGTGTGAAATTTTCTTTTAAGTAGGTTAAAAGATTCAGGAGCTTATAATAGGAGAAAGTAAATATTTTATAAGTTTAGTTTGTATTCTAAACTTACTACCTTATATGTAAAAAATTTAAGTGAATAAATTATTTCATACAATATTAAATAATTTTTATTTTTAATTTATATTATTCATTTGTATTTTATAAATTTTAATTAATATATTTTATTATGAATATATATTTATGAGAAAAATAAATAGATTAATCAATTTACTTTATAACAAATGAAAACGAGTTTTAAGTTTTGTCGACAAGACAAACTAAGGATTCATGTTATTTTTAATTTGGTATTTTGAATGTGTAAATTACGTCTTTATGCCTTTATATTTATTTATTTTTTTAATATAAAAAGAAATTATAGGAATTTATAAGAACAGAAGGTAGGAATGACAATAAAAAAGAATGTATATATTGTATTGTTATTAGGGGTGGCAAAACGGGCCGGGGCCCGCCGGGCCGCCCGCGCACCCGCCAAAAATTGGCGGGTTGAGTTGGGATTTTAGGCTCGCCGCTCGCCAAAGCCCGCCCCGCCAAAACTCACCACCCGCCATACCCGCCCCACCAAAGCCCGCCGCTCGCCAAAACCCGCTCCTCCTCCAAAACTCACTCTTTTTTTAGTTAATTCTACTAATTGCAATTCTTGATGGTTTATTTTATACATTTATTTATAAATATATGTAATATTTTTTAGAGTAAATTTGTTAAAAAATTATTTTTATAAAAAATTATTTTAAAAATAAGTGAAAAATTTAATTAAAAGGTAAAAAAAGCATATTAATCTATTAAAAAAATATAAATAAAATAGGCGGGTAAGCCCGCCGCCCGCCAACCCGCCATCTTGGCGGGGCGGGCATGATTTTGATGCCCATTTTACTTGGCGGGCATGCTCACCCCGCTCGTTTTTTTACGGGCATAAGGCGGGGCGGGGCGGGCGGCCCGTTTTGCCACCCCTAATTGTTATAAAGATATACCACAATATTTTTTATTCAATTTTATTTATTTATTTTTCCAATTCATTGCAAAATTATGTATATAAGATAATGTTTATTTTTTTCCATATTTAGTTTGTCTTATAGATTTATTATTTTTGGCGATATATTATATCTATTAATGTATCAATATTTCTCTTCATTTTACTCCACCGTGCAAGCACGGATTTATTAGTAGTTAGTTAATGATAATTAACTTTTTTTTTATTTGTAAAATTTACATAGTTCCAAATAAAAATAAATTGTTTTATTTGAAAAAAAAAAGAGTAAAGGGTAAATGTGTAATAAAAAGGTAAATATGAAAGGAAAATAGGTCACTTCAAAAACTTGTATCTTTTTATATATATTTATGGAAAATATCATAAGTTTAGTAAAAATATGATTTTTTTTTAAGTTTTCTATTTTTTGTATAAAAATCTTCAAAAAAAAAATATTTTGCACAATCTCAATATAATTAATGAAATTTACACAATATATATATTGAGACTCTCATCTCTAAATTATTGAATTCTCATACGTTCTCTTTTCCTTGTTAATAACAAGATGGGCATTTTCTCTCAATTTTTATTTCTTTCACTTATTGCCATTTGGTTCACATCTCTTACATCTTTTGGAACTAAAACTATTCACCCTGACGAAAGTAAGATATCTGTTGTTACCATAGCTATCAAACACTGAGTACTCCTATTTTCTTAATCTTAATTTTCCATAGCATATTTACCATTAAAAAAAGATAGTTACCATAGCTATCAATACTGAGCATTTTTGTAGTGGTTTTTTTTTTTTCAATTTTATTATCTAAGGATTCATGTTAATTTAAATCTCATGTATGTTTTTGTTCATAAGGATTCATGTTAATATGTGTGTGTGAAGTTTATTTAATTTTTAAGCACTTTGTTGTTTGCTGATAGCTTCTGAATTGTGTATTTAGAGAAAACTCTCGAAGATATAGCAAAATCACTTGGTAAGAAGGATTGGAATTTCGATATTGACCCATGCAGCAACAAACCTAATTGGGTTACCCCTCCCATACCCCATATCTACGATAACAATGTTACTTGTGATTGCTCGGTTCCTGGTGACAATTTTTGCCATGTTATATGGATGTAAGTCTCTTTTCTTTGGAACTAACCCTTTGATATCACTATTTCTAATTAAATAAAATTTATTTACATTGTTACTCAACTATTTTAATTTTTTTTTTGTTTATTAAGAAAAGTGAGAGAAATTATTATTCCCTCCGTTCCTTTTTAAGTGTCGTTTTAGAATAATTTTTTTGTTCCTATTTAAGTGTCGTTTTATAATTTAATGTTATAATTTATCAATTATACCCTTATTTTCTCAATAACTCCACCTCACATTTTTCAATTAGTTATTGGAAAAAGAGAGTGTATGAATAAATTTATGTAGAAAGAGAAAAATAAATAATGGTATAATAGGAAAAGTAATTCTAACAATCCACTATCTTGGTTGAAAAGTTTTTTGCTAAAATGACACTTAAAAAAAGAACGGAGGGAGTAGTAACTGATATATGATTTGAATTACATTCTTTTAAGATTAAAAGTCTGATTAAATCCCTTATATGTAGTCAAACTAAAATTGAAATTAAATTTATTATAGTCAAGGATATAATTTTTTATTAGAAATGAGTTTGACTAATAGTAAATTCATTTTGTAACTCTATGTTTGTTTCCAACATTTTTCTCTTAAATCTATGAGCTAAGAAATATATTAGAATTTATTACTGCATTTTGCTTATTGTTTATATTTAACATTTATATGTAAAAATAAACATTCAGAAGTTTGAAAGGACAAAATCTCCAAGGCACTCTTCCACCCGAACTGAGTAGGTTACGTTACCTACAAATGATGTAAGTAACTTTTAAAATTTTCCTCACATCCAAAATATCAAAATCATTGAACTTGTAATAAACTTTTCATAACAAATCCTATCTCCCCTTTATTTCAGTGACCTTGCACGCAATAACTTGAATGGTACAATTCCTAAAGAATGGGGCTCCTTGACTAGTATTTTTAAATTGTATGATTTGTCTTGTAATGTTATTCTATGATTTTTAATCTTTGCTTGTTTGATCGCATTCATTTTTTTGTTATAACTACTTCAATAATAAGCTAATGAAAACATGTTTCTTAATGATCATTTAGGGCTCTCCTGAGTAACCAATTAACCGGTTCAATACCAGTGGAGATTGCAAACATATCTAATCTCCAAATTTTGTAAGTTTCTGATCACCCACCATTTCATGAAAAAAACATTTATACGTACATAAATATGTATGTTTTCAATTCATAACTTTAACTTGAAATGAATAGGGAGTTACATAACAATCAATTGTCTGGAAAACTACCTCCTGAGCTTGGTTATCTGACCAAAATTGAAGCATTGTAAGCACTTTATGTTTTTCCACTTAGTTGTTGTTTTACCCGAAAATTGAAAGCTCAACGTCTTGCAATTATTCTTATTCCCATTTTTTAGAATCATAATTTTATTGGTCTGTTTTAAAAATTTATATAGGCGACTTTCATCTAACAATTTTACTGGAGAACTACCTGTCACTTTCGGCAAGCTCACTACATTACTAGATTTGTAAGTTTCAAATTTTTATAGCGACTTCTACTCTACTAAATTATTTTTTTTGTGATGCTTCAAATGTTCATATGCTTTATAAATGTAGCCGAATTGATGACAACCAACTCACTGGAAAGATACCAGATTATATTCAGAACTGGACAAGTATTAATAACTTGTATGCACTTTCTTTTATTATTTTATTTTACCTCAAATTTCACTATTTTTGTATTTCTTGATTTTTTAACGAACGATTAATTGGTACTTTACTTTTGACAGACTGGTGCAAGGAAGTGGATTAAGTGGGCCGATTCCGTCTGGAATTTCACTTTTGAAAAATTTAACTGAATTGTATGTAAGATATACAATATTTTATATATTGGTAAAGAGAGATTTGAAATTTAAATTTTATTTTAGTTATATTTACTTAACTTTGAGTTAAATCTGATATACAGGAGAATTAGTGATTTAAATGGTTCTGAATATGCACCATTGCCACAACTGAATAACCACACAATGTTAAAAATACTGTGAGTTGATTCCTATGTCTCCTTTCAGAAATAGAAAAGTAGGAACCAAATCACTTATAATATATCGTTGGCAAACTTATTATTTCAGAGTTCTAAAGAATTGCAACATCAATGGAACACTACCCGAATATCTTGGGACAACGACAAAATTACAGCTCTTGTAATTATATACTTACTACATTTTGTTTAACTATATTTAAGAATTAAAGTTTCTTTTGCTAAGAGTTTAGGTTATTGTATTTTGTATAACCTTTAGCGTTTTTGTGTTTTATAACTATGTATCTCTCTCAGAGACCTCAGCTTTAACAATTTAAGTGGAACAATTCCGAGGACCTATGCAGACATGATCGGCGCGAATTACATGTATGGATGACACTCCCTTTTATTATTTACAACTCTTTGAAAAAAAAATTTTGACAAGGATGACACTCTCTTTTGATCTTGATATTCTTTTATGGCAGATTTTTAACAGGAAACCTTCTCACCGGACAAGTGCCTTCTTTCGGAAAGAAAAGTAACCAGGACGTGTGAGTCATCTTTCTAAAAGAACTTGTAGACTAATGTGGTTTGCAGATGCTACCGCATCGGTAATATTGGCCACAACTGCGGTTGCGGAGTGCAATTTAAAATTTTGAGCTACATATATTAATATTTTTAGGTTCCTGAGTCACTCTAATTAGGCCAAATGTTCCATTAGTTCTATGATTGTTTTATTATTATTATCATATTGTGAATCAAGTTTTTTGATATAGAGATCTTTCATACAACAAATTTCGCATCAGCAAAGGGAGTCCCATATGTCAAAATGAAAATGTGTAAGAATATTTGCATTCATGTTCATTTGCTTGTAAATTATTTGATAACCTTTCTTTAACACCATTTTTGCTATTATGTCACAGGAACTTATTTTCTCCCTCGTGGGCACAAAATAACACGTAAGTTTCACTATATATATTAATCATGCTAATTCATTTTATTAATCATGCTAATTTGTTCTTTTCCTTCCATCTTCCAGAGGAACAGATTCGTGTTTGACCTTAACATGTCCCAACCGTAAGTTTCTTAATTGTGAAAACAAATTTATGAATTTACATTTTTTGTAACCATAATTTTCTCACATGATCGATCTGCTTAATCCAGCGTTAAAATCTCTTTATATAAATTGCGGTGGAAATCAAGAAATAGTAGATGGAAAAATCTATGAAGGTGATTTGGGTTCAGGTGGACCAGCGAGATTCCAAGCATATCCAAACGGAAATTGGGCATATAGCACCACTGGTGTATTTTCTGGAAGTGAAAAAGTTGGAGAAACTTATTCCCCGCACAATATCTCTAAGCTTACCATGAAAGATACTGAATTATACACACGTGCACGAGTTTCTCCTATTTCTTTAACTTACTATGGATTTTGTCTGCAAAACGGTAGTTACACAGTCAATCTACATTTTGCTGAAATAATGATCCCAGATGATCAAACTTATGGTAGTCTAGGAAGGCGTGTATTTGATATCTACCTTCAGGTACATGTTTTGAAAATAATTAAGTTATTTCTAAATTGTAATCATACTGAAGCACTAAGAATGTTTTTGATTGAAATGGTACAGGGAAAGTTAGTGCAAAAAGACTTCAATATTGCCAAAGAAGCTGGAGGAGTTGGTAATAAAATCATAAAGCAATTCTATAATGTTATTGTTAGTAGTAATACTCTGGAGATCCGCTTGTATTGGGCTGGAAAAGGGACGCAAACGCTCCCAAATAGTTTTGTATTGGGTCCTCTTATATCTGCTATATCGGTCGAATCATCTGGTGTGTAAAACTCTTCATAGTTGCAGGAGCAGTAGTTGAAATTATTGTTGCAACAACCAACAACATTGATTAATATCAAAGGTTTTGAGACAGTATTGGAAGAATGAATCATAATTCATTATATTTCTTGGAGTTATATAGAAACCAATGTTTTAAATAACGGTAGTGTCAAGGTCGCATCCACATTAAGAATTTCTATATTTTATTGTAATGGATAATGCTAGCTTTAGAAGTTGTGGTCTTCACATTGCGACGTAATCACATTATTGAACAAAGTTTTTTAAACTACTCGTGTAATCATTTTTTCTTGTTTAATCATATAAGGAATAATAATTTATAGTGTTAGATAATTTCCCTAATGAACAAAGTTTTTTAAAACTATTTGTAAGAGTCAAATAGTTTTTTTTCTATTTTATTATGTATAATATATAAATTATTTTTCTATATTTTAAGACTTTTAAAATAAATAAATTAAACAAAACTATTCGGGAGTGTGAGAAACCTTGAGTGGCTAAACGATCAGGATTTAAAGCATTTTAACTCCGCACATTCACTCAAAACATTGAGGAAATGATGTATGGATCACATTTCTTACATATCCAACAATTTCTTGATTTCTAATCGATGTGGGTATTTATCACTAACACATAAGTTCCAACAATCGCCCCACTAGTGATAGTCACTGACATCACTAGACCGGTCCTTACTAGAATCGCATTTCTACCGCATCAACTTGTCATTATTTTTAAAAGCAAATAGAAATATATAGATAAGAGACATAAAAAGCCAAAAAATTATGAGGCACTAACGACAAACTCAAGGGGTATCAGAACACCAACAATGAGGAGAAAAGAAGAAACAACAAAGAAAAAACAACCTAGCACCAGTACAACAAAGAAAAACAACCTATTGGCTCAGACACAAACCTATCAAGATATTATAGTTTCCATGTCAAGATAATGCTCAAATCTACCATATCCTTCAAAGTCACCAATTTACCTAAGAACACTATATCATTATGAGATTTCCAAATCACATAATGGAAAATCATAAGACAAGCCCCTAATCCTAAACAGACTACCTATAGGTAAGAACACCTGAAAAAGGATTACCAGATCTCTATATAACCCACTTAACCATCTAAATATTCTTTACTAAATTGAAACAACTACCTCAAAAGTCCCAAAAGATTAGAGGATGACTCAGAAGTCACCGAACAAAGAAGACATAGAACAACCCCTAAAACCACACTACAAACGAAAATTCCCCTTTTACCTCTGTTGGAAAAGGGATTTTATCTCGGTTTTAGAAGCGAGGTAATGAAAGACGACATGAAAGCTTGTCACTTTTCTTCTCGTATAAAGTTCCACCAATTGAAAAATTATACTGGTCATGAGTTTTATTCCAAACAACAATATTTTTTGGATTTTCGAAACTTTACTACTTTTTACCTCGCTTTTCAATAATACTTTAGGGTATAGGCTACTCAATCACATGATAAGAATATACTAAAAATATTTTAGAAAACTTAGAGAGTTAGAGAGAGAAAGTCCACCTTCTCTCTTCCTGGAGCTAGGGCTAGGGCTTTCTCATGGTTTCATACGAACCCGGGATTCTGGAGGGCGATAGGGAGTGGATCAAAGCTAGGCGCAACAGGAAAGGTTGGAAAAGTAGTGGGAAATGGGACATGGAAGGGAGTAGAAGAGATCCTTTGAAGGGAGGTGACTTGAAGAAGAATAGTACTTCCTTCTTTATTACGGAGTTCAGCGACAAATGGAAAGCGAAGAATTTGTTCTTCGAATTCAAAGATCTTGGTGATATTGATGAGGTGGTGATTCCACCTAAGAGAGACAAAAATGGTAGAAGGTATGGCTTCGTTCGCTTCCTTGATGTGAAGGATGTGAACCTTTTGGCCATAAAGATGGACAACATGGTGTTAGATGGGAGGAAGATTTTCGCTAATATCCCGAGATTTGAGAGAGGATCTAGGGAGTCTGAGAGGGTAGTGAGGAAGGGGGAGGATGGAATAGGAAGCTTAGTGTTGGGAAGTTTGGCGGGGCTGAGGGGAGTTCCTTTCTAGGTATTGGTTCTTGTGGATGGATTGGCAACCGATCTTTTGTGGAGGTTCTTCAAAATAGCAACAGCTCTAAGAACAGTGGTGGGGTGGAGGAACAAACCAAGGTTGTGCACTTTATTCCTGATAACGATGATATATCAAGGTATATGAGTGCTTTTACAGCCGTGGTATCTCAACCAGAAGAAGCGTTTGATTTTAAGAGCAAGTTTTTGGAAGAAGGCATCTTCTCCATAAGAGTTACGACATTGGGCCCTAACTTATGCTTGTTGGAGGATTTAGTTTGTGGAGAAAGCGAGTTGTTTGTAGAGGAAAAGAAGGAATGGTGGTCTCAGTGGTTTAGTTCAATCAAACCGTGGGAAGCAACAGATGTGGACCATGAGAGGCTCACATGGCTACGGTTGATAGGGATACCTTGTCACGCTTGGGGTGAAAGTCTGTTCAAACGCATTGCAGTCGGTCGTGGGTCTTTTATCAAAAGTGCAGAAGAAACCATGACAAAATCCAGAATGGACGAGGCCAGGATTTTAATCAAAACGGAACGCAAGCTCTCCTTGAACGGTTCCTTCGAGCTTGTTATTGCTGGTAAATCCTATACCATTGGTGTGATTGAAGATAGTGGGGTGCTTTTCGATCGTACAAGAGGTGGTCATTCATGGGAATTGGAAGAGTCTGATTTTTCTTCTTCCTCGAATGAAGATATCGCGGATAGTTTGGAAGCTATGGCTTCTTCCTTGGAGGTTAGGGGCAGGAAGCAGGAAGAGGAAGTTGATGGGACATCAGGTAAAAGTAAAGAAACGGTGGCAGAGGGTTTGGTCCATGGGCAGTTTGTTGCACGTAACAAGGAGGGCTTTTTGGCTAATAGTAAAAAGGTGGTTTTTGACTTGCATGATTCAAAGGGTGTGGAGATTTTAGGGGCAGAAAATCAGAGGGAAATTAATGAGGTAGTGTCAGACGTGGAAAGTTGTGATGTGAGTAGGGTGGGGGAGTCTTGTGATCTTTTGGAGGTTAATAATATCGTGGTTAACGGGAGATGTGGTGGTAAGGAAAAAGGCTTAAAATATATTGGACCTGTTGAGTTAGAGGCCCACAATAATGGACCCATTTCTTTTGACAAAGCCTGCAGCTTAGTTCGTTCGGTCCCTTTGAAAAAGAAAAAAAAGAAAAAGATGGTGTGCGGTCTAGGGGACAATGTGAACATCACTTCTTCCTATTTCGCTTGTATCGGCCCTAGAAATGTCTCAGTCCAGAAGAAGAGTGAAGTTGTGCGTTCCTGCTCTGATTATATTGAAGACCCGGGTTCTCCAGGTGAGTCAGCTTCTTTCTGCCATTCTGTTGATGAATCTGATATTGCCCGTTGCAATTCTAGGCTGGTTGGTAAATCTTCTGTGGGTAGTAAGATTTGGTCTTCTATTGCTAATTTGGGAGTGGTGAGCGACAAAGAGAATAGTTTAATAGATCTGCAGATTGAGCAAATGGAGTTGAGGGATAAGGAAGGTTTGTCTTTACAGAGGGAGAAAAACAGGATGTTACCATGAATCTATTGTCATACAACATTAGAGGGGGGATGTCTTCTAAGAGGAAGAGAGTTAGTTACTTGATCAAATCTAACAACATAGATGTTTGCTTCATTCAAGAAACCAAATTGTCTGGGTTCAACGATTATTTAGCAGGGGCTTTCTGGGGAAGCAGTGATGTGGAATGGACAGCGTGTAATTCAGTGGGGGCAGCGGGTGGTATGGTGATTTTGTGGAGGAAGGGCGCTCTGACTGTTAATTTCAGTTTTGTTGGCAAAGGTTTCGTAGGCATCAACATTTTGTGGAAGGACAAGGGGTATAATTTAGTCAATGTCTATGCTCTGTGTAGTGTGTTAGAGAGGCGTTTGGTGTGGACTTCCTTGCTACATAAAAAGCAACTTATAGGGCAAGAGGAGTGGTGTATTGTGGGTGATTTTAATGAAGTGTTGCGTGCAGACGAAAGAATAGGAGAGGGCGGAAGTAAGCATGCTAGGGGTATGGAAGATTTCTGGGGCTTTGTGGAGGATATGGATTTGGTTGATGTTAATTGTGTGGGTGGCAACTTTACATGGTTCAAGGATAATGGTAAAGCAATGAGTAGGCTTGATAGTTTTTTATTATCAAGAAACATCGTAGAGGAGTGGGAGGTGATTGACCAACGTATTGAGAGGAGGGATATATCGGATCATTCGCCTATTCGTTTGAATGTGGGGAAAATTGATTGGGGACCTAAAAATTTTAGGTTCAATAATGCTTGGTTTAAACATGAGGGGTTTATGGAGTTTATTAAAGATGAATGGGGGAAGTTGAGCTTTATGGGGAGGGGAGACTATGTCTTGTACGCAAAGCTCAAAGCCTTAAAGGAAAAACTTCAGGTTTGGAATAGAGAGGTTTTTGTTTGGATTGATCTAAAGATGGAGGAGGGGTGGAGACTATTAATGAGTTGGATAGGTTAATGGTGGATAATATCGGTGGGTTCATTGATCCTTTGGTCCATGATAGAAGAGAAGCTAGTAAAGAGCTATGGAAACACTTGAACATAAAAGAGTCAATGCTCCGTAAAAAATCTCGTAATCTTTGGTTGAAAGAAGGTGATAAAAACTCTAGATTTTATCATAACGCAATCAAAGATACACAAAGGCGCAATGCTATTACGGTGCTAGAAGGCAAGAATGGTTTAGTTGAAGGTGTGGATAATGTTAAAGAGGAGGTTAGATATTTTTTCGAAACGTTTTTCAAGGAAGAAGATCATTCTAGACCGGTGCCGGAAGGTTTAGATTTCAAAAGATTGACTGAGGAGGAAGTGGGGTGGATGGAAAGAAGTTATTCGGAAGAGGAGGTGAAAGAGGCCGTGTGGTCTTGTGACGGCAACAAAAGTCCCGGGCCGGATGGCTTTTCTTTGGAATTTTTCAAAGTTGGTTGGAATGTGATTAAGGATGATATCTTGTTGTTTGTAAGGGATTTTCATGGAAAGGCTCGCTTACTAAAGCTTGTACATCCTCGTTCATTACGCTTACTCCTAAAGTGTCTAATCCTCAATCCTTGAGTGAGTTTAGGCCTATTTGTCTAGTTGGTAGTTTGTACAAGATTCTAGCAAAATTGATGGTGGCAAGGTTGAGACGGGTGATTGGGAACTTGGTTTCTAGTAATCAAATGGCTTTCATCTCGGGAAGATACATTTTGGATGGGGTGCTCGTGGTGAATGAAGCGTTGGACCTTGCAAAAAGAGAGAATAGAGGTTGTGTAGTGTTGAAGGTAGATTTTGAAAAAGCTTATGATCGAGTTAGTTGGAACTTTGTGCGATATGTTCTAAGAAAGATGGGTTTTGGTGATCGTTGGATGAGTTGGATGGAGGGGAGTATTTTCACCAATTCTTTGTTTATTCTTGTTAACGGAAGTGCTACAAAGGATTTCTCGGTTGAGAAAGGCCTTAGACAAGGAGATCCGTTATCTCTTTTTGTGTTTGTTCTAATCATGGAGGCGCTAACCGCTTTAGTGAGGAAGTCTAAGCTTATAGGCGAGTTCCGTGGGTTCAAGATAAAAGATGATATTGAGGTGGACATCCTTCAATTTGTGGATGATACGATAATTTTAGCCGAAGGAGATACCGCAAACTTAGGGAGTATAAAGTCTATTCTTAGGGGCTTTGAACTAATGTCCGGTTCTAAAATTAACTTTCATAAGAGTAATGTTTACGGTGTGAACGTCGGTGATTGTTTCATGGAAGCCGCTTCATATTTTCTCTCGTGTAAAGTGGGCCTTTTTCCTTTCAAGTTTCTTGGTGTTAGGGTGGGCGGAGATCCGAGAAAGACTTCCTTGTGGAAAGATTTATTGAAGATGTTGAGAAGTAGATTAGCCATTTGGAAAGGGAAATATCTAAATTTGGCGGGTAGAGTGGTGTTGATTAATGTCGTTCTCAACGCGATACCTATCTACTCTCTTTCTTTCTTTAAGGGCCCTAAAAAGGTCTTAAATGAGATTAAATCTATTCAAAGTAAATTTCTTTGGAATGGGACGGATCTCAAAAGGTCTATTAGTTGGGTTTCTTGGGACACGGTTTGTAAGTCTCGTAAGGAGGGTGGTCTTGGTGTTAAGAATGTCGAAGTTATGAACGTCGCCTTGATTAGCAAATGGAAGTGGAGTTTGCTTGTGGAAATGGAAGCGATTTGGAGGGAAATCATTAATGCTAGATATGGTAATGCTAAACTTAAGGTTCTTGTTGGGGACGATTCGGTGTTGGGAAGGAAAGATTCAGTTTGGTGGAGAGATTTGCTTACATCGGATAATTATGTGAACCTTCAAAACAAACACTTCGCGGGAGCAATTGAATGTATGGTTGGGAATGGAGAAGATATTCCTATATGGTATGCTTGTTGGTTAGGTTTGCAATCTTTAATGGAGGCTTACCCGGAGCTGTACCGTTATGTTGTAAACCATTTGGAGGTTGTTTGTAAAGTCGGTATTGTGTTGACGGAAGGTGGGATTGGAGAGTCGATAATACGGTGGCTGCGGACAGTGAGGGTACAGTGCAGCAGCAACTATTTGTAATGTTGTCCGATTTATATTATCTTATGCAGGGCCTGAAGTTTCGCGACAGCACGGATGACTTCACGTGGAAGTTATGCGACGATGGAGTCTTCACAGTCAGTTCTTGTTATGACCGTTTCATGGAGAAGCTGTCCGGTCCTCCTTTAAGTCATGATTAGGTAACTGCGTTGGGTCATCTTTGGAAAATAAAAACTCCTTCAAAAATTCTGTTTTTCGGGTGGCGTTTGATTCTTGAAAAATTGCTACTAAGGATCAATTGGCGAGAAGGGGTATTATAGTAGAAGGTAGTGAGACCGCTTGTGTGTTTTGCCAAACGGAGGAGGAGACTTTAGTTCATTTATTTGCAGATTGTTCGGTTACTTTAGGAATTTGGCAGAAAGTTTTTGGTTGGACGGATATTGGTACAACAATGACTTTGGAGGACTTCGTGAACTTTTTTCATGATTGTAGCAAGATAAAAGTGCTAATAAAAGGTTTATCGGAGCGGTACTTTGGCTCTCGACGGTGTGGAGTTTGTGGCTCAAACGCAACACGAAGGTTTTCAAAAATGAGTCTTTTAGTTTTACCGATTGCATGACGGAGATAGTTTTCAACTCTGGAGGTGGATCACTTCGTTTTATAAACGGGTGGACTATTGTAATTTTTATCGATGGAATATCCTTCCGCTCTCTTGTTTTGAGGCTTAGGAGCTTTCCTTGTGTATTCGGGGCGGAGTAACCCTTTTACTTCCAATCAATATATTTCCTATTAAAAAAAATAATACTTTAGGGTAAAGTCATGTTTACAAAAATTTAGCTTTAACCTATTTTTTTCATTTTAATATGCAAAACTTCAAATTTGTTGACAAATTCTAAATCTTCATCGTCGTCATCATCATCATCATCATCATCATCATCATCATCAATAACAACAATAAAAACAATATCAATAAAATTCTTAAATATTAAATATCCACAACATTAACAAAATCAATAGAATCTTTAAACATTAAATTTCAACAACAACAAATAAACAAAATCAATATAATTGTTAAATATTAAATTTCAACAACAATAACAACAAAATATTAAACATATTACTTGATACAACTACAACTAACATTAATAAGTTAGTTGTATGCTTTCTTAACTAACATTAAACATTTTTAACAAGAAATTACTAAAGAAGATATTACATTAAGAAACCAACTGTTAGCTTGGAATTTTCTACTAAGGCCTAAAGTCTTGGAATGGCTTGAGTAAAGATCCAAGGATGTGGAAGCAGGTCATCAAAAAGTAGGCCACGAGGGATTCGACTACCATAGAAGTATTCGAAAGAGAATCGACCTCAAAAGAATAGACAGGCTGGTCGAAAGATCAACAAAAGACTTAGTGAATTTTCCTTCAAGATTCAAAATAGTGAAAAAAAAGCTTGGTAAGCAATTATGGAAATGTGGGAAAGTGGCTAGGAACAGTTTTTCATGGAGAGTGACGTGGCAGACTGAGATTGGTCGAAATAGAATAGCAAATATATTTTGTTTCTCTATATAAGTAGATGTTACTTTCAGTTTTAGGGGTCGCATTTGATAAGTGCCAAAATATCGTTATTTTGACAATATATTTGTGGCACTTATCGATTCTATTCTTTCCGTTTTGTAATAAATCCCAACATTGGTGTAAATATTTTCATACTTGAGTTTTGATTCGTTTTATGTATCGTTTGATAGTTTTCCTTTGTTTTATAGGTATTTATGCATACCAGAGCCTCGAGGAATAAAATGTCGAATGCACAACTTTAATTACGCAGTTTTAAAGCATTAAAGAGAAAATTCTGCAGAAACTCGCTAAGCCAAGTTGTTGTGCGCTTAGAGTTTCACAAACAGAGAAACAAATGTTTCCCTAGCTCGCTTAGCGCGGTTAGATCGTTAAGCGAGATTTCCTTTACCGTACTAGATATTTTAGGGAATAAGTGTAACTCGCTTAGCGAGCCTACGCAGATTTTGTTTATATGTTCTTGATTTGTAACATTTTAGGGTTATGGTTTTGGGGGGTTTTGTGTCCTAACTCCATCAACTTCATTCTTAGGTTAGGATTAACTTAAAAAACAACACTGGGTCGTGCATTTCGATGATCGGAGGTGGATTGCTCATCAATCGGACCTGACAACCCGCGAGATGTTCAGTTTATCTCTTATCCTCTTTTTGTATTTCCTTTGTGTTGGGTTTTTTTTGTATATTTACTCGAATCTGAAGGATAGAAAAACACTTAGAAAGGGGGGGTTTGAATAAGTGTGACTTTAAAAACTCTTAAGATAAAAACAATTAACACAATATTTTTATCCTGGTTCGTTGTTAACGAAACTACTCCAGTCCACCCCCTTAGAGTGATTTACCTCAACTGAGGATTTAATCCATTAATCAAACTTGATTACAATGGTTATCCACTTAGAAACACTCTAAGTCTTCTAGAGTATACTGATCACACCTTAATCACTCTAGGAAATCAACACTTAGAAACTTCTAAGTCTTCTAGAGTCTACTGATCTCACTGATCACTCTAGGAACCTTTTACAATCAATATAAAATAAATGTTACAAGAGTTTGAATTGCTTCTTAGAAATCTATAATCACAACTGTGATATTTCTCTTAAGTTCTATGCTTAATACGCACTAAATATTACAAAGTATGTGAGGTTGAAGATGAAGTTCGTGTGTTTTGAATTCAGCAGCGTTTCAGTATGTTTGCAAAAGTTCGTTATGTGCTTCTGATCAGAACTTCATATTTATAGGCATTTGAGAAGATGACCGTTGGGTTGCATTTAATGCTTTGTGTGAATAGTACAGCTTTGCATTTAATGTTTCACACTTTTGTCAACTACCTCGAGCCTTGCTTTTCCTGCTTTTACTGACTTTTCCTTTTATAGCTTCTAACGTTCCTTTTGTCAGTCTTACTAGCCTGCCATCTTGTACTTGCTTCTGATTCTGATGTTTGTGAATACAATGTTTGAATAATCAGAATCTCAGCTTGGTGCAGAGCATCTTATTGTCTTCTGACTTTGAAGAGCTTGAGTGTGATACCATAGGAACTTCAGTGCTTCTGCTTCTGAACTCATGTTCTTCTGATGCTTCATTAGACCATGTTCTGATTCTGCTTGACCATCTTCTGATGTCTTGCGAGAGCATGTTCTGATGTTGCAATACTGAACCTTCTGAGTCAGTGCTTCTTAGCGCTGAAAAGTGCATACTCCTTATGTATTTCCTGAAATGGAAAATACTAAGGATTAGAGTACCACATTGTCTTATATAAAATTCATATATATTGTTATCATCAAAACAACAATATTGATCAGAACAAATCTTGTTCTAACAATCTCCCCCTTTTTGATGATGACAAAAACATATATAATTGATATGAATTTGCAATCAAAATATCATATGACAAAAGACAATTACACAGATATAGCATAAGCATATAACCAGAGTGTGTGAATATGTCTCCCCCTGAGATTAACAATCTCCCCCTGAAATAAATACTAGAAGAATTTATAAATAAAAGACTTCCCTGAGTATTTTTTATTTCAGTTGAGACTTTCACTTCGCCTAGAACTTCAAAGTATTCAGAGCTTCTGCTTCTTGCTTCCATAGGACAGCTTCAGAGCTTTGAATTTCTTCTTAGTTGTCATAACATGCTCGATTGAATCAGAACATTCTTGAATGTATCAGAGCATCATCAGAGCATCTTTACATCCTGAAATGTTTCAGAACATACTAGACAAAAATATCAGAACATGAATGTATCAGAGCATTCTTGATAAATATCATGTATCAGAACATTCTTAATGAATAGCATGTGTCAGAGCATTTAAGACACATAGCATGTATCAAAGCATATAGGAGAGGAGAATGTATCAGAGCATATTCTTCAACGAGAATATCAGAACATTCTTCTTGCTTCTGATCTTGAAGCTTCACAGCACTAAGCTTGCTTCACTTTTCCAAGAACATGCTTCTTTATAGAATTGCTTTTCCCATATATTTGCTTCTTATGCCAATCCTGCAAAAATTCTCAAAGACATAGAACTTGCAAATAATATTAGGAATGTTGAGACTTAATCCCAGCAACTGATATAATAAATCAAATCAATTATCCAGTTTCTCCCCCTTTTTGTCATAACATCTAAAAGCATTAAAAGATTCAAATGATAAACAACACATGAAAGAAAGAAAACAATATTTCATTGATTAACAAAATATCAGAAGTACAAAAGCAAATGCAAGAAACTTTTTTACTTCACATTTTTTGTATCGTTCAAAAAATACTATACCATAAATAATGCACCCGAGCGACAACATGGATCTCTGACTAGTATCAAGTTATAATTAGCCATATTATAACACACATTAAGAACAAGGATAATAAAAAATAATAATGAATTACTATAACATATATAATTTCATTATCAAAAGGAATACACTAATGTTTGGATAATTACATCCAACCCTTACAAGAGAAAGTTTAGATATTCTTACTCATAGTGTCTTTACACAAGTGATAAAGAAAGAGGTAAAAAGGAATAATCAACGGTCGATCTCTCTGACGGGATGAGGCATCCACATTAGAATTAAAGGAAACATTTCTCCTCTTATGTATCAGTAATATAATTAGATTTACGCCCAACTTTGTGTTCTTTTCCACATTAACTTCCACATCCTTATCACTTCAATCTAAGTCACATGAGATGACTTAATCATACTTCTTATCCTAATCCATATCCACGTATTCTTCAAAAACAATAGCTTTACTTGTTATGATCTTTTGTGAAATCGATTCATAAAGTTGTATACCTAAGATACTTCCAAACACTATGGTATACATCCAATTTAGTATTGGTATCCGTATTAATATTGTATCCGTAGATTGACGATGTTTTGGCGATGTTGTGACGTAATGTATATATTGTACTATTGCGAATTTTGTGATGTTGCAGGAAATTAATATGGTGAGTAATTATCAATAATTATTGATATATTTTGGCGATGTAGGAAAATGCCTTGGCGACGTATTTTGATGATGTTTGTGACGTGTTTCATTTCATCAGTGTCTCATGAATTGCATATTTTAGCGACAGCCTAGATTTGGCAACTGCGACGTAGGCTTATGCCTGTTGGATGCCTCTATTTATTGGCAATTGGCGATGGGGGTAAAGCCCTGGGTACCACATGCATGATGCATTTGTCGTGTCTCATTCATTTGTTTTGTTGCGACGTTGTGTGTGAATATATGATTTTGATTTTGAATATTTTGTGATAGAAATTGAGACTTGAGATATATGTTATTGCTCGAACCGCAATATACTTTTTATCATGACTTTATTTATATAGTATGATATCTCACCCTTTACTTGTTTTCGCTGTTGCCTTTATATTGGTAACGTGCAGGTGATGCTAGTGAGTGAAGATTTAGTAGCCGTGAGTTGAGTCGGTTGTTGCTCTGATACGTAGCACTCGGGGGGACAAAGCGATTGTTTTATTTATTATTTTGTTTGTGAATTTCTAAGTGAAATTATTGTTTTAATTACTGAATTTTATATGGTTTTGGTTTAAATTGTAACTTAACGTTACCGTGCAAAGATGCTACGACGTTATTTGAATATTCATGAAGTTTGCTTATTCCGCTGCGAGTTAACTGTTTAATTTGAACAAAGTGATATTTGAATAATGATGCAATTGTCGTTTTAAATTTCTGTGCTATGTATCTATGTGAAGGCAATTAAGCCGTAATTGTTTTGAATGACGAAAATGTGATATCCCAAATGATTGTATGTTTTGAATTTTTATACTTTGATTTTTCGTATAAATTATCGGGTAGATTTGGGGTGTTACAGCGGCGGAGGTTGACGGCGAAGAGTGAGCACTCGTGTAGATATGGTTGAGGCAGAAGAAGAAAGAAATGTTTTCAGGATTTAAGATTTTTGTTTAAAAAGGGAAAGGATTTCAGATCGGTTGAGTAAAAGGTCCGATGTAAAGGCCCATATATCAAATCGGTTGGTCATTGGTCCGATGTAAAGGCTAGATATAACAAAATTTCTTCTATTTACCAAACTGTCACCGTGTTAAATATTTTTCATCATTGGATTTTTCACATCAGTGAAAATCTAGGCCCGATGACCGATGTGAAATCCTTTATAACAAAATTTCATTTTTATTACCAAACTGCCTCCGTGTTATATTTTTCCCTAAATCAAATATTTTAAGCATCATTAGAAATAAATATTTGATGTAAAATTCTTTGACAAATATTTTTCACATCATATATCTTAAAACTTGATATAAAATTCTTTAATCAAATGTCTTATTTTTTGTAGTGTAAAAACTTAAGTGTTCATATATACAGTGTCAAAGATGCATTATATATTCCCTAACTTCGGAAAGGCAAATGGATTTTGCAGATTGAGATATGACATGGAACATGAACATTCGATTTGAAGATATTAATTTAGTTTCTGTTATTAAACCACTTTAAAGGTGGAGAAGTTTGTATTTTTCATTTGAAACAAAATATTAATTCTAGAACAAAGAAGACTCCATTAACATATATATGTTAGTCTAACCTTATGTTTCCTGTTCCGTTACAGTTTTGGTGGAATTATAGCCCAACTTGACAAAATATTTGTAATTTTTGTCAAGATTTAAGAAGTATTCCTTCTTTCCATACCCATGATTGTTATATTCAAAGTCATGAAACCAATTTGCTTTGTTCATATATGTGTAGGCCATAACAACATTTCTTAAAAGAGAAAATAAATTAAACTAAAACAACTCCAAACTAATTAATGTGTTTTATAAAGCATGTCAAATCCACCTAGAGGATCAAAAAAGAAAAATGATCAGCCACTTATTGGGAGTGAAATGGAATGCAAAAGTATTGTCAAGCATTTTCTGGTGGCTGACCATTAATAGTCGAACCTGGATCAGGCCCTAATCCTCCTGCACCCGTGCTACCCAGATTAGGTCTTTTTCTTTCAACTTGTGTTCTTTTCTTTTTACTATCGTTAATGCATTTTCCGAGAAGAAACACTAAATATAACCCGCCTCTGTTTCAAAAGAAAAAATAAATAGATAATAACAAATTAGTTTATAGCATATCAGTTTATAGCTCTTAAATTATTTGATGCTTTTTTTTGGGTACTTATATTTAATATGGTTGAATTAACTTATAAATATTAAATGATGTAAAAATATGTTTAATTAATATTTATTTATTTATTGTAATAAAGATTACTATAGTAAATTTAATAAATTATAATCTACTAAAATTATTTAATAAAAATATAAGGTTGTGAAAAAATAATAATTACTAAAGAATTTTTCTTTAAAAAATCAAATATATTTTACGCGTAATTGCAGACAGTAATCTCTACAAAAACTCAACACTACTGTGTACTAGTTTCTGTGATCGCTTACCATCTCATACTCTTGAATAAAGGAATTTTTTTAATCATAAATTTATAATATAACTTTGTAAAATCAAAATTTAGAGAGATGATATTTCTTAGTGAGCAATTACAAAAGAAAACAAAGAATCTCTTCAAACAATTAATAAGAAGAAATGTATGATTTTTGAAATTATTTTACTTTTTTTTAAACCTTAACTATTTATTTAACTCTGTTCTATTTTTTTTTAAATTATAAATCATTATCATAATTTTAATATAATATTAATACTTTTTTCAACTATAATCTCTATTTTTCAACACTCTGTTTTTTTCTAATCATTAAATTTATCTTTCATATATTATTAGTAAATAATAATATTGTAAAATAACATATAATTTATATTTTCATATAAAATTAATTAGTTTCTTTAATTCGCGTTAATTTTCAAAACTTTTTAAAATTTTTAGTCAGTTTGAATATTATCTTACTTCACAATAAATAATAAAAAATAATTTTAAAAAATTAAGGATTAATACACTTTTAACTCGAAATTCGTTAGGTTCAAATTGCTTATTAAAAAAAATACTCTTTTAACTTTTGAAAATAATAAAAAAATAATAAAAAATTCTGCAAAATGTTCAATATTTAGAAACCCGAAGAAGAATATACTTACATGGTAATTATCACTGATTTTGTAGAGATACAGTTGGAGGTTTGCAGCATTGGCATATTTCTCTATATTTCTTTCTCCAAATTTAGTGAGTTTGATCTCTATTTGTGGTGGTTTGTTGAGTGTTGGATTTATAGCGTAAGAAGCATGTATATGCACATGCTACAACTATTGATGAGAACTAAAACACGTATTAGCGTTTGAAATGTCAACATTGTACACTTTTTCTTATCTTTATATTTGAGTCAATAGTCTACAACCTATAACTTAATACTATTGGCAAATTATTTATACTTAATGCGTATAACTTATAATCCTATATTGTTTCATAGGTAGAGTGTAACAATGGTATTCGTACATTGAGATGTTGAAGACGAATTGTATAAGGAGATTTAGGAATATTTAGTTCATAGTGCAAACATATTCTTCCTTCCAAATCAAATAAACTACTAACTTTTATCTGTAAAAAATAAAATAAATGTTGTATATATTGTGTTTATTGTTTCATAGGGTATAGGGTAGGTTTAAAAGGGCTAGTCCTCACAGCAGTGTCAACTATGATTCAAATATTGGCTGAATAGGAACTTGGTTAGAATTCAAAGAGATGGGTGCGTTCACACAAACAACTTGTTTCTTAATTTTGCAACTACTAATATAGAAGCATTTTGTTGGAATAATTGTCAAGGGTCAAAGTCCTAATGTGAATAGTGAATTCAAAACATACAAAATTTAAGTTTCACATTTGTCAGGTTTTACATATTTCAATTGTTTGTATATTTGAATAATTCTCTTATATAAATTTTGTGAATGGAGGTAACAATGTCGATAATTACTATCACGCATTGTCCGATTGACTGACTTAGTTAGTTTTTGAAAAAAAGAAATTCAAAATTTAATTTTTAAATCGAAATTCTTATTATTTTTATTATTATTTTATAAATTTTAAAAAATTCATATTTAATTCTTCTCATTTTAAAAAAAATTCTAAAATTTAATAAATAAATATTTTATAATATTTTAAACATGTATTAAAAAAATTATTCAAAAATTTAAAAGTAAAAGGATAATTAAACAATTTTTGAAATTTTAAAAAATAATAGGGACTAAAACTGCATGCATAGTAATTTTACATGGACAAAATATAACATTTATAAAGAGCAAAAACATATTTAACACACATGCAGGGACGGATTAATTTGAACATGTGTCTAATCGATTAAGGAACGGATTCTCCATATAATCAAGTAAGAATCCTATTAATGGACTAGGTTTCAAATCTTCCAAGTTTCTTTTCTATTTAGTCAAGTCTAACCAATTCGCGTCATAGGCTAATTGATTAGATTGTAACTCAACCCAAATTTCTTTTCATTTTGCCCAAATTTTCTCTCATGTATAAACACTACAAAATATGTGCGTCCTTGTCAAAAAAATGTGTCAAGGGTTAAACTCCTCACAAATAAATTACATTGCTTGGGGATAAATCCCTCAGAAAAAAAAAAGATATGAAGGGTAACACCTCCCAAAATAATTTTCATTGGTTGGGGATAAATCCCTCGCATCCTAATTAATCTAGGGTTTATAAGATTGTTCAAGGGTTCATCAAAAGCCTAAGGTTTCATTATTTCAAGATTGATTGCAAGCTCTTAATCATCTGGCTGAAGAACTAGGGTTTAGGATAAGTGAGCATAAAGTTATGGTGCTTTAAAGTTGGCTGGTTGAAATTGCATATGCACAAGTCCATGTCCAAAATTATGCCCAACCTGAGTTTAGACCGAGTTATGGACCTCTAAATCAACTCAATTGCCAAAATCCTCAACATCAATCCTCTTCATTTTCATTTTCTCTAAAAGTTTCATTCATATTGCAACATCAAAATCATCCTAATTCAGCTCCAAAACCACCTTCCAACTTGCTTTCAATTCAAAAGAACATTGAACCATAACTTGCCACTTGAAAATCCAAATTGTACAAAACTTGTTCTAGATCCTTCTTGCACGTGTGTCTCACCTTCATACACCCTAACAAACTTGTGGAACTCACTCCAACCCTCATTCCATGCCAAAGTGCCTTGGATCCAAAGCTACCACCAAACCATACTTCAATGATCAAGTTTGTTTCTAACTACCTCTAAACCTCCATCCAGACCATAGGTTAGGATCCTAGCCTAATCAAACTTCTTCAACAAGCTTCATCACCACCTACATAACAACCATTTCCCTCCAAATTTATTTTTCACCATTGTTCACCAAAATCCATCTTCAACCTGTATTTCTTAGAAATTCAAATCTCCCTCATTCTTCTTCAATTTCTCCACTCAAACATCATCAACATCACATATTGAGCCTTCTATAACACTTCTTCATGCCTAATTCTTGATATTTGCATATCTGCACTTCAAGTTTTCATCAATGGTGAGCAAAACTGAGTTCTACATTGTAGTGAGATTTTATGAGATCTAAGATTTCAATCATCATCTATACATATTATTCAAGCTATTGAACTCATTAACAAGTTTCTGGAAGCATTAAATCAAGCAATTCGATCTTCTCGTCTTCATCATTCAACTTGACTTGGAATGAACAATACAACCACCTTTAAAGCAAACATGAACATGAATTCTTCTTCATCGCACCTTTCTGAGGCTATATGGACTGTTTTCATACCTTGAATCATCTTGTGAAGGTGCATTGGAAACTCTGCGATAGGTAACCCTAAGCTCAATTAAAATTCTATGAATTCATCATCATTTCTCATAAAGCTTGATTCTATTTTGTTTATAATATTTCATTGAATCTTAGCCCTAAGGTTTTATGGATTGATTATTAGGATTTTTCATTTAATTTTGTTTTCAATAGTTAGGGTTCTTTGTAGTTTTAGTTTGATTTGGAAAATTGAGGATGAATCAATAAAATCTGAAACCATATTTGAGTTCAGCTTGCAAAAACGAGTGAGATCATATCCTTGGTTTTGATTTCTGGAGAATTGCACCACTGTCCATGCTGGAGGACGGTGGTCGGACGTCCAAAGTTGAAGTTGATGAACAATGCGCGTTTTCTGGTTTTTGAATTCAAATATTTGCGCTGTCACCACACCATTGGTCCACGTATTTTCTTTATTTTTAAAAAATAGTTAAAATCAAAATAATTGAAATAATAAGCTATTGGGCCCAACGCTTTATTATCTGCACAGAGGGTGAAATGGTGTAGCAGGCAAGTAGTTCAACATTTGATATGGAGAGTTTATTTTGCAGCTTGTATAGATTTTTATGCAGGTTTGTTTGCTCACTTGAACATGAAGAACCATGAAGATATGAACTGGTGGAGTTAGAAAATGGCAAGAAGAAAAAGCTTGGAAATTTGGCAGGAATTAGGTCTTAGGAAGTAGCTTGACTTTGGTCAACTATTTGACTTAAAAGTCAAAAGTTGAACCAAAAGTCAACTGTAGGCCAAATGTATATTATTATTTTTATGATTTTCAAATCTTGTAATTATACTTGAATGCCCTTTGTAATGGCTCTTGACCTATAATTATACTTGGATTTAATTGAAACTAGAAATTGAGTAATGTATCTTGTATTTCAAGTTTATGAAAATGAAACTTCCTTCCTCCCCAAAATCACATATGTCTTGAATTAAATATTCGTAAAATTGGGATCTTTTATCCTTCATATCATGGTAGTAAACTTTGTGGGGATTTATTTCCTTTGGACATTGGGAGGACGATGTTAGGGATGAAGCTATTTGGAGGGGTTGTTAGTCGAGATGAAACCTTTATCAAGGGGTTCTCTATGAAGAGACAGACAAGGTTGTTGAATTAATGCATCTTCTGCCACAACTAAGGGATATTCTTAGTGAGATTCTTCTACTTCAATCTTGCATGGGTATTGTTAGACGCTGGCCTTAGGATCTAGAGGGGGGGTGAATAGATCGTTCACAGTTTTACGGAGTTAAACGACTTTTCAGCGGAAGTGATTCTGAATCGACTCGCGTCTATTCCGAACCACTATCGAAACGATTGTATATGTGTTTAAAAACCAGTCAAAACTTGAGGTAAGTGATAAGAGTATACGTTGCAGAATCAAAGCGTTGCTCTTATTGAAAATCAGATTAACTTCTTGTATGATGGACAATGTTTGCAATGCAGTAAGAGTGATAGAAACAAATATACAAACACTTGGTGATAATGATCAAATTGATGGTGATTCAATATGTGATGGATTGTGATGTTTATATAGGTTCTTAATTCACAATCTCAACACTCGAATCGTTGATCAATTTGCTATTATAACCAAATATGAACAGAATGTAAATGAAAAAGTAAAAGCGACAAGAACACGATATTTGTTTAGGCAGTTCGTCGATCGTCCTCGCTACGACTACGTCTGCCCCCAATTCCAAATTGAAATTGGGTAATCTTTCATTAATGTTGAAAGTAGTATATACAAAGAAGATAACAAAGCGATAAACGATAAACCAATTATGTCGATCCTTTGAATCTTCTTCCCCCTTAATCTTGAGCAAGATCAAGGTTATCCAAGAGCTTCACTTTGATTCCCTTCTGCAGTGTCTTGATTCCTTGAACTCCCCGTTCCTCAATCGTTACACTCAGCCGAATCCTCAATGAACGCCTCTTGATAAAAACCCCCAAGAACCACCCGTCGTGGAGGACAAAACCCGCAGATTTTATTCACCAACAAACCCCACAAACCTTCACCCACTAGGAATCTTCAATTCCGTTCCATGGACGTTATCGAACTCATCACTAACCCGCAACGCAAGAATGATTATGTGTAATTGTGTTGGAGATGATGAAGAACGAAGATGAGAAGCGTTTGTGTATCTTTCAGTCGTTGGTGTTGTTTTGAATAATTGAACCTTTGATAATATATATGATAGCTTAACAGTTGGAGATGAGAGAAACAGGATTTTTGGCATTCTTGATCAGTTAGGTCGACCTCTTGTAGAGCTTAGGTCGACCTAGCAGTGCTTGCAGAATTTTGCTCCCAGTTAGGTCGACCTGTTTAAGGAGTAGGTCGACCAGAATCCTCTTCAAATGCATTCTGGGGACATTTTCTCAGATTAGGTCGACCTAGTTGTTGTGTAGGTCGACCTAGCAGACTGGTATGTAAATTTCATCAATTTAGGTCGACCTAGATGATGTGTGAGTCGACCTAGCAGAAGTATATGGATTTTTCTCCATTTTAGGTCGACCTAGGTTGATAGTAGGTCGACCTAACTGCTGCTTTTCTGCATTCTTCTTGTTTTGCTTGTGTTGAGTCAACCTATAAGCATAATAGGTCGACCTGTTCTGACATGAGTGATCAATGCTTGCTTTTCTTTGAGTTTTCTGCTTCCACCTTGTTGCTTGTATGCTTATTGAGTTTGCCATGAATCAAAAACATCTTTGTGATTGTAATCTTGTATTCACATACTCCCCCTTTTTGATGATGGCAAACCAGTAGTCGAGGCTTTGGTAGTAAGAGATAAAGACTCAACAAAGCTCCCCCGTACATTCAACATCTATTTCTCAACAAGGCAATCTCTCAACAAAGCTCCCACGTACACTCAGCATCTATCTCCCCCTTTGTCAACATCAAAAAGAGATACAACGAAAATAGAAGAGTAACGAGAGAAACATAGATAAAATGCTAGCATTCATAAAAAGGTAGCCAGTGATAGCATGAGAGTCAAATAAGCAAGAGCGATATGTGTATGAAGTCACTATAAGCATGTTAATTGATAGCATATTATAGTATCAATAATATTTTTGGAAGTGAACAACAATAACGTTACCGCTTTCTCAACTTTAATGGCAGCCTTTAATCAATGTGGAATGACGCCTGGCTAGATGATGAACTACCTTTACGCTAAGAAAAATGTTAGCAAAAGAGAACATATATATATATATATATATATATATATATATATATACAAAGTAAAGGAATAATATTAAGAGAGAACAAACGTAATTAGCCCAAATTAGAGATATCGAGTATCCCTAATTCCCTACGAATGTTGAAGTATTGCTCCGTTGCTAGAGGTTTGGTGAAGATGTCAGCTAGTTGCTTCTTGCTTTCTACATGTTCAAATGTAACGTCTCCTTTCTCTACATGATCTCGTAGAAAGTGATGTCTTATTTCAATATGCTTGGTACGTGAGTGTAAGACAGGATTTTTACTCAAGTTTATGGCACTTGTGTTATCGCACATGATAGGTATGCGATCAAGCTTAATACCAAAGTCAAGAAGTTGTTGCTTGAGCCATAATATTTGTGCACAGCAGCTTCCAGCAGCTACATATTCTGCCTCAGCAGTAGATAATGCAACCGATACTTGTTTCTTGCTATGCCAACTTATCAATGAATTTGAGAATAGATGACACGTTCCACTGGTGCTTTTTCTATCGGATTTGCAGCCAGCAAAATCTGAATCGGAGAATCCTACCAAATGACACTCATTTCCCTTTGGATACCATAGGCCATATGTAGTAGTTCCACGTAAGTATCGCAGAATTCTTTTGACAGCTTTCAAGTGAGATTCTTTTGGACAAGATTGATATCTTGCACACATACACACACTAAACATGATGTCTGGTCTTGAGGCAGTAAGATACAATAGTGAACCTATCATACCTCGGTATAATTTCACGTCAACCTCTTTACCTTTCTCATCTTTGTCTAGATTAGTATTTGTTGCCATAGGTGTGTCAATTTCTTTTGCTTCACTCATTCCAAATCTTTTGAGCAGCTCCGTATAGTACTTAGTTTGATTCACAAACATTCCATGACTGAGTTGCTTGATTTGTAGGCCAAGGAAGAAATTTAGCTCACCCATGAGACTCATCTCAAATTCACTCTGCATAAGCTTAGAAAAATCTTTGACAAGTTTTGCATTAGTCGACCCAAATATAATGTCATCTACATAAATTTGGACTAAGAGAATATCTTTATCTTTTCTTTTAATAAAGAGAGTAGTGTCAACTTTACCCCTAGAGTACCCTTGACTAAGGAGAAATTTGCTCAAACGTTCGTACCAAGCCCGAGGGGCTTGTTTAAGACCGTATAGAGCACGTTTCAGCTTATAGACATGAGTTGGATACATGTAATTCTCAAAGCCGGGTGGCTGAGCAACATAGACGTCTTCATTTATATAGCCATTTAGAAAGGCACTTTTAACATCCATTTGGAATAGTTTGAAGTCTTTAGAACAAGCATAAGCAAGTAAGAGACGAATAGCTTCGAGACGTGCTACAGGAGCGTATGTCTCTTCATAATCAATACCTTCCTCTTGATTATAACCTTGGGCAACTAATCTAGCTTTGTTTCTAGTAATAACGCCGTTTTCATCAAGTTTGTTACGAAAAACCCATCTAGTGCCTATTACTTGATGATCTCCCGGATGAGGGACTAAGTCCCAAACATCATTCCGTTTAAATTGGTTTAATTCTTCTTGCATGGCCATTAGCCAATGCTCATCAAGTAATGCATCCTTAGCGTTTTTCGGCTCAACTTGTGAAACAAAAGCAAAATGATGACAGAAGTTACTTATCTTTGAGCGTGTTGTAACGCCCCTTGAGATGTCTCCTATTATATTGTCAATTGGATGGTCTTTCACATTTGTCCAGGCCTTGGGAAGTTCTTCATTGTTTGAGATGCTTTCTTTTTCATTTTCATTGTGAGACTCATCTTTCTCTCTCTCAGCATCTTTCTTTACAATACTTTCATTCTCGTCTTCCTTATCCTTGACAATGTCTTCAGTGGACGGACCTGCACCATTAAATGAAAGACCTTTCTCGACATATTTTGCATAAGATTCATCAAAAGACACGTGTACTGACTCTTCTACTATAAGTAATCTCTTATTATATATCCGATATGCTTTGCTAGATTGTGAGTAACCAAGGAATATGCCCTCATCAGCTTTAGCATCGAATTTACCAAGATTATCCTTACCATTGTTCAAAACAAAACACTTGCAACCGAATACATGGAGATGAGATACATTTGGTTTTCTACCTTTTAGTAATTCATAGGGAGTTTTGTTCAGTATAGGACGTATTATTATCCTATTCAAAACATAACATGCTGTACTAATCGCGTCAGCCCAGAAATACTTTGGTAGATTACCCTCATTCAGCATTGTTCTTGCCAGCTCCTCTAGAACCCGATTTTTACGTTCAACTACTCCATTTTGTTGAGGTGTTCTAGGAGCTGAAAAGTTATGCTCAATTCCATGTTTATCACAGTATTTTTCAAAAAGAATGTTTTCAAACTCTCCACCGTGATCACTTCGAATTGCAACTATTTTGTTGTTCATTTTGTTTTGACATAATCTTGCAAATTGTGTGAAAGCTGGAAAAGTTTGATCCTTACTAGGTAAAAAGATTGTCCAACAAAATCTCGAGTAATCATCGACAATGACAAAACCATAGGTGTTTCCACCTATGCTTTTAGTCCTTGAAGGGCCAAAGAGATCCATGTGAAGTAGTTCAAGAGGGCGTGATGTTGAAACCACGTTCTTTGATTTAAAAGAGATTTTTGTTTGCTTTCCCTTTTGACAAGCATCACATAGATGATCTTTTGAAAACTTTATTTTAGGTAAGCCGATTACTAAATCTTTTGAGACAACTTTATTAAGTAAGTCAAAATTTATGTGGGCGAGACGTCTATGCCAAAGCCATGAGTCTTCGCTCAGAGCAACTAGACACTTGGTACTAGACTTAGATACCTCATCCAAGTTTAGCATGTAGATGTTGTTTACTCTTAAGCCCTTAAACATAATGTCTCTTTTCTTAGTATGTTCTATTGTGCAGCCAGAATTTGTAAACATTACTTTAAAATCTTTGTCACACAATTGACTTATACTTAAAAGATTATGTTTAAGACCTTCTACTAGCAGCACATCAGTTATAGTAGTGGTAGAAGGGTTACCTACACTTCCTTTACCAAGTATGGCTCCCCGATTGTTATCTCCATAGGTGACATACCCCTTTTTCTTTGCTTGAAACTCAACGAAGAGAGATAGGTCTCCAGTCATGTGTCTTGAACATCCGCTATCAAGGAACCACAACCTTTCGGCAATGTCAAGACACTTTTCCTGCAAGATTAATTTAAAGAGGGAGGTCCCCAATTTTCATTGGGTCCTTGGTAGTGAGTACACAATTTTTTGCACTTAGGCAACCATTGAAATACTCGTTTAGGAACTAAAATTCTCCTAAATTTGCATTTTTCAATGGTATGTCCCTTTTTGCAACAATAATGACAGGTAATTTGATGAGAATATGGAGTTTTGCTAGTTGATACTTTTGGTACAAAAGTGTATTTACTATATAAAGGAGTATACGATCTTTTGAACTTATTTGGATCAACCGCAAAAGTCACTTTTGGTTGTAGAGCCTTGTCTAACTTGGCTTTTAGATCTCTTACTTCTTTTTGCCAAATGTGACATGTCTCACAACCAAACCATGATGTAGGATCTATTTCAACTTTATCCTTTTGAATGTCTAGCATAGATTGTTTTAAAGCTTCCATATCCTTTTCGGTTTTCTCAACTTTTGATTCAAGATATGAAAATATTTTCTTATTTGAGGCCAAAAGTTTGAAAGCTTTAATTGCATCTCTATGTAATTCTTCAAAAGCAAGTTTTAGTTGAGAATGAGATACCTTATCTACGAGTTCAGGTTTAAGATGACTTACAGCTTTCTTTTTCTTGTGTTGATGAGCCATGAAACATAGGTTTGCTGATTCTTCTTCATCGCTTGATGAGCTTTCACTAGATGAATCACTTTCCCATGCTATGTAGGCTCTTTTAGATTTGTTATGACCTTTGCTTTGGTTCTTCTCCTTTTCTTTCTTAAGGTATGGACAATCCGGTTTGTAGTGACCGGCTTTCCCACAGTTGAAGCAAAGACCTTTGATTTTTCCCTTGTTGTCGTCATCTTGTTTGAACATGTTTGATTGCTTTCTATAGTTGATCAAGCCTTTGTCGGAATGTTTTGCTCCATTTTTCTTTAGATATTTGTTGTATCTTCGCACAAACAGTCCCATTTCCTCATCATCGGAGTCTTCGTCATCACTTGTGTCACTATCCTTTGGCTCTCGTTTTGAGGTCTTGGAGCTCGAAGCTTTTAGAGCTATTGACTTCTTCTCTACCTCTTTCTCCATGTTCTTTTCTTTCTTTGTCCTTTTCTCATGCATGTCAAGGCATTTAAGGTGTTGTTTATGTTCCTCTAGTTTACCAAATAGAGTTGTGATGTCTAAAGTGTTTAGATCATTTGCTTCCTTTATTGCTGTAACTTTGGGTTGCCATTCCCTGTTCAAACATCTTAAGATTTTGTTAGTAGCAACTGCATTGGAAACAGGTCTATCAAGAGAATTTAACCGATTTTTCAGATGAACGAATCTCTTCTGCATGTTTTCGATGGATTCACCATCTTCCATGTGGAAGAGTTCGAACTCTTGAGTTAACGTATTGATCCTAGCTAGTTTGACATCATCCGTTCCCTCGTGGGCAACTTGCAATGTGTCCCACATAGCTTTAGCTGATCTACAATGGGAAACGCGATAGTATTCATCAACTCCTAGAGCTGAGATTAGAATGTTTCTCGCTTTCCAATCGTATGCATATCTCTTTCCATCTTCAGCATCCCAAGTATTTTCTGGTTTTGGAACAACTGCACCAGCTGCATTTGTCATGGTGATCTGAAAGGGACCATTGACAATAGCTGTCCAGATGTTCCTATCAATTGCATTGATGTGGACACACATACAATCCTTCCAATAGCCATAGTTTTCACCGTTGAAAACTGAAGCTCTATTGTGAGCCCCTTTAGGTCCGGAAGCCGTCTTTCCAATAAGTGTTTCACGTAGCACGGAATAAACCAGAGCTCTTGATGCCACTTGTTAGACGCTGGCCTTAGGATCTAGAGGGGGGGTGAATAGATCGTTCACAGTTTTACGGAGTTAAACGACTTTTCAGCGGAAGTGATTCTGAATCGACTTGCGTCTATTCGTAACCACTATCGAAACGATTGTATATGTGTTTAAAAACCAGTCAAAACTTGAGGTAAGTGATAAGAGTATACGTTGCAGAATCAAAGCGTTGCTCTTATTGAAAATCAGATTAACTTCTTGTATGATGGACAATGTTTGCAATGCAGTAAGAGTGATAGAAACAAATATACAAACACTTGGTGATAATGATCAAATTGATGGTGATTCAATATGTGATGGATTGTGATGTTTATATAGGTTCTTAATTCACAATCTTAATACTCGAATCGTTGATCAATTTGCTATTATAACCAAATATGAACAGAATGTAAATGAAAAAGTAAAAGCGACAAGAACACGATATTTGTTTAGGCAGTTCGTCGATCGTCCTCGCTACGACTACGTCTGCCCCCAATTCCAAATTGAAATTGGGTAATCTTTCATTAATGTTGAAAGTAGTATATACAAAGAAGATAACAAAGCGATAAACGATAAACCAATTATGTCGATCCTTTGAATCTTCTTCCCCCTTAATCTTGAGCAAGATCAAGGTTATCCAAGAGCTTCACTTTGATTCCCTTCTGCAGTGTCTTGATTCCTTGAACTCCCTGTTCCTCAATCGTTACACTCAGCCGAATCCTCAATGAACGCCTCTTGATAAAAACCCCCAAGAACCACCCGTCGTGGAGGACAAAACCCGCAGATTTTATTCACCAACAAACCCCACAAACCTTCACCCACTAGGAATCTTCAATTCCGTTCCATGGACGTTATTGAACTCATCACTAACCCGCAACGCAAGAATGATTATGTGTAATTGTGTTGGAGATGATGAAGAACGAAGATGAGAAGCGTTTGTGTATCTTTCAGTCGTTGGTGTTGTTTTGAATAATTGAACCTTTGATAATATATATGATAGCTTAACAGTTGGAGATGAGAGAAACAGGATTTTTGGCATTCTTGATCAGTTAGGTCGACCTCTTGTAGAGCTTAGGTCGACCTAGCAGTGCTTGCAGAATTTTGCTCCCAGTTAGGTCGACCTGTTTAAGGAGTAGGTCGACCAGAATCCTCTTCAAATGCATTCTGGGGACATTTTCTCAGATTAGGTCGACCTAGTTGTTGTGTAGGTCGACCTAGCAGACTGGTATGTAAATTTCATCAATTTAGGTCGACCTAGATGATGTGTGAGTCGACCTAGCAGAAGTATATGGATTTTTCTCCATTTTAGGTCGACCTAGGTTGACAGTAGGTCGACCTAACTGCTGCTTTTCTGCATTCTTCTTGTTTTGCTTGTGTTGAGTCAACCTATAAGCATAATAGGTCAATCTGTTCTGACATGAGTGATCAATGCTTGCTTTTCTTTGAGTTTTCTGCTTCCACCTTGTTGCTTGTATGCTTATTGAGTTTGCCATGAATCAAAAACATCTTTGTGATTGTAATCTTGTATTCACAGGTATCACGAAACGCTTTTTTGGCCTAAAAGCATGTCAATCTAATTATATGGAGAAAGCATTTATTTGGTTTGATATAAAATATGAAAGGCGGTTGAAGACATCTTGGTTGGTGAATTTCCTTTTTCGGGGAACTTCAATAGAGTGTGACTTCTTTAAATATTAGAGTTGAGGGATTCAGTTTGTACTCAACAGTGAAGATTTCCTCATACACGTTTGTTACTTATATGGCCCAATCTTGAGTATTGCAGGATCGTATATTGAGACAGTTGGATATATGCTATGTACTTTGATTTCGATAAAGCTTTGGATGACGTTAGTGTTGTGATTCCATATTTTAACCTTAGTAGTTTTACTAGCAAGAACACTGTCTCTCCTAAATCATAAGATTTTTGGCGACTACCCTTTTTAGTAAAAGTGGCTAGGACATGGATGTAAAGTTTAACATGATCGCAGGGTATAAAGAAGTTTTTGGTTGTTTGCAAGCAGCAGATTCCCATGATTTTCTCCTTGTTATTCCTATTGATGGACTAGGTCAATATATGTCCTTGATTAAGTATCATACTATCCTTAAATAATGACTTATGGATCCTTTATTTTGTATTTATGACGTTTTCTTTGTTTACCATAAGGCTTGCTTGGATACATTTGGGAAACACGCGATTCATTGTATGATGCTTTTAGGATTCAAATACTGACATGAGCGTGTGAATTTGTTGATTTTCCTATAAAAGAGGGATCGACACTTAGGCCAACAAATATTCTTGTGTACGGATGGATAGAAGGAAAACATGCATGTGTAGACTTGACTAAGGTTTCCTCATTAGTGGCGCCGAAGACTGTAGGTTTTACGATTGGACAAATATCTCTCAAAGCCGCTTCAAGTATAGTGAGTAAGCATGAAAAAACGTGTTTCGACAATCAACACTCTTACATATTATTTCTCTTGGACACTTTTTTTTCTAACAATAGAAGCAGTAGATCTTTTATAGAGACCGCAAATACTCACTTATATCGATGTTGAATCTCATAGAATAATGAATATAATTTTTAAGAAGATTGGTTTTGTTATCTAGATGAGATAGCGATACAACTTGTTGCTTATATATATATATATATATATATATATATATATATGGACGACTCAAGTGAGAACACTTGGTTATTATGAGAATTGAGAACAATAAATCACAACCATTAAATTTTGATTGGTTGATTTTAATGGACTGAATTGGTTTCTCTTTCTACGACCTATAATATTTATTTTAAATCAACATAGAAAGAGAAACCAATCTAGTCCATTAAAATCAACAAATCAAAATTTAATGGTCGTGATTCATTGTTCTCATTTCTCGTAATCACCAAGTGTTCTCACTTGAGTTGTCCCCTATATATATGCGTATCTGGTGAGAACTGATATCTTTTATGAGAAACGAGAACTATCAATATCAACCATTAGATTTAATTAGCGCTTAAGATTTAATAATTCCACATAAGGAGCATTTTATTGAATCTTTTCTATTATGTTTAATCTTTTCATAAAAATATAATCTTACCAAAAATATTTTTCACAATGCTATTTAATTTTAACATTAATATATAAAATTTAATTTTTCCATGACATCTCGTATAATTTTTTTAACTCTCTTGATCCTTCATATCAATTGCAAAATAAAATTACTTTTTTATTGTTGTGGAATTTTAATATTATTTATTTTACTAAAATATACATGTATGAAATATACAATTATTTATATTATTATTTATTGTATTGTTAAATTTTTTTTGGATATTTTAATTCGATTGATTTATTTATTTCCATTTTTTAACTTTACAAATTTTACCTTGGTGACTATTTTAAATAATTTTTATTATTGTTATATATTTTAATAATTATGGACTCCTTTTGATATTGGCAAATTAGAAATTTTAATCTTATTATTTATTTCATTTTTTTCTGATATGAAGTTATCATTCTTGCAAGTAGCATATTGAAATATATTTTCAGTCTTACAAGAAGGATAATTTTATATTGAAAATAAATAAATAAATAATAACATTAAAATTTATAATTTTCCAATAGTTACGGGGTCATAATTATTAAAGTATTATAGCAATAGTATAAATTATTAAAATAGTCACAATGGTAGAATTTGTAAAAATACAAATTTCCAAACACGCAAATAAATAAATCAACATAATTAAAATACTTGTAATACTTTTACATTTTTTAATATTTTTAATAAAACATAAAGAATAAATTAAATGATTTTTTTGATAAAATAAATATTTTTAATCAAATAAAAATATAGATGATAAATCAATAATGTGTTTTTATTTAGTAGAAATTAATTTCCTAACTTGTAAATAAATAAATCATCTAAAGTAAAATATAGGTTATAATTTCAAATTTTTCAATATTTTAAATAAATGAATATAGATGATAAATAAATAAATAAAATTCTTAGTCAACAAAAATTAAATTTACACATATGTATTTTACAGTCATGTCTATTTTAATAAAATAAATAATATCAAAATTTCCTAATAATAAAAAAATATAGATATGATTTTTTTATAATAAATTTAAAGACTTAAGAGAGTTTGAAAAAAAAATGTACGAGATAACATGGAAAAATTAAAATTAATATGTTTGATATAAAATTAAATAGCATATAAAATAATATTTTTGGTATTATTCAATTTTTATGAAAATTTTAAATATTAAGAATAATAGAAAAAGATTCTATAAAGTGTTCTTTATATGGAATTATTAAATCTTGAGCATTAATCAAATCAAGTGGTTGATATAAATAGTTATCGTTTCTCACAAAAGATATCAGTTCTTACCGGATACGCTCAATATATATATATATATATATATATATATATATATATATATATATATATATATATATATATATATATATATATATATATATATATATATATATATATATATATATATATATATATATATATATATATATATATATATATATATGCGCGCATGTTGCTAAAATAGACCTTCTTTTTTAAAAATAAGTGGTTGTATTATAGCAAATCCCACAGGGTTTGCTATAATACACTCACTTAATTTTATGAAGGTGTATTTTAGTAAGTTTTAACTAAAAAATATTTAAATGCACCCTAAGGTGCATGTTGCTAAAATAGACCTTCATAAATCCCACAATTTAATCATTACGTTGTAATGAAAGAAAAACAGAAATTCCTTAATTACGCACGGGTCTGGTCGAAGTTTCACATTACATGTATCCAAATATCACTTGCAAAGTTCTTTTATATAAATCAATCATACATATTTAACCAAAATGCAAACAAATTTTAGTCAATGTTAATCCCAAAAACATAATAGTAAAATCAATCATACATATTTAACCAAAATGCAAACAAATTTTAGTCAATGTTAATCCCAAAAACAAAATAGTTAACAATGAAAGAGCTAATAATACATCAAATTTTTTTAGCTCTTTAAGTAAAAACAATAAACATATGAATTCATATTACACGTATCAATGACTAAATTATTAAATATGACATCATATTTTAAGTTAGATAACATTAATATATTTATAACTTATAATCATTTATCGAAATTTAATTCATGTGTTTGGAATATCAAACATAATATAGCTTATTTTGCCGTTCATAAATATTCACGTAATTTCAATTATATACTAATAATATGTATCAACTTTTAAGCATTGATTCATATTTATAATAAATCGTACAATTATTTTTATAACTTCAATTTTATAAAACAGTAACAAAAGAAATAGTTAAAAGGTACTCCCTCCGTTCCTTTTTAAGTGTCGTTTTTAGCAAAATGTTCTTCAACCAAGATAGTGGATTATTATAGTTACTTTTTCTATTATACCCTTATTTATTTTTCTCTTTCCAAATAAATTCAATCATAAACTCTCTTTTTTCAATAACTAATTGAAAAATTTGAGGTGAAGTTATTAAGAAAATAAGGGTATAAATGACAAATTATAACATTAAATTATAAAACGACACTTAAATAGGAACAAAAAAATTCTTCTAAAACGACACTTAAAAAGGAACAGAGGGAGTAGACATTAAAATGATCAGTCAATAACTGATATCTCATAGAAACATTCACATCTACCCGTCAATTATTTTTATAACTTCAAATTTATAAAACAATAACAAAAGAAACAGTTAAAAGATAGACATTAAAATGATCTGTCAATAACTGATATCTCATAGATACGTTCACATCTACCCGTCAATTCAGATGAGTTAAGAAACCCCAGTTGAATTCAAATGAGTTAATTTTAAAATTTTATTAAACCTATTTGAGATATTAGCCCATTTTTCCAAACGTAAAATGTATGACAGCTCCCGTGAAATGCTTAAGAAATTAAACATAGTTAGATAATAAAATTTATTAAACCTATTTGAGATATTAGTTCATTTTTTCAAACCTAAAATATATGACATCTCCCGTCAAATATTAAAAGTTTCTACGTTTAATGTATACTTAAAATATTTAAAAATTAAACAAATAATAAAAATATGAATATGTTAATAGAGTAATTAGATTTTGAATATGTAAAATTATAAAAAAAATAGAAATTTAAAACATATGTATGGTAAATAATATATATTTATTCTCATATATTTAAAATAACCACATTAAGTAGTCTCCACTGGATAATGTAATAAATATAAAATCTCAAATTTAAAATGCTTTGTAACTTATTCCCGTTTATAAAAACAATCGTAGATTATTCAATTTATAAAATTGACTATATTAATAAATTTTTATCTTTTATCATAATTTTTTATGATTACCATTTGTAATTAAATTTTCATGACTACCCATTAACATATTTTTAACATGATTACAATTATGAAGTTAATTTGAAAAAATTCTGAGAAGTTTTATTTCATAAGTTTACAAAAATTACAAAATCTCAATTGATTTTGTTTTGTTTTATTAAACTTTCTATAAAAGTCTAAATAATTTCAAAATATATTTTATCTCAAATAAGAATCTAAATAATTACAAAATAATTTTTATTCTTATATTTTTATAATGAAAAACTAAATATTTAACTTTGGAATAAAAAAAGGTATAAATTGTAGTAAAAAGTTATAAATTTTATCTCTATTAATTTTGATTTGTTTTTATTAACCTTTTTCTAATAATCTAAATAATTATAAAATATATTTTATTTCAAGTTAGAAATTTTAATTTTAATAAAAAAAATAAATAAAAAAACAAATTAGTAGTATAAGCAAATTACATAACTTTAAAAAAATCCAGATCTAAGAATAACTAAAATCAATTAAAATATTGTATAATAATTTGAAATTTAGTTTTTATACAACTTAATACATATTTATTAATTTCTTATAGAAATTCAAAAATTTAGGTATAAATTTACTAATATACCGAACTTTTAATTGTATTATAAATAATAATTTCATTCAATAATAATAATTTCAAAATTATTTGTTTTATTTATTAATAAAAATTTCAAAATAAAACATATTATAATTAAATAAAAAAATATAATTGGTTTAATAAGAAAATTAAAATTTATAATAATTGATTAGATTTAATAAATTGAATGATAGGATTTTTTTAAATATATTTTATTTAGTTAGATTATTAAGAAATTAAAAAAACATTGGTATTAAATCAAAATGACAATTTGGTTATTATTAATTTGATTTTATAAGCAAATTTGTAAAATGATATAAATAAAATTTCAATTACATCAATCACAAGTAATTTATTTTATTTATTATCACTTACTTTAAATTGGATCAACAATATAATTTATAAAAATAGTGTAAAACTTTTATTTACAGGTTTTAAATAAATAGTTTTCAAACCTATAAATAAAAAGAGTGATGCTATTTGTAACGAAAATAAACCTCACGAATGGATCACGAATAAACATAACCATTGTCTACCTTGTATTGTCCCACCATATATACATTTTGAATTATTTGTTTACTATTTACTATTAAATACTTACTATTAAATACATGAATGGATGACAATAAAAAAATTTCCACCATATATACCTATAGCTTGTAGTGATCGTGAGCAAGCTGTTTCGCTACAAATATCATTATCCAAATGAAAATTGAAAACCTAAAAATAAAAATTGACCATATTTAATGAATTTAATTATTTTCAAAAGTATTAATTGACAATAAAAGTTGACCTATAATCAAATCATAAGTATTGATTAATAATAAATTGTTTTCAATTTTTCGTTTTTATGTTAAAATCATTAAAAAGTTTCTCGTTTTAAATTTTGAATTATGTGATGCATGTATGATAAAGTTTTTCTTTATATTGAAATTTAAAAAAAAAAACCGTGACTTAAATATGTGATATTAAGTCTGACCTTTAACAAATATTTCATGTTTAATAGTAATAATTATAGTTTTGTCAAAATTGTCTCAAATTATCTATTATGAGAGAGAAGAAATATATTGAAAGGATTAAAAATTAAGGGTATTATAGACAAAAGAAAAACTATAGCTTAAAAAAGAACCGCAGACAGTATCACACTATTTGACATGTAATGACGCTATAAAGTGACAATTTTAACTCTTTTACATATTTAAATGATATCTTTTATATAATACACTTCTACATGTCAATTTGTAAAGTATCTTCAAGAATTGTTTTGAATGATATCAAGCACTACAGACTCATTCTGCTTCAACACTAACTCTGCATCTTCCTTTCCAAAATTTCTCTAAAACCGTCCATTGAGAGAATTTCCAAGGCAGCTGTAGCAGAAAAAAAATTATTTATTTAAATATGATTCTCTACTCTATATAATTTTTAAGCATGTGTAGATATTAAATAACCAAGATAATTGTAATTAGAAATAAAAGATCATAAAAATACCATTAATTTGGATCTCGGTTCCTTTTTTCCATTTTAAAGAATAGAAAGAAATCAGCAGGCTGGACAAACCTCAATATAAAAATTAAAAATGGTAAAAGAAAAAGGTTATGCCCCAGATCTATAATCCTCATCCACCAATCAATAAATATATCAGAGCAATTACCAAGGACAACAATGGGTAAAACATAAAAAGTAGTGAGATTTCTAGTCAGATTTGAAAAAACATAGTGGAAAAATTGACCAAATCTTTCCTCAAGCATCACTTATGAAATAAGAAGTATTTTCTCATTATCAAATCCAGATAGAAGCAACTAAAGTATTAAAAACCAAAATTATTTCCTGAAAAATGAATCAAACAAAATGAACATACGTATATGTTTAAGCATCTACAAAATGAACATACGTATATGTTTAAGCATCTACCAAATGAATTACCTATAAGCACGACATTTCTACCAACAACAACACCAGCATGATCTTCACCATATACTCCAGTAGCAGCAAGATTAGGCGGGCGCAAAGTCAAAATCGTCGTTCATCTGGCCTTTTATAAATTCATGCCAAACCATTTCAACAAAACTTGAAACTAATATAAAAAAGAGTAAACAAAAACAATATCAGAGAAATCAGAAAAAAATATCACAGAATTCCTTAGGTAATGCAAATAAAAAGCAAAAAAAGAATCAAACCGAAAGTAGAAAATGAAAATTACTAACCTGCAAAGATCATCGAGGAGTTCTTGAGGTGGAAGAACGATTTTTTATGAAGAACTTGGAGAACGATGATGATTAGCCATGGATTATGACTTCATAAAATTTCAAACCCTAAATTAAATATTCAACCGTGCGATATTTGGGCGGATGAATTTAGATATGTGTTTTGCTTTCAGATCCATTGTTTAGGATGAAATTAAATAGTGAAAGGGTTTTCTAACTTTTACTCATGGTCTTGGTTGAGCTTCTCGTGCATTGAACATAGGGAAAGAGAACTTTCATTTGAAAAATGTAAAACCACTTTATGATGGCTTTTTAATTTCGGCTGCATAAATGTATCGTTTTAATTGCCAATCTTTCAATTAATAATGGAATAAAAAAATATAAAATGCAACAAATTATTGGGTGCTGCCACATCACCCGTAATAAATGCCAAATGAATGATATTGAGTTATTTTACAAAAAGTCTTTTTTATCCATGGAATAAGAAAAGTTTTAGTGTTTTTATCAGAGGGCTTTAAATGGTATTTCCAAGTACTTTTGCTTTTATATATTAATAATAGATAAGAATTATAATCAAAATCCAATTAGAACAGAAAATTAAGTAAACTAAAACAACTCCAAATTAATTAATGCGTTTTAAAGCATGTCAAATCCACCAAGAGGATCAAAAAAAGAAATATGACCAACCACTCATTTGGAGTGAAATCGAATGCCAAAGTATTGCTGTCAAGTATTTCACCATCTTCAGCATTTTCTGGTCGCTGAACAGTAATATTCGAATGTGGACCAGGCCCCAACCCTCCTACACCTGTGCCACCTGGTTTTCTTTTACTCTTTTCAACTGGTCTTTTGTTGTTATCATCACTGCATTTTCTGAGAAGAAACACTAAATATAACTTGCCTCTGTTTGAAAAGAAAAGAAAGAAAAAAGATAATAATAAATTAGTATAAATAATATATCATATCAGTTTATAGCTCATAAATTTAAAGAACTGAAGGAGCATATACTTACATGGTAATTATTATCACTGATTTTTTAGACCTACAGTTGGAGGTTGGCAGCATTGGCATGTGGGTGAGACAACCTACGGCCACAGCAAGAGTCATGTGAAATATTACAAGTTTTCAAACTTGATTCTTCTCTCCTATTATTTATTTCTTCAAATATTGTAGCAGAAGAAGGATGCTTTTGCTTGCAGTCACCAAATTTAACGGGTTTGATCTATATTTGTGGAGGTTTGTTGAATGTTGGATTTATAGAGAAAGAAGCATATGAAAAGTCACCAAATATTGATGAGAAATAACACACGAACTTGCGTTTGAAATGTCAACTTTGAACACTTCTCTTTATCTTTATATATAAGTCAATAGTCAACATATGTGTTTGACTGAGGATGAGATATTATCATTGACTAATTATATGTTCATTTAATCCCTATAACTTATATTGTTTCATAAGAAGTAGTGTGGAACAATTGCATGCGTTGAGATGTTGAAGAAATATAGTATAAGGAGATTCAAAAATATTTAATTCATATTGGTGCTAACAAGTTCTTCCTTCCAAATCAAATAAACCAATAAGTTTTAGGGAAAAGCTAACATGTGCCCCAAAGGCACAAGATAATGAGATATTTATAGAATTATTTTCTTGGAACGCGTATATTCAATGTATCGAAACTTTAAATATGACTTTATTACATTTAATTATATTTAACTTTTTCTAATTATAGTATCCTTAACATGTGCCCGAAGGGCACATGTTAGCATGACCCTAAGTTTTATCTGTATAAAGTAAATAAATATTGTATATATAGATTCTCTGTAATCTATTGAATATGTAAGGAGCTCTTCTACCCTTTTTTTTTTTTGGTGCTCTTCTTTTTCTTTTGTTTCTTGTGTTTTAGTCCTTATTTATTTCTCATCATTACTTACATAGTAAAAAGCATAAAATTTGTTTAGTTAGGATAATTTTGATTTAAATTAGACTTTTCTATGTTTCTTCGGAATCTTTATTAAATTCTACAAAAAAATTAATAGCAAAAAGCATTTAAAAGGACTAGAATCATACTAAAAATATGTTATGATAAATAGTCATCACAACCTTAAATTTCAACCTTTTCTGATCCTAAAAAAAATTTAAAATTGAAACTTTTAAGAAAATATGAGAATTTACATACTTTGATGAAATTTTTTATGTTTGACACTAATTACCATAGTATTTCCATGATCCAGCTCAAGTTTTAATTCCATTCTCATATTTTTCAATGGATAAATAAAAATACTTTAATCCAACTCATTATCTAGAAAGTCTCATACTCCTTCGCCTTTTTGAGGATCTGTTGCAAGTATTTGACCAATAAAGGCTATTTTGTTTGATAATCCCTCTTCACCAGGTTTGTAATCAGCTGAGAATCGCTTTTGTCCCTGAGATGAGTGGCTTCTTGAAGCAATTGGACAAATCAAAACAATGAAGTCACCATCAAGTATTTATTTATCGCACGAGAAGGGAAAGGAAAACACCGAAGAAAACCTATAAGAGAAATAAAACAAGGTCTCGCAACCAAGAGAAATGGTAAGGGTGTCGGTTACGTAAGGGGAAGATATTAGCACCCCTCACGTCCGTCGTACTCGACGGATCCACTCATGTTTGTTCTAATCTAAGATTGTGAAACTAAAAGCCTAAAGCTTAATGCTAAAAGGGAATGCATGCAAAAGAAAGAAAAGAAAATATGAGGAGAACAAAGTTATTAGATAGTTGTGCTCGCTTCGGCCCCGCGACCTAATACCTATGTATTCCTTTTAAGGAATCAGAACGCCGTAGTTCGGCTCAAAGATTTTGGTTTGTTTATGTTTTTTAATGAACGATGCTAATTTCGCATTCTACTGTTACTCGACGTTTGGAGACTCACGCATTTTTTTGTAGAAGGGAATTAACATGTTCTTACCTGAAAAGTTTTTTAAAAGAAAAAGAAAATTGAATTGGTTGGTGTTTTTGTTGTTGATAATGATAAGTAGATCCCACTACAAGGACACTCATCACCTCTCTACTTAATTAAGGCTTAGGACTTAAACCACACCAAAGACTATAGACGAAAGAAAAATGAGGTAGGGACTGCACCCACTCACTCTTTTCCATTACTTAAGGCTCGTGGAAGTATGGTTCTTGTCAATATTTATTAGGTGTTTTGAGAAGAGTTTTGTTGTGTGTTTTTTATGGGAAAATTTTGGGATTTGAACCACACCAAAGACTATGAATGAAAGAAAAATGATGTAGGGACTGCACCTGGTCATCTTCTTCCATTTCTTAAGGCTCGTGATAGTGCGATTCTAACCATTATTTATTAAGTGTTTTGAAAGTTGAAAAGGAAAAGAGAAGGGGATGCAAAAGAGAAAGACTATCTCAATCCTATAAGTTGTCATGCTTGTGGACCTAAAGTTGGGATAAGAGGGAGATCTACCTAATGTTGGCATGCCTGGATGAACATCCTAAGGTCTATTTAGTTCCATCTTGGCCGAGAAAGAACTAAAGATCCTATGGAGAGCATGTTATCACACAAGAAAAGGAAGTGAATACTCCAAAAGCAAAACAAGAATTCAAGGTAAATTTCAGCGTGTGAGTCGATGAACTCTTTTCCACTAGAATAGGCTCAAGCACGAAGAGAGTAAAGACTCGAAGCGTTAACGTTCAAGGAACGTGAGCTAAGTATCTCCGAAGCGAAGATGAATGTGTGGGGGCGATTGCAAACCCTCAGCTCCACTTTATTACCTCAATTAACAAGAGGGGGAGCACTATTCAAAGCATCAACATGTAAGGCGAGCTAAGAATGACCAAGGGACTTGAAATATGGGGGCCGATTACGGCCCCTCGAATCCACTTTATTGACTCGATTGCAAGCACAAAGTAAATTACCTACAAAGTATGACTTCCAGCAAACATTGCATACTAATTAGGACTTCCAGCTATCATTTTATTCCTACTTCTCATGGCAAAGGAATTGAAAGACAATACGGGATTAAGATAAACAAAGAAAAGTACCAAACGGAGAAGGTTTGTTGCCTTTGCCTAATAGAGCAGTAAGAAACCCGAAGATTTTCGCTAAAGCTTCACCAATAAACAAACAAAATAGTCAGAAATAGAATGCATAAGGTAGGTGTCGAAGCATCGTTAGTGCAAAAATAAATCACAGACCGAAAGTGCGTCAAGAATGTGTGAATACCAAATAATAGTCCTGCATAAGATACAAATTCAGACAAACAACAACCATCCATAAGTTTCGTGAAAAGAGAACACAAGAGTTAGTTAATTGAATAAATGCGAGCAATGGTGTGACAAATTGCTCTTTTCATTCGTCTTGCAAGGCTTGCACAAGTCAACAAATGAGTTAGTAATAACAAGGAATGAAAACCAAAGTTAAGCATTCATATCACCACTCAAATCAAGCGTAAATCATGAAGAAAAAAGTTCCAAACAAGTGTCAGAGTACCAAAAACAATTACGGGACCACAACATTTCGGTTCATGAAAACGCTCGAAAACTCAATTTAAACTCACCAAAACATAGTACCAACATCAAACAATTAGCAGATATATTCAAACATGAGTCAAACAAGAATTAAATTAAGATTTGCATGCATAAACCAATACGGGACATCAATGTTTCAACTCATGAAAATCCTCTAAAAAGAGGTTTAAAACTACCAAAACTCAACACCGACATTAAACATTTATCGAGTTAGATCCAAACATGAACCAAGCAAAATTAAATCAAGATTTACATGCATTTGTGAACATCTGACAACAACGTTTCATGTGTCGGAGTTCACCAAAAATCAATTGGAAATCATTGTTTAAACACGCAAAGTCGAACACCGACACTTGAAATTTCACTTGGAATTCACAAACAACTTGCAACAATTAAATCAACACCGACATAATCGGTTCCAAGCATCCAAAACTTATAATTCAGGCATTAAACAACTCGAAATCACATCGAAAACAACTCGAAATCCCACTTCGATACATGAATCACAAACAATTAAAACACAATTATTCAACTATTAATCAATTCATGAGATTCAAACAATTATCAAACAATTATTCACTTTTATCAACTTGAAATTAACATTGATACATGAAATCAAGCAATTCTCAACCAATTATCATACCATTATCAACTCGAAATTAATCACCCATACATGAATTCAAGCAATTAACAAGAATTATCAACAATTAACTCATGAGATTCAAACAACAATTAATTGAAGCAATTAACTCATGAGATTCAAACAACAATTAATTGAAGCAATTAACCAATTCCATTCAGTGGCATCCATCAAGTGAATAAATTTAAGGGTTAATGAATTTTTTGGTCCCTCTAAATGTAAAGATGCATTTGGATGAAGGATTGAATGTCGTCCATTTTTTTCCCAATGCATATGTGGATGGTTCTTATTGAAACTTTTTAGATATCTATACCCTTTTAAGATATTTAATAAACTTGCTGTTGAGAAGTGTGGGTTAGGCCTAACTCAACCCTACAAAACCGGCTTGTAGGGTGAGGATTGCCCCCACTTATAAGGACATGTTCATGCCATATATTGTGCGATGTGGGACTCTTAACACTTGCTTGATTTGGTGGTGATGGGGTTAAAAACTACAGAAAACAGAATTATCAGTTTTTGTTTCATCCTTATGTTTAAGCTTTAATTAATTGACTTTATTTTCCTTTGAATTTCATATTCTTAGCTTATAATTTCTGACGATGTTTGTAACTTTCAACTGATATTCACGAGGAGCGTAAATAAGCTTTTGGAGTTCTTAAACGGCATTTCTTTGTTCTAAGACACCCTTTTATTCACCGGGACCTAATTATGTCTCTTTAATAAGTGTATCTTCTCTATATTCCAGGACCTATATTCGAAGAACCAAAATGCACGAATAAAATGGAATGAAATGTTATTCTTGAACTTTGAATATCTACTCTTTTTCTATTTTGAATTTAAATCAATCAAATTCTCACTCTTTCTCTGGATAATGTATTGTAGTGAATAATTTAGATAATGTATTTATAATATATGAAACTTGATTTCATTGTCATCGAGTTCCATAAAATACACATTTTCAACGGGTCGACACTACTTTATTTATATATCTTTTATATACATTTCTTAATCATCGCTATATCCTATTTATTTACTATTTATAATGATATTGCGTGACTCATGCAAACACACGGGTAGATAATTAATTTTATTTACCATGTGACAATCATCATTAAATTTTTTTCTTAATTTATATATATTTTAATATATATGTATTAACTATAACTATATAATATTTATTTAATATTTATGTCGACTTTGCGCGACCCGTGCGAACGCACGAGTTTTTTACTAGTTTATTGATAAACTCTTTTATTAGTATAATTTTTCGAAAAAAAAGGATAATTTAGACAAAGCATGCAATTTATTTGTTATAGTTAGAATAGATAAATTAATAATATTTATAGGTTAATAAATTAACAGATATGTAATTAATTTATAAATGATAATTGACTTAAAATGTTAATATTTAATTTATTAATTAAAATAACATAAATAAAACTAAAAGAAAAATAATAAAATATTAACTACTTCAATTAACTTATAAAAAGACTAAATTAATAAAAATAAATTATAAATTTGTGAATTAATATCTCTAATTGTAGGTCTACTTTTTTTTTTTGTTTTTTCTTTTTTAATCAATAAATCATCTTCATTAAAAAAGTAATTATCATCTTCATTCTTTTTTAATAATTCTTTTGATATTTTTTACTCGTTTAATTTTTTTTCTTACTTTTAATATACTTATATTATTTTTTCCTAACCTTAATTATTTATAATCATATTTTATATTTTATAAGCGAGATATAGCTAGAGATAATTTTATCAATTAATATTTGCTTAAGTTCTTTTAAAAAGAAAAAGAAAAAAGAAAAATCAAAACAAAAAGTTCTTAAAAAAACACATTTAAAAGGAATTGAAGGAAAATATACATACATGGTAAACGTGAGAGATGTTTTTCAAGTATAGTTTAGGGTTGGCAGCATTGGAAAATATAATAAGTTATCAAATTTGATTTTTCTTCTACTAATTATTTCCTCAAATAGTGCACACTTGCACTGAGAAGCCTTTGGCTTGCAGTCGCCATGTTTTATATGGTGGGTTGTGGAATGTTGGGTTTATAGAGAGAAACAATCTACGATAGAATTGATATTTTAAAATTTTGATATTTAAAAAAGTTATAGTAAAATAATTAAATATTTAAATTAAAATATTTTAATTGATATTTATTTTGAATATTTTTTAAACAAAAATAATATTATAAAAATACTTTTAAAAAATTAAAACAAACGGCCTTTAATTTGTTATTGGATACTGATCTATTTTAACAATGCGGTGTGAATAGCATTTGTAAGGCACAAAGCAATATGAATGAGTGGATATTGTAAGCGTAAGTTATGAGAAAGTGGTTCTAACTTCTATCTTTGTTGTACATAATGAGAAGGGGTTTACTCATCGCACTCCATCTATTACTTATCCTTGAAGAAATTTCAAAAATACTTTTAGATTTCAGATTATACAACTCGGACGCGTATGAAATACACAACATATTCTGAAACACGTCGTAACCTATATTGAAAAATAATCTAGATTTTAAAATTCGAATTTTTTCTTGATATTACTATTTAACCATACCACAAATTTATCCCTGAGGACTTTTGAAATTTGAAATCCAGAATATAATCAAATTAGATAATCAGAATAAATTTCAGACTAAAACATAAAATAACGTCATAAGATTTTTCAAATTGCGAAATTTAAAATATACCCTGTTATCGGAAAACATAAGCAATTTCATACCAGAAAAGAAGAAAACACAAATTAACATGAATATTTGTTATCACATACACAAACTATATAACATTATATAGATTTTTGTTGACATAAAATCTAATATCACATTTCATGAACTAGAGATGGTTGAGGACATTTTAACATCTTTAGAATATCATCAATCGATCTCGTCACTGTCGCATCCACTTTGATCAGACCATTTTTTCTTAATAGTGAAATGTACTCCACATAACTCTTAAATCTTCATGTTTCTTCAACTCAAAGTTGTTGAACTTCAACTTTTCTTTTATTATAAATCAAGGGTGAACGATATTCGATCTTAAGCACCCTTCGCTTTTTTGGGTAGCGCAAGAGATTATCTAGTTTAGATTTCAGAAATTCAAAAGAAGTGTCCTTTGTGACCATAAATTCAGGAGGAGGACGCACGCCGTTGAAGTAAACAAATGCAATATACGAATATTAAGATATTTTGTGGTGCTTTTGATAGTTACATCTACATAAGATGCATATTTATTCAAGTTTTATAGAAATAAGGACCATACAAAAGCTATCTTGTCTCAGGTCTCATTCTAGATTTTGAAATCTGGACTGAATTAGGTATAATTAAGGATTTGTCTTAAGTGATCCTTTTACCTATGAAAGAACAACACAACAATAACTATGGTTTGTTTGAATTTTAAAATCAGAAGACATCCATTACATAAGCTAATCTTGTAAGCAGACAATTTTACACACAAACTTTTCAAAATATATACAAGTAATGTTAGATATACATTAAAACACATCAAAATATTTTCAAATTAGATTATTGATTATAACAATCCAACATTGCATACAAAAAATGTGTCACCAAATGCATGATAAGATAATACTAAAATGCATCAAAACATGTGTCACAGCCTAAATTTATATCTACAGGTGGTTCTGCCTTAGACATTTCTTAGTTTGATTTTTTTTTCTATTTTGCTCAACTTGGCAAACTCTTCCATCATATCCAAAAAAATTATCCGACCACCTTTCTATTGGATGAGAATACTATAGTACAATGGTCTAGAAGGGGGGTGAGTAGACCTCCCAAATAAAATTGGCAAGTTAAAAATAGTTTTGAAACATTTATCAGAGTTTGAAAACAAAAATTTGTTTGCACGGCGGAAGAAAATACGTATGAGTTGATTAAGCTTATCAAACAATATATACACAGGATACGTTAATCGATACATAATATGATAATATATCGAATCAAATAGATAACCAAAAATGAACAAACAAGTTGAGTATTGATTTTATAGAAAATGTATACAAGACGCGTATTTGTACTAGGTCAATACGATATGAATTCTAGCACCACAGTTTCGATCCCAAACAACTACTTTTTTATTATTTTTATTACTAGATGGTGTGCCCTACATTTTCTCTCAGTTATAAAACTACTACAAAAAATACATTTAACCTTGGTTATAGAGGCGTGGTAACAAAAGTCTTCATATGTAACACCCTAAAATCGCAAGCACAATTTATAATAAAATCATTGTATACTTCACCAAAAGAGTGTCACACATTCTCATCATACAACATCTTTCACGACTTCAACATCTCGCAAGAGAAATTAAAAAATTATAAGAATAGAAACATGGTGTCAAAATGGAAGTTACTTTAATTTAAATGAAACATCAGTTTAATGACTTCAACATTTAGCAGAATAAAATAAACAACGATCCCATCCCCAGTGTTACACTATTAGAGCGACACCAAGTACTAAACAAACATGAAATTAACAAACAAATAAGGCACATCACCATCTTCCACATGACAACATCTAAGGCTCCTTAGTCTATACCTGAGTATCTGCAACATAGGCATAAAACCATCACAACAAGAAAACAGTGGGTGAGAATACAATTCAAATATGATAGCGGTGCATAATACAACAAGGATAGATATCATATATATACTCAACAAACAAGCAACTCAATCACACAACAACCAGTCATACAAGGCGGTTTATGTTTGCAATGCACTTCTCGACTCTACTTCAATGCATGTGGTACTAATATTTTAGAAGCTCAGAGGTTTGTTATTGAAGTCATCCCATCGTTGGTTACATCTCTAAACCCCCAACACACCACTAGTTCCATCCATGAATCTGGCAACATCATCACCTAAATCCAGCAAATATGATACATGAATGACAATTAAATATAATACAAGGTTCATCTCAACCTCCACCTGCATAAAATTAACACTGGTTCCATCTCTGAACCAAATACACCAGAATGATAGTGCCACAACACAAGGCCATACAATAATCGATTACTTCTCTAAATCGAACACATAAGCACATTAATTATTAAAAAAATCAAAACACTTTCATCAAAAATCAGTATAATAATTAGAAGGATGAATTATAAATTCTCATCAATACTCATTTTAACATCAACATAAATAATCACCAAAGGGCATTTAATCAATCACAACAAGTAAATTTGTGTCATCATCATTAACCATTCATAACATCATAACTTAAGGAAAAAAATGTATTCACACATTTAAATTCACATTTAACCTCTTATGTCATCACCATGAAATAGTACTACGCGTTAGCTTTCCATCGCTTCAAACTACGCCTCAAACAGAGTCACGACGCTCAAGTTATAACAAAAACAATATGGGAACCGATAGATTGACATAGAGGACCAATCGATTGGTATGAACTCCCTGCCTCATGTTTTTCACTCAGAAACAATCTATTGACACAGAGGAACAGTCGATTGTTCCTTGGGAATTTTCCAAAAATCTCACCTCTAAACTCATCTTCTTCAACCTTTAACCATTCTAAACCCCATCCAAACCTATTCTAATATGCTGAATCATCCACACCATGAATCCAATACCATACAAGAGTATATAAAACATTCCACACATCACAATACACAGATTATGCATTATATCCTCATTTTTTCATACTTTCTTCATCAAATTCACTAATATCACAAAATATTATCACCTATAAGTGATTCAATTTCTCGCCCCCCTTACCTCAATTTCTAACAGTCTCCAAACTCTAGCTATGGCTTCCTCTTTCTCACAAATCCTAGTTTTTGCTTTTTTTCCTCTTTCTCCCAATCTTTCTGATTCATGTATTGATACAACAAAGGCTCCACTAAACCTCCTTTTAACTTTAACCTAATTTTTAGATTTTAATTATTTCACTCTTCCTCCAACTTATTCTTAATTTTGCCTCATTCCCTTATTTTTCTAATAATCCTAATCTCCACCCAAAATCTCATCAATCTTCTATTTTCTCATTATTTTAATTAATTAAAATTAAATAAAATTCTAATTAAATTTTCTACACTCTCAGTAAATCTTACAAAATGTACCAAGCACCAAAATAATTAAATAAAATCAATTTCAATTTAAAAATAAAAAAAATGAGAAACGGGGTGTTACGTCATGAAAATATGCCACTTTACCCCTCGGTTTCTGAATAATCGAGGGAATTATTGAAATGATCATTGGTTTGATCCACAACAATAGCTTTTTTATATTTTCAAAAATAATGTCGCATACCTCTCAGTTTATGACTAAAACCGAAGGGAAAAATAAATTCTTTTTTTAAAATATAAATTAAATTGTTTACATAAAATATTAATAAATTAATCTGTTTACAAATTTCATTGTTTACATAGAATATTAATAAATTAACTTGTTTACAAATTACATTGCTTATGCAGAATATTACATTGTTTACACAATATTAAAGTAAAAATATATAACAAATTTTGAATCTGATTCGTCATCATCATCACTGTCAATGAAGATCAGATGCTGCATCTTCGTTTCGTTGAATATTCGGGAAGATCAAATGTTGGATCCAAGTATATTCTCAATAGATTTTGCATGATTTGATATAAAACAAAAAGAGTTAGATAAATAAACTTATTTCTCAAGTATATTCTCAAGATTTAAAACAGCCTGTACTGATGTTCTAGTTCAGATTGTCATGACATTTGTTAGAACATTTGTCTTTAATATAAGCTTATTTCTGCTGTAGCAGTATCATTCAAGATGTTATGACATCTTGCTCAACATCTGTTAAGAACCATATTTTAGCAAAATTGTTGTCAATCTCAAAACCATGAAACTAACAATAACATCATATATTTGCACTTCATGCGCAACCACGTAGATATGTTATAAATTAGGGTTAATACTACTTTACCCCCCCTGCCATATAAGCGAGATTCGGTGTATCCCCCTCTAAAAAAAAAACTTATTGGACAAACCTTGCAAAATAAAGATTCCATCAAATTTGACCCTGATCAGTTTTTTTGGCCGAGATTCTTAGAATCTTGCCTACGTGGCATTTTTGGTAGTGCTGACTGTACAGCACATTGCTTATGTGGCACAGTCAGCACTGCCACGTGGAATTTATTTATTTTTTTTTAATTTTTTTTTTTGAATTTTTTTTTTATTAATTTTTTTTTAATAAAAATTTAATATTTTTTTAAATTTTTTTTATTAATTTTGTTGATTTTTATAAAATTTTTTTTTAAAAAAAAATTAATATTTTTTTTACGTTTTTATTATATATAAATTAAAAAAAAATTGAAAAAGAATTATAAAAAATTGGAAAAATTAAAAAAAATTATGTTTTTACGTTTTTATTAATTTTTTTTTAAAATTCTTTTTCCAAAATTGTTTTACTGTTTTTTTTTATTATTTTTAAAATTTATTTTTATTATATATAAATTCGCAGGTATTTTCAAATCCGTAGGTAAATCCACAGGTATTGTCAAATTCGCAGGTAAATTCGCAGGTATTTTTAAAGATAAATTCGCAGGTAATTTTAAATTCGTAGGTAAATCCACAGGTATTGTCAAATCCGTAGGTAAATCCGCAAGTATTTTTAAATCCGTAGGTAAATCCGCAGGTATTGTCAAATTCGTAGGTAAATCCGCATGTATTTTTAAAGGTAAATCCGCAGGTAATTTTAAATTCGTAGTTAAATCCGCAGGTATTGTCAAATCCGTAGGTAAATCCGCAGGTATTTTTAAATCCGTAGGTAAATCCGCAGGTATTGTCAAATTCGTAGGTAAATCCGCAGGTATTGTCAAATTCGCAGGTATTGTCAAATTCGTAGGTAAATCCGTAAAAAAATATTAAATTTTTTAAAAAAAAAATATTAATTTTTTTAAAAAAAAAATATTAATTTTAAAAAAGAAATTAGTTTTTTTTAAAAAAATAATATTTTTTTTTTAAAAAAAATATTAATTTAAAAAAAAAAAATTCAAAAAAAAAAATTAAAAAAATAAATAAATTCCACGTGGCAGTGCAGACTGTGCCACATTGCTTATGTGTTGTACAGTCAGCACTACCAAAAATGTCATGTAGGCAAGATTCTAAGAATCTTGGCCAAAAAAACTGATCAGGGTCAATATTGATGGAATCTTTATTTTGCAAGGTTTGTCCAATAAGTTTTTTTTTTAGAGGGGGGTAAACCGAATCTCGCTTATATGACAGGGGGATAAAGTAGTATTAACCCTATAAATTATGATAAGACATGCCATGAAGTATGGTTAGTACTCAAATAACCAAACAAGTTTAATTCGTTGTTGATAAGTTCAAGCCTAAGGTTCCTTGGCTCAAAGGCAATATATGGAAATAACAAATCAATTTTCTTCCATTACAATGAATCAACTACATGGTGAATTTTTCCATCACATACTCTTTCATTTGCATGCCATCTAGTATTCTTTGAATCATTTACATTAGCAAAAAATCTCTTGAACCTATGAATTATTGGTAGGTACCACATCACCTTGGGAGAAATACCCTTTCTAGTTACACCATCATCATCTTCAGCATCATTGTCTGTCTGCTTGTAGCGTGACTCCATACACCTCAGGAACTCCTTCAAGTTTTCATAATATTTCCTCTATAATATGAAATCATTATGATATGAATGTATTTTGACATAGTCCAAATCTATTGGACAAAAAATCTTCTTGGCCTCATAGCTACGGTTTGACAATGTGTTACCTTCTAGAAGCATTTCATGTGGAAATTCAAGCAATTCAGTGAAACTTCTATCCGTTCAAGAAATTGAATCACTCCACTGTCATGCTCGTTACTTAATCTATTGGATTTCATTCAACTATGATCCATAATCACTTGCAGCTTCTGAAAATAAAAATCGTATATTACAAATAAAAATGAACATTCCTACTCAATAAAACAACACTAAAAATAAACAACAACAACAACAACAACAACCACAAATACCTAGAAAAAACACTACATTATACCCTAAGCCTTAATAACCATGAGAATAACAATAACAAGATCATCAACAACAACAATAATGACAGTAACAACAACAACAACAATAACAACAAAAAAACAACAACATCAACAACAACATTATTGGTACAATCATGGAGAAAGTTTTACATACCGAAAACGTGATGAGAGAGTGAAATAAAAATGTTGGTTTGAGGTTTGAGTTTCCTTCCCCCATGGAGAAGATGAATAATGGTGTTTCTTTTGTTTGCTAGGGTGATAAACATTTATGATACATAATGGGAAGTGAACAAGACTTAACATTTTGATGATTGAATAAAATATTGTTTAGAGTTTACATCTTAATTTTTAGAAAAACCGAGGGAACACAACTGAGGTTACAACTGGGTTCAATTATATTAAACAAAATATTAATCAACATTTCATATTGATTTTCTAGAAATCGAGTGATAAGATGGTTTATAAAATAAAGGTGCAACCATTTTGGTTCTAAATAAAACACGAAATTGTGGGAGCTGAGAATCAAAGCTCAAACCATGAGCTACATTTTCTGTCAGTTTTCATTTTAAAATATAAGAAATAAAATGGCGTGTTCTAGGTCATTTGACCTCGATTTTACATTGGTTGAGGTGAAATCTTTGTCATGAAATGTATTAGTTGACCTTGATTTTCCTTGTGGCCACTATCATTTAGTCAGGAAAAACTGGTTCTAATAAAATGTGTATTAGGTATAAAAGTGATCCACCTGCGATAAAGCATTGTCAAAAGAATCACATTCAATAAAGTAACTCTCCTTCACTAAATTCATGTAATCCGTGTCCAAGGCAGGACTCTTGAGGCACATCTCATAAAGACCACCCCTGGTCTTCTTCTAAACTTCATAAGACTCATTCAACAACGCTTTAAGATCTTCTACTCTTTTCCGGGAAGGGTCCAGTGCCCGATTTGCTTTAATAATAGCAACCTCCATCGTAGATAATAATTCATGGGAAGAAGCTAATGCTTCATTCTTCTTTTGTGCTTCATGCACAAGGAACTTCAACTTCTTAACTTGCGAGCCATGGTGCCCAAACGCTTCAACAGTAGCTAGTATCTAAAAAAAGAGGTAAATTCCCCTTGAAGCACCTTCAAATACCAATATCTCTCGACGGTAATGGAGTTGATGCAATCTTGAAGCACATTTTTTCCCTCCGAAGACTATCGGGCAAGAAGGCTTATCCTCGTCTAGCAAATTCAAAGTTTAAGTCAATCATGACATAAAGCATATAACAAGCCAAATCTAATAAAGTCCAAACTTCTTCTATCATCGGGCAATGACGAACTCAAAGAATCTTCCACCGTAACTTGATCACATGAATCTCGGATTTCCACCAATGTCGGACTAGGGGTAATCAAAATACTATGGACCCCATTGTTGGAACCCTTATAGTGTTAGACGATAGGCTACGATTTAGAGTAGGTGAATAGATTGCAAATGAAATTTTCTTATTTTAAAAATTTGTTTTAAAAATTATTTAACTATGTCAAGCAGAAACAATTATGGATCGACAATCGTCTATCCCGAACCGTTATTGAAAAGATCGGATATGCGTTAAGCCGTATAGAACGTATTTGATTGATGAGAAAATTAATCAATTTATTTTCAACAAAAAAGTTTGAATGAAACCACACACTGATAATCGATTGCCAATGAAATATCAAACAAAATTTAACTTAAGCAATTTGTCGAACACTTGGTGTGCAATCAATTCCATTCATATTTTTATTTAATTTTGTTGAAGTGGAAAATCAAATATAGTCTTATAAATTACAATCAATTCAACACTATTTTCCAAATTATTAATCAAAGAGATTATCTCAATATATTGATTACACAAACAAAGGTTTCATAATTTGCAACGAAAGTAAGAGAGAGAGAGAGAGAGAGAGAGAGAGAGAGAGAGAGAGAAGGATTTGTTTAGGCAGTTCCATAATCAGCCTCTCTTTGGGTACGTTTTCCCCAATTTCAAATGAAATTGAGATAATGAAAATTAACCTTTGCAAATGTTGTTTACAAAAGAATAAGTAGCAATCCAACCCTCCAATCCCTATGTTTAATTTTGAATCCTAACTTCTTCTCATCCCTTGATCTTGAGCTCGATCAAGTAACCCAATACTTCCAATTTAATCCTCCGATTACCGTTACTTCTTTAATACAACCCTTTTCTTTGAAGCTTTTCACTCGGATGAATCCAAATTGCGAACTATTGTGACCCGAAATTTCCAAAATGATCACACGGTTATCGTTACTCCTTTGGCAGAAACATCTTTCTTCAAAGCTTTCACTCGACTGAATCCAAATTGTGAAATCTTATAAAAAAAATCCCAAATCAATCATTGATCTTGGAGGAAAACCCCAAATGGCTTAATCTTGAAACTCCCAAAGAATTTCCAACCCAATTGATTATAACAAAACTATTTGAACCTTATCAAACTATCTCTTGATCATAAACCAAAAATGATTATGTGTAGTTGTTGTATGTATGCAATGAAAGAGGATGAAGATGATGACAATCTCTTTTTATATTTTTGGTTTCAATCACTTTGACATGTGTTAGCTGAAGATTTCGTTTTATAGTATTTGCCCTTCGAAGAAGTAGAAAATCGAAGGAAAGATGGTTACTGATGGCCATCCCTTAAAAATAAAAGAATGGCTACTGATGGTCATGCTTCGAGAATAAAGATTTCTAAGTTCGCTGTGAAGATAATGAATACTGAAAGCTAGTGAAAAGTATGTGTCTTCGGAGACTTAGACAAATTTATAAATATATTCAAGTGTTACTACTTAGCGTGTTTTCGTAGTGTTTTTAATACACTGCCACGCGTCGAAGACGGACTCAGGCAGGAAGATTTGAAATTCGAAGACGGTTTCGTAACTGTCCGAGTACCAGATGGCGTCGCTAGAAGTTCTTATGAGAAACGGGGCAGCAGATTAGTGTAGGACCGTTAAGGTCGAAACTAGTATAAATAGGAGTCTTAATGTTAGGATTCTGTGTGTTCATTTTGTACAAATCACTCACATATTTACTCAAGTATCAAGCGTTAAGAGAAAGAGTTCGCTGAGAAAATGTACGTATGACACCACCACTTTAATACATGTGTATTATCTTTTGTTTTCAAATATCTTCCAGAATTACTGCATTTCGTTTACTTCTTGCCATTTATATTTCTGTATCTTTACTTTAATGTCATTTACTTTCGAATTACTTTCATGTTATTTACTTTCAAAGTCTTTAACGTTTCTGCAGTTTAAGATTCTTTACGTTTTAATAGTCCTTTTAATTTCATATGTTATGTTACTTATCTTTTCGTTGAAGTCACATTTATATATAACAAAGTGATTATCAAGATTATTTGTTCTTTAATCGAACAACGCTTATTGAAAAAGACAAATCATGAATATGGTTCGAATGAACATTGATAACAATCATCTTGACTATGTGTCCTAGGATCAATCTAGTCGATCCTGCGAGTAACCAAATCATATTTATTATAGTTTGGAAGACTAGCGGTTGTTTACCGGAAATCACCGTAAACAAATTGGCACGCCCAGTGGGACAGTGTCAAAGACAGATTGTTTTAATCAATTGCTTTATTTTTGTCTAGACAATATCAAGATCTTGTATGAACCTTAGGAACGGTAAATTAAAGAACAGTGCACAACCGATTCCCAAACGAAGGTACAACAAGAAAATGGTCGTTACGGCCAGTGCAGGGGGTGATCGAGATCCCCCACAAGGTTCAGGATCAGGAGCGGCAAATTCGACTTCTACTCAAGGAACACGAGATACAACGGGTCCAAATGGATCGAGACCTGCAGATAATTCCCAGGCTTTGCCTGAAAATAATACAGGGTCTTCAGGGACTATTCCAGTTTCAGTGTCGACAACCGCACCCTCATCCACAAGCGCAGAGGACGTATTGTTTGCCTCGACAAATGCTGCAAATAATTTGTCTGGTCAAGGCACGAATTCTGCTTTCGAATGGAGACCAAATAGTTCATATGGAATGCCATACCCATATGGAACAGGCGTACGAGGGGCAGGACCTATATATGCCCCAACTAACAATGCGACATTTTCACCGAATGTTAGTTCAGTGGGTCGAAGTGCACACAACACTAGTTTCTCTACCCAGGTGCCCCACTTTACCACAAATAACCAAGCAGCATTTCGACAAGAAATGGATGCAAGCAACCATGATATGGTAGGGGTTTTGGCCAGAGAATTGACTTCAGTTTTAAGCCCGCTAATGGCAAATGTTACTACTACAAATAGAGAAAACATGGAGACTTTCCAAAAGATATCATCTCAAATGAATCGAATGGCGGAATTCATGGGAATAACACCACCTAAAAGGAAAGACAAACAGCCTTCGAATCAAGAAGAGAGGCCCATTTTGGAACGTGTACAAGATATGGTTCCATCATCTAGGACAGCCACTAGGGATGTAAGCTCCTCACGAAGAACAGAGATGTTCGAAGGAACTCCAGTGATTAACTTGGAAGCTTCAAATCAAAGAACCGTCCCCGTTCGACAGGAAACGGAGGAAGAGCGACCCAGATTGAGGATTGTTGGTAGGAACGAACACCCAGATGAGGTTGTCCAAAGAGTCAGAAGAGAAAATCTGGCTACAAAAAATAACTTAACTGCCATGATAGAAAGGGTAATGGCCAATAATGGCCTTAGTACTGGACTTAGACGTCCAAATTATACATCCCCTATATCAGATTATATCATGCAGACAGAATTGCCTAGGGGCACTAAGGTACCCAAATTCACAAAATTTTCAGGCGAAACTAATGAGTCAACGGTGGAACATATTGCTAGATATTTGACAGAAGCAGGAGACTTAGCGGGAAACGAGGATTTAAGGATCAAATATTTCCCTAGTTCGCTGACAAAGAATGCCTTCATTTGGTTTACTACTTTGCCACCAAATTCGATAGATGCATGGGCATACTTAGAAAGGCTTTTCCATGAGCAATTCTACATGGGTCAAACTAAGATAAGTTTGAAAGAATTGGCCAGTGTTAAAAGAAAATTCACAGAAACAATTGATGACTATTTGAATAGGTTCCGTCTGTTGAAATCAAGGTGTTTCATCACAGTCCCAGAGCATGAACTTGTCGAAATGGCTGCAGGTGGTCTAGATTATTCAATAAGAAAGAAACTAGATACCCAATACCTTAGGGACATGGCCCAATTAGCAGACAGGGTTCGACAAGTCGAACGCCTGAAGGCAGAAAAAGTTAGGGCGAATAAAAGTTATAAGAAAGAAAGAGTAGCGTACGTCGAAGCCGAGGACGCTGATGACGAGTCTTTCAATGACTCATATAGCCCTGAAGAAGTCGAAATAGACTTGGCTGAATTGAAAGAAGCGCCACCTTACGCTTGCAAATTGCTTAATCATGCAAATGGAAAAAACCCAGTAGAAAACGATAAGAATGATAGGTTCCCTAAGAAAACTTATACATTCGACATTACCAAGTGTGATGAAATATTTGATTTATTGGTAAAGGATGGCCAAATGATACTACCTCCAAATTCAAAAATTCCTCCGTTGGAACAACGGAAGAAAAGAGGTTTTTGTAAATATCATGGGTTCTTAGGCCATAAAACTTCTCAATGTTTTCTTTTCAGGGATCTAATTCAAAATGCTCTCAATGATGGAAGGTTGAAGTTTGCTGACAAGACTAAGAGTCATATGAGGGTCGATACCAATCCCCTGAACATTGCTGACGCTAGCCTCTGTGAGGTAGAAGATATCAACATGGTGGAGGCATCTGAAGTTGAAGTTGCGGAAACTAAAGCAATGTTCAATGGAAAGCAGGCTACTGAAAGCCTAAATAGTGACATAGTCTTCAACACTGATGTTGAAGAATCTTCCAAGACAGAAATAACTGAAGCATCGAAGGAAGAAAATAGTGAGGCCACTGAAGACCTCAGGATGAAACTCCAGAAAATCCAGATCTCTGAAGTTCCTCCAGTAGCGGTTAACATGGTCAGCGCCAGACGACCAGTATCTGAATTTGGCGAACTAGAGACATGGCTGACGAGGCAAAATGGGGGCATTGAAGTTTCCCCAAGAACCGAAAGCCTCAAAGAATATCTCTGGAATTGCCACGAGAGAAATGGTGGTAAGCAATGGATGTGTCCAAGGTGTTCGATCATGCTGAATCGGAGGGTCGAAGCCAACTTCGAAAGGGTTCGACGCGAAAGATGGGAACACCCAGGAAGAGAGCCAAATCCCCTACTACAACTGTACCCAAAGATGGAGGAAAGCTTGGTAGGATTTTTGGTCAGATGCCACAAAGAAAACACTGAAGTTGCTCTGTGCCCAAGATGTGGGGCAGTCTATGATGAAATGCTAGCACGATCATTCGAACGTGTGTACTGCTACATGAGTCGAAAAACTCAGGGGTTGCGTCCTGACCTGTACGGTTTCGACATATGGACTCCAACAAAGAGGCCTGATAGCCCACACCCCAGAGCTCGAAGGGTAACTTTCAAAATTCCTGCAGATGCGCCAAAGGATAGGTGGGTGCAAGCTGATGCAAGAACCAACAAATGGCGAAGTTGGGACCAAGGTGGTAGAACTGCAATGGCATATAGGAAACAATTTCAAAGACCAAATCGAGAGGCGCATCGATTGGAGAATTATAAAGGAAAAAATCCTATGTCTCGGTCCCAGTGGAGAAGGCATCAGAGAATAAAAAAGGCTCAGAAGGAATACAGGCCAAGAGAAGCTGTAGAATCTAGTAGCAACCAAGTCCCATACCAGGGGGCAAAGTCAAACAAACCTCCGGTGGAACGCAGATTATTCGAAGCTGAAAAACTCTTGGATGAAGAAGAAAAGATGCGTTCAAATTCCTGGAAAGAAGAGGATAGAATGACAAATGATTTTGATTCTGATGGAGTGTCATCTATAAACTTGAATTGCAATGTTGTTTCCGTACTCCCTCACGAGTTTAATCAGGAAACTGAAGTGGAAGACTGTGAAGAGGCTGATATCGAAGAAATGACAAAACACAGACCTGTGTGTTACTATGTGCTGAATAATGGTGCAGTAGAAGAACAGAATGCTTTCTTCGAAAGGCCTGATGAGGGTATGCGAAATCATTTGAAGCCACTCTATATCAGGGCTAAGATTGAGAATGTTGGCATTAATAAAGTCCTAGTTGATGGGGGAGCAGCAGTGAACCTAATGCCTCAATACATGCTAAAAAGAATTGGTATGTTCGATACGGATATAAGGCCACATAACATGGTGTTATCTAACTACGAAGGCAAAATAGGACAAACACTGGGAGTTGTTCAAGTCAATTTGACAGTAGGCTCAGTTACCAGGCCAACCATGTTCATGGTTATACCAGCAAAAGCAAACTACAACCTTCTGCTTGGTAGGGAATGGATTCATGGGGTAGCAGCTGTGCCCTCAACAATGCATCAGAGGGTGACAATTTGGAGAGAAGATGGGATAGTGGAGAATATCGAAGGTGATCAGAGTTACTACATGACTGAAGTCAACCAGGTGAACAAAACCAACTTCGATAGGAACCTGGCAAACATAGGTCCTTGTCATGCTGCAGAAGAGATGTATACCCCAAATAAAAATGCATTGTATTATTTAACTTTACACCCAAATGGATTCCAATGGGATAGAGAGATCATGGATGGTCCACCAGATACAGCACCATTGGAGAATTATCCGACAGTACGGCCAACAGGCTGGGACGATGACATTAATCATGACTGAGTCTTCGTTCTTCGAAAAGATTTCGGCCTATGTGGCCGAGAACAAAAGGAAGGCGGCTCTCGAATCCGAACTATCAAATACAAAGATAGATGCAGTTCTAACCAAAGAAGGAATAACAGAATTGGAGATACGTACGAGTTTCGAACTCCCTGAACACACGGCTCCAGACGAAGAGATCATAAGAGAAGAACCAAACCAAAGGTTGGATGCAATATACGACGAGGAACCTTTGGGATTCGAAAAAGACCCAATGGCGTCGAACATAAAGATGTTGGCCCAAGATCCACTTGAAGAAGTAAATCTTGGAGACAATGATCAAAAAAGGATAACATATATCAGCGCGAAACTAGAACCAGAATTGAAAGCAGCGGTCATCAAAATGCTGAAAGAAAACAGAGATTGTTTTGCTTGGGACTATGATGAGATGCCTGGTTTAGCAAGGGATTTAGTCGAACTAAAATTACCAATAAAAGAAGGGAAGAAGCCCATAAAGCAAACACCTAGAAGATTCGCGCCAGAGATTCACTCGAAGATTAAAGCAGAGGTCGAAAGACTCTTACGTTGCAAATTTATCCAAACTACAAGGTATGTTGAGTGGATTGCTAATATAGTACCTGTAATTAAAAAGAATGGCTCATTAAGAGTGTGCATAGACTTTCGTGACCTTAATGTAGCTACTCCTAAAGACGAGTATCCAATGCCTGTAGCAGAAATGCTAGTAGACTCAGCCGCAGGTTTTGAGTATTTGAGCATGTTGGATGGATATTCGGGATACAATCAAATTTTTATAGCAGAAGATGATGTATCCAAGACAGCATTTCGTTGCCCAGGGGAAATAGGCACTTACGAATGGGTTGTGATGCCTTTTGGTTTGAAAAACGCTGGGGCAACTTATCAGAGAGCAATGAATTCTATATTTCATGACTTTATAGAAACATTCATGCAAGTGTATATAGATGACATTGTGGTAAAATCTACCTCGGGTATGAGTCATCTCGATCATCTGAGCCAATCCTTCGAAAGAATGAGGAAATATGGCTTAAAGATGAACCCTCTTAAATGTGCTTTCTTTGTGCAGGCAGGTGATTTCTTGGGTTTCGTAGTCCACAAAAAAGGGATAGAAATTAACCAGAACAAGACGAAAGCCATTAGGGAAACCAAGTCCCCATCCACGAAGAAAGAACTACAATCATTATTGGGTAAGATAAATTTCTTAAGAAGATTTATCTCTAACTTGAGTGGACGCACGCAAGCTTTCTCACCTCTACTACGGCTTAAGCAAGGAAAATTCGAATGGCGTGCTGAACATCAAGAAGCTTTCGATCAGATAAAGCAATACTTGACGTGTCCACCAATCCTATCTCCCCCAAATGGGAAGAAGCACATGCGCCTATACATTTCAGCGTCAGATAAAACAATAGGCAGCATGCTGGCCCAGGAAGATGAGAATGGCATCGAAAGAGCCATTTATTACTTAAGTAGAGTACTCAATGATGCAGAGACTAGATACACTGATATAGAAAAACTCTGCCTTTGTTTGTATTTCTCCTGTATCAAACTTAAGTATTATATAAAGCCAGTTGATGTTTACGTTTCATCTCATTGTGATGTTATTAAACATATGTTATCTAAGCCAATACTGCATAGTCGAATTGGCAAGTGGGCTTTGGCCCTTACTGAATATTCATTAATATTTCAGCCTCTCAAGGCAATGAAAGGTCAGATTGTGTCAGACTTCATTGTCGATCATGCGATGGTTGAGAATCATCAGCATTATGTGGACTTAAAACCTTGGAAGTTATACTTCGATGGTTCAACGCATAGAGAGGGTACTGGAGTTGGAATGTTGATAATTTCTCCTGATGGAATTCCAACAAAGCTCAAGTATAAAATCGAAGGTCCGTTATGCTCCAACAATGAAGCTGAATACGAAGCATTAATTGCTGGACTTGAGGCTTTGTTAGAATTGGGGGCAACCAGAGTCGAAATTAAAGGAGACTCCGAATTGGTCATCAAGCAATTGACAAAGGAGTACAAATGTATCAAAGAGAATTTGATCATGTATTTTGTCATTGCAAATAGGCTACTCAAGAAATTTGAATATGTGGAATTAAAACACGTATCAAGGGTGAATAACCAGGAAGCAAACGACTTGGCACAACTAGCTTCAGGATATAAAGTATCAAAAGAAAAGTTGGAAGAACTGATTGAAGTAAGAGGAAGAGCAATGTTTACTAAACTTTCGCCAAGTGATCTAGAGAACTCACAATTGGGGTATGCCAACAAAGAACAATTCGAAGTACTAAATATAGACTCGCTGGCAGACACAGATTGGAGGAGTCCAATTATTAACTATCTGAAGAATCCTTCGACGGATACAGACAGGAAAATCAAGTATAGAGCATTGTCATATTTTTTGATGGGAAATGAATTGTTCAAGAAAACTCCTGAAGGGGTATTGTTGAAATGCTTGGGCGAAGCAGAAGCATATTTGGCTCTGTCGAACGTACATAGCGGGGCATGTGGTGCACATCAAGCAGGGCACAAAATGAAATGACTCTTGTTTCGTTATGGGATGTATTGGCCTTCGATGTTAAAGGATTGCATAGAGTTTGCGAAAGGGTGCCAAGAGTGCCAAGAACATGCAGGTATCCAACACGCTCCAGCAAACGAATTAAGTACGATAGTAAAACCATGGCCTTTCAGGGGATGGGCATTAGATTTGATTGGAGAAATTCACCCCAAGTCATCTAAAGGTCAAAGGTACATTTTGGTAGGAATAGACTATTTCACAAAATGGGTCGAAGCAATACCACTGGCAAATGTGGATCAAGAGGCTGTGATTGAGTTTATTCAAAAACACATTATATATAGGTTTGGAATCCCAGAAAGTATAACAACTGATCAGGGATCAGTCTTTACTGGACGAAAAATGCAAGACTTTGCCAGAGAAATAGGGTTCAAGTTATTTACTTCTACACCTTACTACGCTCAAGCAAATGGACAGGTTGAAGCAGCAAACAAAATAATAATTGGCCTTATTAAGAAACATGTGGGAAAGAAACCTAAGAGCTGGCATAAGACTTTAGATCAAGCACTCTGGGCTTGTCGGACATCTCCAAAGGAAGCTACAAATACAACTCCTTTCCAATTGACGTTTGGACATGATGCAGTACTCCCAATTGAGATATGTTTGCAATCGGTAAGAATACAAAGACAAGCAGACATTCCTCCCAACGTATACTGGGAGTTAATGATGAATGAGTTAGTAGATTTGGACGAAGACAGACTTCGAGCACTGGAAATGATAAAAAGGCAAAAGGAAAGAGTGTCCAGAGCATATAATAAAAAGGTGAAAGGTAAAACTTTTGTTAATAATGACTTAGTCTGGAAAGTTATTTTACCTATAGATCGAAAGAATCAGGCACTTGGTAAATGGTCCCCACATTGGGAAGGACCCTTTCGAATCTTGAAAGTATTCTCGAACAATGCTTACGAAATTGAAGAATTAGCAGAAGATCGTAGGATCTTAAGAGTAAACGGGAAATATTTGAAGAGATATAAACCAAGTATGTACGAAGTAAAGATTGCAAAAACTTAGATACGCAGGGTACTACGAAAAGCCAAAATGGTCAGGCATGTGCCAAAACATATACGCCACATTGATCAAAATGGCTTTGCGATCAGAAGAAATTTTAAATGGAAGAGTTTAAGGAGACACCAAAATATTTTTCATTTAAAGCATAGAAGTACATGCATTACAAAAAGATCCAAAGAACAGGATCTGAGATTAAAAAAAAAAAAACCTAAGGTAAAAACTAGCTAGTTGATCCTTTGGTCTAAACCTTCCAAGGACAGTACAGGCGAGGGTTCAGCTTCGAACATATCCCTGGCTCCAGAATCACGCATCCGCCTCACTACACCTTTCTTCAGGAAAATGTAACTGAGGAGTCTCCCGTATGGAAGACAAGTCACACTCCCTCGACGGTCGACACCGATAGAGACAGCTTTAACAAGTCCTTTAAAGATCATTAAAGGAATGTTAATTTTCCTCCCTCGAAGACCACAGAGGATAAACTCCAAGTCTTCAACCATGATGTTGTTTTCATCGATCCGCCGAGGTTGGAAGTTCCCCACGAGCATCTGGTGCCAGATCCTGATGACTTTAGCGCTGAAGCGATCATTGTCCATAAGAGTTCTCAACATGAGATGAGTAGTCATGCTGAAACTGTTGTCATCAAAAGTTGCACCAGAGTTATTGCATTTTATTAGGTTGGCAATAGTGGTGGGAGTGATGCTGAGACGAGCGTGTCGGATTTCAGAATCAATGGTGGTCCTACCTTCAGGATCTATGCGTAAAGACGCATTCATCCAGAATTCTGCCACCATGTTGGGGTAGATGGCACCCTCCAAGACTTCTTCAAAATAGAAGTCCAGTTCTTGGTTAACAAAGAGGTTTTCGATGCTGATAAAATGACGAACAAGTTCATCCTCAGAGAGTCTGAACTCGCCTCTGATGAGGGCTTTGATGTTGTTAAAGGAAAGAGTTTCAGCCATTGAAAGGTAAGAAAGGTGTTTTGAGAAAGAGGTTGTGTGTTTTCTTTTTTCTGTGTTTGGTTTGGAGAGAAAGCGCATGAATGAAGAAATAAAGGCAATATTAGACCCTTTATATAGACTGGGAATACTGAAGGGTGGTTTTAAATTGTTAATGAGTGATTGGACTGCGGTTGGTTTTCCAAAGAAAGAAGTTATGGCTTCCGCCGTTTCCCGCCCTTGGAAGTTGAGAAGTAATCATGAAACTGATGCACGCACGTCTTAAACCGACGTTTTGGAGAAAGTGACGTCACTGTTTAATAATGATTATGGCTAGAGAAGGGGAAACGTCAAGTCTAGAGGCAAGGATGCTGCGAAAGATGTTCAGGTTCTACACGTTGCATTAAATAAAAGCACTGTAGAAAATATAAAGATATGTTTTGGCAGAAATGTTTAGATTCACTAAAGTAATGCTGGCAAATATTATAGATATAAATGGGAGTCAAGCATACAAATATTATGGGTCTACGATAGTTTCGATTACAAAACAAAGGTGCAACAAGTAATAGGACTGAAAACATCTAGTTAAATTCTTCAGGGAGATCCGTTTTGATTTTCAAGTATTGAGTCTCCCACGAAGACATACGAAGCTCAATTAGTGCCCGTTGTTTCTTCAATCTTTCGATCTCTGGCACTAATTTCTGTGCAGTCTCGAAATGTTTAATTCCCGACTGCACCACTTCGAGCAAGTCTTGTTGGTTAGATTTTTGTATGACTGCCTGACAACGTTCAGCTTCTTTTATCTTGTCCTCGAGTGCCTTTATCTCTTGTTTCCAGGAGTTGATGTTCTTCTCATAATCATCAAAGGCCTTCTGATTTTCTGAATGTTTAAGCTTGAGGGCCTCACCTTGCTTCGTTGCGTCCACAGCAGAATTCCATGAAGAGTCATGAGAGGCCATTATCTCAGATAGCTCTTTTTCGACATTTTGCTTTCGAAGAATGTTGGCCTGGAGTTGCTCAAGTAGAGAGCCTAACAGAACAATTACCTCTGAAACTTCTGTGGAAACTTGAAGCAAATCTACCTTCTTTAGAAGTTGATTTAAGTTGTGACTCTTAATAGGTTCCCGGTTGAGGACATCCACAAGATTGACCCCAAAGAATCTTTCTTTTATTTGTCGGAGGAGGCTAGGAATATCTTCTTTATCACTAGATGCTACAATTACAGCTGGAGAAACATCAAGTTCCGAAGGCGAAGAAGTATTCGCATTCATGATAGCCTTTAGGAAACTAAGAGGATCAGTTTGCTTAAGTTGTTCCAGCTCTGAAGGAGTAGGCTTCGCAGGGGCAAGCGTCGAAGTTGTCCCATGAATGGTTTTTGCATCAAGAGTCGAAGTCTCTTGAGGATCTTGTTTTTCTGGTTTAGAAGTCTCTTCTATGGCATCTTGCTCCGACGCAGTATCTTCGCTGTCATGTGTTTGGGGGTTCACATTGTCGCTGCCTGAGAATGGATGATCTTCTTCCAAATTTTTGTCTTGATGAGTAGGTGGGGATTCGTCAGTGGAGTGACTTTCTTCGACTGGTTCATTAGGCAATATGGTAGCAATTGGCCTAACATCTTCGAAGACTGGCGAGAGAACATGAGTTTGGTTTTGAGAGGTACCTATATTAAACAAAGCAAAGTTAGTCATAAAGAAAAGCCTTTGAGGGGTTTAGTTGACGAAAGTTGAAGTTTGACAATTACCGTAAAGTTTGTCAACACTAATGGTAAAGCCATGGTCCTTGAAACCTGAAGTGGCAGTGCCAGCGTCATCCTGCAATAACAAGGTAAATGTCAGTTCAATTATTTGGTTACAATCACAAGATAATATGTGGGGTGGAACCCAAATACCTTGGTTGGGATATTATCTGGACTTGAATTATGACTTTCCACAACGAAAGCATTACTAGCAGTTTTCAAAGGAGACTCTTCAGAGGATGCCTTATCGCCAGGAGAAGCAGCTTTAGAGGGACTTATCCTTTTCCCTTTTCTTGAAGGAGTAACAGCTTTTTGTTTCTTCTTGTGTCCTTGTCTAGTTTGGGGAGGAGATTTATCTTCGCCATCTGAGGCAGCTGTCGAGGAAGCTTTCCGCTTTGAACCTGTTGGGGGTTTCGAGCTCTGGCAAATAGACGATAAGTAAGATGGATACTACTCACAGATTGTACAAAATCAAGAATATGAGATGAGTATGTACCGTGGGCTTCTTGCCAGTGACGATGGAATCACTTTCACTTGGTTTGTTGCTCTTAGATGTCCCAGAATCTTTTTGGGTAGAAGCCTCCTTGATCTTCCTCCTTCGTGCAACAGCTGTAGTTGAAACTGAAATCAGTATATCAGCAAAGAAAAGAAAAGTCAGTCGAAAAGATTGTCTTAATCCAAACCTTCAGGTATTGGAGTCAGGACACGAACATGTTTAAGGTCTATATGAAGATGTCCTTTGAAAGTATCCAAGGTATGCTTAGTCGGAACCACTCGTTCAGCGCGTTTTTTGGTACTCTCTTGAAGAATTTTGAGAGCATTCCCATACACGAACCAGTCTGGGAAAGGAGGACTTAGAGCCACACCAAAATCAGCACTTGGTAGTGGAGGGAATTTTGGAGGATTAAGTTTGAAAGCCACTTCATAACGTAGTTCTGGTCGAACATACGAGGGCAATTTCAACTTATCCAGTTTGGCGGAAAACTTTTCGCGCAAAACGACTGCAGCCTCACAAACGGTCCGACTAAGATCATCAGGCCTGTAGATAGTTTCAAAGTATTTTTGAAAAGCTTGGATTTCTTTAATATGAGTTGAAGTACCTTTTTGAAAATTCTCCTGCACATCAGTAAAAGCTGCAGTTAGTTCTTGAGCAAGGCTATCAGCATCAAAGATTTGGGAGCTATAATAATCCGTCCACCATTGATGAAAGTCTGGTGTAGAATAAAAAGCAGGTTCGAAAGGGACAGGAGAAAGATTGGTGGTGCCAACGTATTTGTTGATTTTTGTTTTACATTCTTCTTCAGTCAAGTACAAGGTATGGAAACACATATGGCTCCTTTTCTCATATAAGCACTTGGGTTTTACTTGAACCAACCCAAACTGTCTCGAGACCAAATTTGGTTGATAGCACATGAGAATACATTGACCTTTTGATGGTCGAAGTCGATGGGAAAATAACCTTGGAGTCAGAAAGGCTTCCCAAATTTCCATAGACTCAGTTTGTTGATCCTGAGATGTGGATGGGAATTTTCGAGTAAACCATTCGGGACCTATTGTTTTGTGTACAAATGGGGCATTAGAAGGATCGAACTGGTTACGCCGGGCAAACATCATTGAATACGCCAGGAAGTGTTCACGAAGCTTTCCAATCTCTTCTTTTGGAGTTAGGTAAGCCAACCTGGTCCCTTCTATAGTTCGATTTTTGATTTTGCTATCCTCCTCATTGACATTTCCTCGAAAAGGAAGATGAGTTTCGAATGTAGCATTAAGCCACAGTTGTAATAGCCAGAAAGGACCAGCATAAAGTAAACTACCAGATTTGAAATTTTTGGTAAGATTTGCAGCTTCGCTGAGGTTTTCATAAAGAGACCCTAAAAGCAGTTGGCTGAGGTTGAGCTTTTTTCCAGCATGCAACTGATTAGCCATGCAAAGGTACCTCTTTGCAACTTGAATAGATCTTGAGCAGAAGGCACATCGTGAAAGCCATAGTGCTAGGAAAGCAATATGCTCTTCATCGGATACTGCCGTTTCGGTGGTAATATGATGCTTCTGGATAAATGCAGTATAAGTGACTTGCGAGTCATTAAAACCAATAGTATCATTATCCATTTCGTTGGGATCAAAGATTTCGCCAGTTGGTCGAAGTCCTGTAATCGCTGCCACATCGAAAAGAGTAGGGGTAACCATTCCACAGGGGAGATGGAAAGTGTTGTGAGAAGCATCCCAAAAGTGAACCGTTGCTACTAACATGGGTTGGTTGTATTCTAAACCTGTCTTTGACAGTTGAATCAAATCGTATATTCCTAACGATTTCCAGAAGGATTCTTTCTGTTTCTCTACTTTTTCTAACCAGGCATAGTACAAATCAGGATCTTTGGCTAAAGGAATTGACCTAAACACTTTTACAGAGTTGGTCATATAGTTTAACCTAATTTTCGCTAAAGCTAAAGGAGTTTCAGTTGAAGTTTCTTCCATGTTAGCAGATTTTCCTGGGGGAGAACAGCCATCTTCATCTATCCTAATTTTGCTAACTAATGGTCTAGTCTTGTAATAAGCAGGGAAGAATTTATTCAGAGATGGGATATTTTCACCCGGTAATGGACCCATAAAAGCAAGAGATTTTCCAGAAAGTTCAAAGGGAATGATTACCTGGGAATCGTAAATAGCGCGTATCTCTTCGGTGTTAGGGTTTTGAACGTGTTCTTGTTCCCCAGACTGTGTTGTTGATTGGAGCTTCAGAGCAGGTTGAAGAACATTTGAAGATGAAGCCATAGAGAAATTTCTGATTAAGGGAACTAGATTTTTGAAAAGATTGAAGATGTTTGGTTTTGTTGAAGAAGATGAAGAAATAGGAATAAAAGGTTGTATAGAAGTGCAAGACCAAGTGTTTAAAGGTTTAACGGAAACCCTTTTTAAATCTTTTGGGTAAAATCCAAAGAACACGTGGCGGCTGGTGATTTAATCCAACGGCGGTCGAATAAGTTAGCTTCACTCCTAGTATGTAGGAGTAATGATCAAGAAGTAAGGTTAAAACGTGGGAATGTAAGTTATGAGAAGACATCTTTGGAAATGACAAGACGTTTCGGAAACAGGGTCATCAATGATTATGACGTTAGTCAGCAGTCTTGGAACTCTCAAAGATCAATAAAAAACGAAATCTTATAATGACAAGAAACGCCTATTTCTGTTGACTCTCGAAACAGGCATTTATTGGGGGCAATTTGTTAGCTGAAGATTTCGTTTTATAGTATTTGCCCTTCGAAGAAGTAGAAAATCGAAGGAAAGATGGTTACTGATGGCCATCCCTTAAAAATAAAAGAATGGCTACTGATGGTCATGCTTCGAGAATAAAGATTTCTAAGTTCGCTGTGAAGATAATGAATACTGAAAGCTAGTGAAAAGTATGTGTCTTCGGAGACTTAGACAAATTTATAAATATATTCAAGTGTTACTACTTAGCGTGTTTTCGTAGTGTTTTTAATACACTGCCACGCGTCGAAGACGGACTCAGGCGGGAAGATTTGAAATTCGAAGACGGTTTCGTAACTATCCGAGTACCAGATGGCGTCGCTAGAAGTTCTTATGAGAAACGTGGCAGCAGATTAGTGTAGGACCGTTAAGGTCGAAACTAGTATAAATAGGAGTCTTAATGTTAGGATTCTGTGTGTTCATTTTGTACAAATCACTCACATATTTACTCAAGTATCAAGCGTTAAGAGAAAGAGTTCGCTGAGAAAATGTACGTATGACACCACCACTTTAATACATGTGTATTATCTTTTGTTTTCAAATATCTTCCAGAATTACTGCATTTCGTTTACTTCTTGCCATTTATATTTCTGTATCTTTACTTTACTGTCATTTACTTTCGAATTACTTTCATGTTATTTACTTTCAAAGTCTTTAACGTTTCTGCAGTTTAAGATTCTTTACGTTTTAATAGTCCTTTTAATTTCATATGTTATGTTACTTATCTTTTCGTTGAAGTCACATTTATATATAACAAAGTGATTATCAAGATTATTTGTTCTTTAATCGAACAACGCTTATTGAAAAAGACAAATCATGAATATGGTTCGAATGAACATTGATAACAATCATCTTGACTATGTGTCCTAGGATCAATCTAGTCGATCCTGCGAGTAACCAAATCATATTTATTATAGTTTGGAAGACTAGCGGTTGTTTACCGGAAATCACCGTAAACAACATGATGAATGACTTTATATATGTGAGGTGTTAGAAAGCAATAACAGAAAAAATCAGACTTGCAAAATAACATTTTAGGACAAATTTAAGTCAAGGGAGTCGACTCCGAGAAGACAGAAAAGATTTGATGAAAATATGCTTCAGTGGGAGTCGACACATTCAAAGTGGGAGTCGACTTATAGGAGATGGGGAGTCGACCCATGCTTCCTGGGAGTCGACTCAAGAGGACAAAAACATTTGAATGAGAAACACTACAGAGGGAGTCAACCTGAAACTCTAGGGAGTCGACCCATTCGTGTTGTGTGTTAACTCATAATGTCTATTTATCGACTCATGAGTGGCAGAAAAGTTTGATTTAAAAATTCTCTCAGTGGGAGTCGACCCACAACTCAAGGGAGTCAATCCATTATGTTGTGTATCTACTCCAAATGCCAATGTCTCGACTCCAACTAGGAAGAGAGTTTCTTTTTCATTTTTCATCAGTGGGAGTCAACTCCTAACATAGTTTTTCATTAAAAAAAAAATCATATTTTTGACTTGCGTAATGCTTTTAACTTATTTTATAAGTGTCCTAATATGAAAATGCAACCTAGACATAGAAAGATAAGGTCCAATGTACAAATATGACATATTTCCTAGTTTTGACATCATTCAAAATATCTAAAATAGGATATTGCACTCACATCTAGTGGTCAAAGTATTGGTAGTACTGGCAAAGATGGGATAACTTGGGGAGTCCTACTCATTTGTTGCATTTCTTTTCAAATTTCATCTTATTTGCAAAATTAGAACATACAAGTTACAAATGAAATCACGAAATTATATTTGAAAAAAAGAAGATTCCCTAAATCGTTCACCGAAAATAGCCCTCATGACAACTTTCAATCCAACATCCACTAGAAGGGATTTCTCTATGAACCACTTTAGTTGCTTCTTCGATTCTACATCAGGAAGGATAACGCCCCTGACTTAACCTAGAGCCTTAAAGAAGGACACATGCTGTGTCTCCATAAAAAATGTCTTCTTGAGACAAATCGTCCATATTGTAAAGATAAAACCTGGAGTCTGATAATAAGTGGCTTTGTTGTCAGAACTTATAGAATATGTCATATCATTGATAAGGCGGTCCAAGGTCTATTTAGCATATTTTCCCATGAGCGTCTTTGTTGAGGAGAGTGACCAAGAAAAATAGACCCTTAAAGTGCTTCACATTATCCTATTACACACCAAACAACTCGGTGCACAGTCGAAGAGATACCAAGCCCTAAACTTTTGCGGAAGAAGTCAAGCTACACAAAACTTTGAAAAGATGGAAGAAGTGCTGGACATGTGACTAAAAATACAATAGAAAGGGTGAATTGTGTGTTTCAGAAAAATAGTATTTGAAAAAAATTTAGCATCGTTTTTAGAGTTTAAATTCATTTCAAAAATATTTTAGAAATTTGCAGCGGAAATTAAGAATAAAATGCGGAATGTAAAGAGTTAAGGAATAGATAATTAACACCAGGAATTTTAGAGGTTCGATCAAAAAGAAAAAAATCTAATCCTCTCCCTGAGATTTGTTCTGTAGAGTATGCAGTAAATGTTAAAAAAATTTAGTAGGTTGAATTCTCAAATCCCTTATACAAGAAAATTGAAATTTTCAGCTACCTTCAAACCAAATAGAGAACAATTGAGAGAAGCGTTTAGTCTTCTTTCCAAATGATGGATTGAAGAAGTTAGCCTTATTTCCAAATAGCAACTTGAAGTGGTTAGTCCCTGAGCTAAACCGAAATTTTACAGGGGCTTATCTTGAATCAAGGTGAGCTTTTAAACCCGGCACTTACGAACCAAACTGAGGTTATGACGGGCTGACCACGAACCTATGAAATTTTATACCTGACTTATCTCCAACTTTAGCAAGATTTTAATTGGGTGAGCTTACAAACCAAACCAGAGCTTTTCCTAGGATAACCACTAACCAATGTGAGATTTTATATCGGGTCGATCTCAAATAGATTAAAGCTTTTTAATGGGTTGAGCTTTCAAACCGAATCGGCGACTTAGTAACTAAATCTTCAAACCAAAGCTTTTAAAGGAATAATCTTTGAACCCAAACAAACAAACAAACCCCTTATTAGATAAAGTATGCAACAAAGATAAAAAATGTTCCTTGGTAAATTTATAATACTACCCTTCTAGAATTATAAAGATACCTCACTTGCAAAAGACTTTTCTCGAAAGCACCACAACTAAATTTCTATGTGAGAGAAAGTGAGCAAATATTTTTAGAGAGAAAATGAGGAGTGAGATATGAGAGTTCAAGATTCTGGATGTTAAAATATGAGGGAATGGATCTCTATTTAAAGGCGATTAACCCAAAAAAGGAAAATTTTGGGGCCAAAATTATTGAGGCAATCGATAGGCATCATGCTCCAATCGATAGGTTGACCTAAAAATAAAGAAGGTTTTAAAAGGAAAGAAAAGATATGTAGCGATTACCGTTCATTAAGACACTGTCCTAAATGTTTAAGGCATATTTTTGCACTAACCCAATCGATTGGGTGCAAGTGCCAATTGATTGGCCAATATAAAAAGTTGTCTAGAATTTTTTGTACAGTTCCCATTTCAACTGGCACGACTTCAATTCAAAGCATTTTTAGAAATATTTTCTTTAAGAAAAATAAGTTTGAAAACTTTTTTTAATGTATGTATGATTTAGCTGTATAACTTTAAGAAAAAAATTCTTTTTGCTTTTACAACATACCATTCACTCAGATGCGGCAGGGCAAGCTTTCACACTTCTTCTTTTTCATATTTTGAAGCTTCAAGACTTGTCAGGTAATTCAATATTATAGACACTTGCTTGAATTATTCCTGTACATGAGACTTGAGATATATTCCATTTAGGTGTCATCATCAGAAGATCTTTGCAGTGATCATTAAACCGTTGTTTTGTCTGCTTGTATCAATCACCTTCTAATTAGATCCAAAGACTATCCTCACAATGCGATCCACCTCATGTGGACGAGTTTAACCGCTCTCATTATCTAAAGATAAAACCGCGTTATTTCAGATATTCAAATTCATTCTCACTTTCGCATATTACTCCTTATTCTCTAAGTGACTTGAATATTAGAATGATAACCTTACAAATCAACCCCTTATCCATCGCATCGGAAGTACAAATCCCCTGCATCAAGGCATTACCTTATAATTTTGCCATCATTTTCTAGTTTTGAACAAAACATATCCTATTTATCAACTCTGAAACTCGTGCAAAACTAATATCATGTAGCATCGCTTGTAATTACTACCCATTTTGTTTAAAGCATCGCTTGTAATCCACACACTCCTTTGACATTATTCTCAAAGCCTTGATGTTGGTAGTCTCTCTAGAGTTTATTCAAGTAAAAAAATTAAATCGAGCTGACATCTCATTCCTTCAACCAGCTTGCTCGGGTTCCTCGAAAGATGTATATTTTCCTATGCCTATGAAAATTGAAATCCCTTATTAAGATTGTTTTCATCGTGCTTATAAATTTTCTTAACACCACAAAAACTATACTCCCTTTATTTATTTTTTGAAAAAGCTAACATCCTCCAAAAGCATAAATTAATAAGTTATTTATAGAAATATTTTTTAAAAGACACGCATGTGTTGAAACTTTAAATGTAACTTTATTATATTTAATTTTATTTAATTTGTTTTAATTATAGTATCTTTAATATGTGCTCTTAGGACACATGTTAACATGATTCTATTTTTTTTACTTTCACATAGATAAATATTTTTATTTAACGTAATTATCATTAAGCTCAAATAATCATCACATTAAAACATATTTTTATTTAAATTCAAAATTTTATTTCTGAGTCTTATTTAATAAATTAAGAAATTAATCCAATAAAATATTTTTCATTAATTGTAAGTGAAAAAAATTAAAAAGTTTTGAAAAAAGATATATTAATTAATAATCAAGGTCATAGAAGGAAAATATATTAATAAATTATTGATAGTATAAAATAATATAAAATTTAGGACCAATAAATTTTGATTGAATGACATATAATTCGGAAAGGATAGAGTATTACTTATTTGTCATATTCAATACAACCGAGTCAAAACAAAAATTCAATACAATATGAATCCAGTTTTAATAATAAATCTAAGTAAATATTATGTTTAAATATATGTGAAAGTAACCTTCAAATGAAATCTAGAAACATCTGATAAATTATCTCTTTTTTCCAAGAAATAAAAAAAAAAATCATTGAAAGGAGACCTTAACCTAAACTCCAAAACAAAAATCTAAGAAACTTCCAGGTTCCTACAAACTTTTGTAGTCAAAAAACCATATTAAGAATGAATAAAGGTTATTATTGTTTTCTACATACAATTGGCAAATAGTGTTCTGATCAGCAGCATGATGTTAGGATCATGAGCTCATCCTACAATATTCCAATTTTAAAAAAATAAAATTGATGGTACCAACAATTTTTTTTGGCCTGTAACAAACATTTTTGTTGCTCTGTAACAAACATTTTAATAGAATATTCTTTTTTTAATACATTTCTTTTATTAGATCTATCTCTGTCTTTAATACAATATCGTTGACTAAATAACTCTCAAGGACATGTTCAAAAGTTTCCCAAAAATTTGTCTTTAATACAATTTTTTTATGACTTATCAGTTTGTTTTTTATGAGATATAAACAATTTAATCATTAAGAATGATAGTTAAGTTATTTAAATTTTTTTTTTTTATGGTTTCGTGTCAAAATAAAGACATTTAGCACAATTTTTTTCAAGTATAGTAATATATTTAAAGATGGAGATAGTAAAACTCATATGATTTTTACGACAGTTTAAATTATTTAAAGTCTATGCATGATTTTCTTTGAAAGTGTAAAAGATAGTCTCTTGCAAAAGGTTTAAAAATTTTTATGATTAAACTCGTAGATAAATAAAATTTAATATAACATTTCTTACAATTAAGCCATGAAAAAAAAAAACTTTAATTTTTGATATGGTTGAAATGTGACTAACCAATTAGTGAGATATTGGATCAAACTCTAGTATGATCGAAGGATAACTTTTTAGTTTGACAATTCGACATGATCATAGCATGCACTCGGAGTCTGTTCTCATGTTGTAGTTAAGTTATGCTAGGATTGTTAGCATGTCAAATTGTGCCTGTTTATTATGTTCAATTGTTTAAGTTAGCTTGTTGCCTAAGTTAACTTGTATAATGGGTCTGTGTGTAAAAGCTCATTAGTTTAGTGTGTTAGTTTTATTATAAATAGCATACTAGTCTCTCATCATTGCACAACGCAAATCCTAATTAGGGTGAGAGAGGTTATTTTTTATTCGGTAACATTTGTAATCTATTCACTGTGTCCTTCTTGTTTTCATTTCTTCTATTTCCTACCCTTGTGATTTTTTTGCCGAATAAGAAACCAGTTATACATTGTCATTCCAACATCCTTTTCACAACAAAATGGTGCAGTGAGCATGGAGAAGAATGTTGTCAACAAAGTATGAGATTGGAAAGTTCATTGGAGTAAACAATTTCGATCTGTGGCGCATGAAGATGAAAGCCCTACTGCTTCAATAGGGTTGGTTAGAAGCATTGAAGGGAGCCATAGTCATGGACGTTGCGTTAACAGAGAAGGAGAAAACGAATATGATAGGGAAAGCCCACAACAGCATCTTATTGAGCCTTGGTGATAAAATTCTCTGACAGGTTTTGAAAGAGACGGCGACGGCGTGTTTGTGGTCGAAACTCGAAAGTTTGCACATGACCAAATCGATGGTCAATCGCCTCTACCTGAAGCAAGCTTTGTATTCATTCAAGATGAGTGAAGACAAAGTCTAGACTGAGCAGTTGGATATGTTCAACAAGCTGATTCTTGATCTTGAAAATATCAATGTCAAGATCGATGATGAAGATCAAGCCCTGTTGGTGATGTGTGCTTTGCCTAAATCACATGCTCACTTCAAAGATACTATATTGTATGGAAGAGAGTCTTTGACCTTGGTAGAAATTCAATCAGCCTTGTATTTTAAGGATTTGAACTAATGAAATATGCACACTCTATCTTTGACTGGAGGAAGCTTGTTGGTTAAGACAAAATTCATAAAGAGAGATGGAAAGTTCGACAAGAAGAAGGGTAAAAGTCAGCAGAAGGCGTTATCACTATAAGAAGGAGGGTCATACAAAAAAAGTGTGCCCTGAACTCCAGAAAGATCATGGAGGCAAGGATAATGGAAACTCAGCCATTGTTCAGGATGATTTCGACACATCTGATGTTCTTGTGGTTTTAAGCAATGACTCGAGTAAGGAGTGGATCATGGATTCATGTTGTACTTGGCACATGAATTCAAACAAAGACTTGTTCGAGGAACTATGTGATCAAGATGGTGGATCAGTATTACTGGGAAACAACAAAGCTTGCAAGATTGTAGGTGTTACATCTATGTGATTCAACCTCCATGACTATTCAATAAGGTTGTTGACTGAAGTCAGGTATGTTCCTGATTTGAAGAGAAATTTTATTTCTCTTGGTGAATTCAACAAGAAAGGACATGTTTTTCAATGAGATAAAAGTATCTTAAGAGTTATGAAAGGGTTGAAGGATGTCTTGAGAGGCGTGAAGAAACAAGGCTTGTATACCCTTGAGGCTGAAGTTGTAATTGGTTCTACAGATGTTGCATCCATGAAACCTTTTTCGAAGACCAAAATTTGGCACATGAGTTGGGGCATGTTAGCAAAAGGGGTCTGGTTGAATTAGGGAAACAAAATATGCTTCGTGGAGACAAAGTTTTGTGAACCCTGTGTACTTGAAAAATATTGCAGAGTGAAGTTCAACAAAGGCAAAAAAAGAACTCATGAATCCCTTGATTACATCCATGTTGATCTTTAGGGGTCTGCAATGTGTCCATCACATTAAGGAGCAAGGTATTTTTATCAATAGTTGATGATTATTGCAGAAAGTTATAGGTATTCATCCAGAAGACTAAGAACGAAACTTTTGAGAATTTTAAAAGTTGGCAGACTCTGGTCAAAAATCGGACTGGTAGAAAGGTCAAGAGGTTGAGAATTTATAATGACGTTTAATTTTGCAATGAGGCGTTGGATAGTTTTTGTGCAACCTCTGGTATTGCAAGGCACAAAACTACTGCAGGTACTCCCCAACAAAATGGTTTGGCTGAAAGGTTTAATCAAACCATTTTGAAAAGAGTTAGATGCATGTTGACTAGTGCTAAGTTAAAGAAGATGTTTTGGGTAGAGGCTATTTCGATAACAACATATTTGATAAAAAAATGTCCGCCTACTACGTTAGATATGAAGACATCTAAAAAAAGTTTGGTCGGGACATCCACCAGATCTCGACAAACTTAAAATATTAAACTGCGTAGCCTATGCTCACATTAGGCAAGATAAGATTGAACCTATAGCTCTAAGATGCATGTTCATGGGATACCCTGAAGGATTCAAAGCTTATTGGCTATGATGCCTAGATCCAGGTCACATGAGGTGTATCATAAGTCGGGATGTAGTTTCCAATGAAGTTTAAATTTCTTTCAAGAAAATTGACGACGTTTGTCGAAGCATGGAAATATATGAAGATCTAGACCAAGGAGAGATTCCTATTGAGATGGATCATATCGGTGCTAAATTGCATATCCCATATGAAGTCGAAGAGGAAGCACAAGATGCTGATGATACTGAGGAAGTTGAGGAAATTTTTAATGACTACCTGTTGACAAGAGATAGGACGAGAAGAGTCATCAAACCACCTCAAAGATTTGGGTAAGAAGATCTCATTACTTATATCTTAATTTGTGCAAGTGAGGTTCTAGATGAAGAACCTAAAAACTATAAGGAAGTTATGAGGAGTCGAAATAAGACTGAATGGTTGAAAGCCGTGAATGATGAGATGAAATCTCTTTATGGTAATAACACTTAGGAGCTGATCAAGAAATCTAAAGGGGCCAGGTTATTCAGCTGTAAATGGATATTCAAGGTTAAGGAAGGAATCGAATGAGTGATGGCGCAAGGGGGTTCACTGAGAAAGAAGGTGTCGAACTCAATGATGTGTTCTCCCCTGTTGTAAATCATAGATCTATCAGAATATTGTTAACTATGGTGGCAAAGTTTGACCTAGAACTTGAACAAATGGATGTGAAAATTGCTTTCTTGTATGATGATCTAGATGAAACAATCAAAATGAGGCAACCTGAAGGGTATGTAGAAAAGAGAAAGGAAAATTATGTGTGCAAATTGAATAGATCTTTATATAGACTACAAGAATAACCTCGACATTAGAATGGGAGATTCGATAAGTTCATGGCACACATAGGTTTCATTAGAAGTTCGACCACTATATTTACTTCAGATTTCGACTTGAAATTTTTTTGTTAGTTTGTTGCTTTATGTGGATGATATACTCATAGAAAACAACAATGTTGAGGATGTAATGAAGGAGAAGGTTGATCTCAATAAGGGGTTCAACATGAAGAATCTGAGAGCTGCATTGAGGATTCTTAGAATTAACATCCGAAGAGATAGAAAGCGATCGAGATTATGCTTATCTCAAGAGACATACCTGAATATATAAGATTCTCGACAAATTTGTTATGTCGAATTCAAAGCCTATTATGACTCCGACAAACCCTCTATTAAATATGAGTATAGATCAGTGTCCCAGTACTGAGGTCAAAAGAGCATATATGAATAACATCCCATATACTAACATAGTGGGTTCTTTGATGTATATTATGAATTGTACTAGATCCGACATAATATATGCAGTAAGTCTTGTAAGCAGGTACATGGCGAATCCTAGAAAGGCTCACTGGTAAGCATTGAAGTAGATTCTAAGGTACATAAATAAATCTCTAAACATAGTCTTAATTTATAGTGGAGCCTGTGGTGAAGATAGTAAAGCAGTAATCGAAGGGTATGTCGACTCTGATTATGCAGGTTGTATGGATTCTAGAAAATCTATTTCTGGATACATGTTCACCATGTTTGGCACTAAAATTAGTTGGAAAGCGACATTTCAAAAGGTTATTGCATTATCAACCACTGAAGCAGAATATATCGCCCTCGCTGAAGTTGTAAAAGAATCATTGTGGCTTGAAGGTTTTGTTAAAAAAATTGAAACTTCAAGGTCGAGCTATCACTGTTAAATGTGATAGTCAGCGTGCAATACACCTGTCGAAGAATTCGGTCTATCATGAGTGAACCAAGCACATCGATGTGAGATTGCATTTTGTTCAGAGGGGTAATCAAGCGTGGAGATTTGTTCCAATGGCAGCTTCTAGTATGGTCGAATGGCAGCTTCTTGGTTCGACAATTCGACAGGATCATAGCATGTCGTCGAAGTCTGTTCTCATGTTGTAGTCGAAGTATGCTAGGATTGTTAGCTTGTCGAATTGGGTTTGTTTGTTATGCCCAAGTATTTAAGTTAGTTTGTTCCCTAAGTTAGTTTGTGCAATGAGTCTATGTGTAAAAGCTCATTAGTATAGTGTGTACAATGCAAATCGTAATTAAAGTGAAAGATGTTATTTGTTATTCTGTAACACTTGCAATTTTTTTCCGAAGAGAACATAAAGATTAACAGTTTATATTCAATGAATTGTGTTCTTTTTTGTTTTCATTCCTTTTACTTCCTACTCTAGGGGGTTTCTTGCCGAACAAAAAACCAATTATACTTTGTCATTCCAGCATCGATTTACAATACTATCCATATTTTAAAAGTATATATAAGACTACTCAGAATCAAGATAATTTTAAAAATAATGAAAAGTCTTTGAATCTGAATTGATAATAATAGTTAAGGTAATTTTAAAATAATGAAAATATCTTTGAATTTAAATTAATAATAGTACTCAAGTAGAAAACAATTTTTCTAAGTATTTTCTTACGACACTCACTCGCTTCTTTTACATTGAAATTACATATGTCTTGTGTTCTTCACGCACCACATTGGGCTGTGTGAAATGGATTACTTAATCATTCTATAATTATATATATTCTCAAATGGGAACAAATTTTAAATTTGCAAGATGGAAAGTTCCGAGTTGAATAAAAGGATGTGTCCCTCTCTCTTATTTCTCTCATATCCAATATCAAACCTAGTTATAGTTCTAACAAATTTTCACTATACCAAAAAACAATGGAGAATCTGAGTTGGTTTCCTACAAATGGCAAAAAGGCAATGGAAGAAGAGCTTATTAGAGGACGTGACATGGCAAATCAACTACTTGAGGTACTTTCTTTTGATGATAAGTCAAATGTTATTAGAGAAGTCAAAAGGTCAAACTCAAAATCATCAAAAGTGTTACCTTTAGATGTTGCTCAAGATCTTGTTCGAGAGGTGCTCAAATCATTGACAAATACACTTTTATATTTGAACAAAAGAGAAGACTCCAATGATGTTTCTATAATGGTTAGAGATTTATCTTTCTCAACCAATGGCCACAAGATGGAGGAGGATTTGGATGGAGCCTACAAAGAAATACAAACTCTCAACACCAAAAGTCCAAAGGGATCGAAAAAGAGAAAGTAAGATTCATAACCCATTTCTTATACTATGTTTCTATAAATATTTGACTTATTTTCAAGGTTTTTTTTTTTACTATATATTACTTCTCTTTATAAGAAAAAAATTAACTTTTTAAATATATTACATAACTAATGTATCTGGACTATAGGTTGATTAAATACATTACTTTTTTATTGAATTTAAAAATCAAATTTTTTCTTATAAATAAGATCAAGTAGTAATTTTCATATTATTTGTCTTTTGTAGGATATCAGATGAGCTATTTCATCAATTATTTTAATTTGTTTTTAATTTTATTTTTCCTATAATTTTTAAGCTTTAATGGAACTTCTAGATAATATAAAATAGAAACCGAGGGTTGGGAAATCTTTTCATATTAATTCATTTATTCAATCAAGGTCAAGATCCTTTCTTTATATAGAAATTGGTACATGATCCTGTTGGAACCTCTATCCAACTTTTTATTTGAATAACCACTTGATCTTTCTAACCTATAACACACTTATCTATGTACTTTATAATAATAATATATATACTAAGGTTTAACACTAATACTCCCAAAAGATGAATGTGATTTGAGAGAAACATCTTTTGAACTTAAACCTCAAATCTTGAAATGCAGTTGTTGGTAGAGACCTGGTCAAAGGTTTAAGTTTATTTGACACCATTCTTTAATGTCAAATTCAATGTATTTTGTTTGAGCAAACACTAGATAATGAGATAACAATGTTTAACTTAGACAATAAAGATTCAAGTTACAATAACTCATAGAGGACGTCAAATGTTTAGCTTCGACGATAACGATTCAAGTTACGATAACTCATAGAGCGGACGTCAAATATTTAGCTTCAACATTTGAACTCCAAGATATAAAATTTGAACCCAAAAAAACGCATGTTCCGGATGTTGATCTATGATTATCAGATTCATTAGTTTAATCAAAATCAATAGAGGCTCTTAAAAATATTTTTAAATCAGATATTTGTAGCCTTGAGAAATAAATCATAGGTAGGAGTACCATTTAAATTAGGGGTGTGAAAAGATATAACTAACCAAACTATATTACTAAACTGAATGTGTATTGTAGCATAAAAAAATTGAATCAATTAAATTGTTAATGAATTGAATAATTTAATTTAAATAATTCTAATTCAATTTAAAATTGATTCAGAACTAATGTCCTTTTATAAACTAGTTTCATTATTGTAAGAAATAGTTTCTCATAAAAACAAGAAGGAAAACCATTGAGAGTGAAAATAAAAATAAAAAAATTGAAAAAATAAATAATAAAACATATTTTACTTTCTAAAAATTAGAATATATATATATATATATATATATATATATATATATATATATATATATATATATATATATATATATATTCTGAAAATAAAACATTTTTTTTTTTAATGTCAACAAAAGTTACTCCGAAAAATAAAAAATATAAGTTCTTTTTAAAATAACAAAAACTTTTTTCCAAAAATAAAAAATATTCTATTTTTGAAAAAATTTATTCCAAAAATATATATTAAATAAAATCTGAAAATTAAAAATGATAATTTCAAAATAAATAAAAAAATTCAAAAAGTATTTATTCCAAAACAAAAATTTCGGAAAATAAATAATTCTTTTCGGAAAATAAAATAAACAATTTAATTTTTCGGAATTTATTTATTTATTTTTTAAAAATATATTCTGAAAATTTTGTGTTTTAAAAAATACTTTTTTTTATAGAACTAAAAAAGTTCCAACTTTTTTTAACTAGTTTATAAATTGATATTTAATTGAATCGAAACAATTTTTTTAATTAACTATAGTTTTTATTGAAGTAGTTATTGTAAATTGAATTGAATCATAAATATCATTTGGTTTAGTGCAGTTCGTGAACCATAAACACCCCGATTCAAATATTTCAAATGTGTCAGTATTTATTTTACAACGCTCTAATGAATTTCAAGAGAATTCAAATGATTTTACAACAATCCTTCATTAATAAATATATTATAGTGATGAAAATAATTAGTTGAAATCATCATTAATTAACTGATATTTTTGTCTTCATATAAGGTTATGTGCACCAACATGGGAGAAAACCACTTCAATATTGATTGATGATGGTCATACATGGAGAAAATATGGACAAAAAGCAATAACAAATACAAAATACTTCAGGTATTAGTCAATTTCACATTTTCATCTATATCCATATAAGAATAAAGACTAATCCATATAAGAATAAAGACTAGTGAACAAAAAATATGTATCACACTTGCATAATTTTAATAATTTTTATTTAGAAGTGTTATAAATAAATTAAATTTAAAATTATATATGATTCAAAACTTATATGAATAAATGTATATGCAGGAGCTACTATAAGTGCACAAACAATGATCAACATTGTAAAGCAATGAAACATGTTCAAAGAATTCAAGAGAACCCTCCATTGTATAAGACTACATATTATGGTCATCACACTTGCAAAAGTTATATTCAATCAGATACAAATTCTGAACCAATTTTGTCATGTGACTCTTCCATGTTACTTAGTTTTGATAGTAAAATTCAAAATAAACAAGAAAATTTGTTACCTCCATCACCACCATCACCATCACCATCATTACCACTTCTTATATCTTCAAAAGAGGATTCCATCGAAGCAATTCTGGATGATCATTTTCCTCAAAACCAATTATTCCCTTATGAGAACCTCCAATTATGTGAATTTGATGTTTATACAGATTATTTGACACATGGCAATATTTTATCATTGAGTGAATCTTTTTAGTTTTGAGAGTAGTTATGATTACTCTCAATTTTGAAGACTAAAAATATGCTTCGATGTGAAAAGTTGTTTTCATTAGAGGAAAAATGGTTATAAGAAATAATCTAGTGATTAGTTTTTGAGGTATTTATGCAAAGCAAATATAATTTGTATGTGAGGAAGCATATGCAATTTGGAGAAAAGTGGGTTCATCAATAAAAGCTCGTGTATTATTGAGTTGTTTATTTCTATTTTTAAATGGAAATTCTATATAAAAAAGACTTCAAGGTTGAGAGGGGACTCTGATAAAGAGATCTTCTTAAGCAGCAGCGGGTTTCACAATCTAGGTGAATAATGTTGTCCAAATTAGACTATAAACAACTAAATATAATTCAACCTTTTACAATTTATATAGATCATACAATTTTAGTGGGAAAAGGCATGTGGCATAATCTTGGGTTTATCAAAATGAAAAGGATTAACTTATGTTTTGATAGCAAATTTCACTTTTAATTCCTAAAATATGGTCCCCTAATATTTTATGTCCACACTTTTGGTCCTTCTTATTCACGTCAATTTACAAAAACTAACATGACACGTCACATAAAAGTTTTTTTGTTGGCTGAAACGCAATATATTGCGAGGGGTTTATAAACCTCTTCTAAATAATTGAAATCATTAGACAAATTCCAACAACTTCTCTCCTCTTATTGTTTTATAGCACTCCACAATTTCAATACCTACCTACGCTATCACTAATTCTTACCCTAATTTTTAAGGATTTAAGACACCACTACCTTAGTATAAGTTTGTACAATTGTTTGTGATTAATAATAAAAATTAATCATATTTAGTTATGATATTGGGTGAAGTAGAAGAATATGGATTATATGCTATTGAGTTACATAATCCTTGTATTAAATAACTGTTTTGACAGTTAGGGTAATTGGTTGTTAGGGCAGTTAGTTTGAACAAATTTCAATTACTTGCACTGCAAGTTACATCTTGTATATAAACGTACACCACATCAATGTTAGACTTGAAACTTCACGCACAACAGGACGGTCAAATTTGTAGTTTGGAAAAACTAGGTTTTAAAAAATTTTGGGAAGTAAAAATAGAGTTTAAAATTATTTTCAAAAATTAAGAATTATATAGGTTCAGTCAAATTAAAAGGACCTAGTCCTCTCCCCAAGAATTGATCTTGAGAGTTTTCAATAATAGTTGAGAGATTTTAGTAGGAAAGACTCACGAACTCACTTATACAAGGAAATGATGGGTGATCTTCAACCAAATATTATAAGACAATAAATATGGATGTTTGCGTCTTTTCTTCAGTATATTGTTGAGAGTGAAACAAAAAATCATCCTTCCCAATGGTGGACTAAAGCGATTAGTCTTCTTTCAACAAACACATACCTTAGAGTGGTTGGTTTTCAAGTTCCCAAAAAATTGATCTCAATACATTCGTTTTAACCGGGCTAACTAAAAACTATGAGACTTTAACCTGGCTAATCTTGAACCTATGAAGCTTTTAATACAAAGCTGAGCTTCAACTATCTTGATTTTAATCGGGCTAACTAAGAACCTATAAAACTTTTAATACCGGGTTCAGCTTCAACCTATATTGATTTAAACCGGGCTAACCAATAACCCATGAAGATTTTATCATTGGCTAATCTTCTACCAAACCTAAGATTCATCACATAATCCCCAAATATAAGATTTTCATAGGATGAGCTTATAACTCAAATAAGTCCATAAATGGACTGTTTTAACCAAGGTGTATACAAAAGATTCCTTTGGTGAATTTTACAATTCTACCCTTTCGAGAATTACAAATATATCGTCATTCACAAATGAACTATTATCATATAGGCAATTGGCTAAAACATTTAATGAGAGAAAGTTAAATAAAACTTTAGATAGAGAGTGAGAGGAAAGTGTCAAAATATGATTTTTGGATGATTTGGAATGTGAAAAAGAGCCTTTACTTATAGGCTTGTGGTTTTCTCAAAGAGGAATTTGAAATAAATGTATTTTCCATTATCTAATTGATTAGAACATATTGATAATCGATTAGAATGTGCAAATATACTTTTGTAAGTTCTCAAAATGGAAGGTTAATATATCTAGCAGTTGCAAAGAATTAAGGCGCGTTCAAAATAGTTTGGGTCGTAAGTTTATTCATTTCTAATCGATTGGGAATATGCTTTAACTAATTTAAAAAGTAAAAAATTCATCCATAGCTATTTTGTCGGCTCCTAATTCATTTGATACAACTTCCAGACATTTTTCAAAGTATTTTATTTTGATAAATCATTTTAAAAAAGGTTTTAGTGTTTGTTTGTGTTTTAGCCTTGTGCTTTTCCAAAAAAGCCCATTTGCTTTATATATATATATATATATATATATATATATATATATATATATATATATATATATATATATATATATTCACTCACTTACAAAATTTAAGATATTGCTCATTTTCTAAAAGCCTTTTCCATATGCTACTCTTTATGTTGACACTGCTTAAGATTTCTTGATATGATACTTTTGATTATTTCCATTTAATTTTCTCTTTTTGGATAGTCAAGTTGAGGAGATTTAAGGTTGATGTGAGGTGGAGGGCTTGAATCAGAGCCCGTGTTTTTTCAAATAGTCTTTCGTTTTTTTTAATGGTTGTCCGACACAGGAGGTAAGTATTCATAGGGGTCTAAAGTAAGGGGACTGTTGGCACCTATTTTTTTATTATAATGATAAATGGTCTTAGTGCCTCGTTTAAGAGGGATATTTTGGATAGAGTGTTTATGGGGTTTAAATCAGGTGTGGAAGGATTAGAGGTGTCTCATCTCCAATTTGAGGATGATACTATTATAGTTGGGACCCCATCGGTGGATAAACTTTTGAGCATAAAGGTAATTTCGAGAAGTTTTAAGCTTTCTTCTTGCCTTAAAGATAAATTCTCTAAAAGTTGTTTCTTTGGGGTCAATTTATGGAGGAAGTTTTTGGAGTTGGCTTAGAGTTTTTTCATTGTCGATGTAGGCTTCCTTTCAGGTATCATTACTACAAAAAAGGATCTTTCACCACGGTTGGAAAAAGGATATCATCACGGGTGATGAACTATGGTAACGTAGGGTGTGGTAATATGTGCCCACTTTACCGCCACGAGTTGTTAACTGTAGCAAAAACCAAACAACACGTTACATATCAATAAAATTATATAAAGCAACATATATAGTAAAATGTGGAGGTCGGGGGTTCGATACCCAACACCCGAATTTTGAGAGATTTTTCAACATTTCACCACAATCGAAAGTTACAACTGTAGTAAATGACTTACATTAGTCGTTGCAATATACATATTAAAAAGTTGAATTATTTCCAGCGACAATATTAATTGTTGCGATAAGTAACTTTTCTCAGCGATAATATGATTGTTGAGAAAAACAGTAACTTATTATTACGACTTAAATTAGTCGTTGTTATATGCATGATAATGTCAGCAAATTGAAAGTCGTTGCAAAAAAGTCGCTACCAAATATCTAATTTCTTGTAGTGAGTGTACAATATTTCACCATAATAATAACTTGCAACCATTGTGATATGTTCGTTTGAGTTTATTATAACTTATGTGGAATGCTTATTTTACCAGCTTGTTAATAAACATATTACCTTTTAATATAAATTAGAAATTAATAATATGACAAATTGAGTTATATTAGAAGAACATCTTACTTTAATTAATGTTTTTCGAGCTTTCTATAATCCATTATTCATATCTCACTCTTTGACAGTTAGAATTTGGTTTAATGCTTGTAACTCTTCAATCAACACTTCCTATTTTACTAGTTCATTATGCAAAGTTAATAGTTTGCATAATGAACTAGTAAAAATGGAAGTGTTGATTGAAGAAACTATAAGTATTAAACCAAATTCTAATAGTCAAAGAGCGAGATACGGATAACGGGATGAAGAAAGCCCGTAAAACGTTGATTAATGTAAGTTGTTTTCTAACATAACTTAAATCTTTATCTTATTATTTTCTAATTCAATTTGAAAGGTTATATATATTAAATGATGGGTTAGTAAAATACTCAAACCACATACTATATACTAAATTCATCTTCTAAGATATGTTGGTTGAACGACATGATAGCTGCAATGTACAAGTAATAACATTATCAATATCATAAGAAATAATATAAACACTAATGTAACACCCCAAATCTACCCCGCAATCAACAGGAATATCAGAGTACAAAATTTCAAGCAAATAGAACATAACAATTCGGAGAGTCACATTTTAAACAACAAAATCACATACGTATATCATGCTCAATTACTCAGATACATAACACACATATAGGAGAACAATATCGAAATCATTAATCGTTGTTTGCCAATCAAGTACTTGCATCGCAGCGGAAAATCATATGTCAATAACAATACAACTCATAATATCACGGCCAAACACGACACGATACATCTAAAAAGTCTCAGCATAACATAAGGACAAAGTTTAACAAGGACAAACACAAGAAGCCAAAACATAAACAAGTAATCCAACGTTCCCCGAATGCTACGTATCAGAGCATCGACACACACTGAATCGAGCTATAGGTACACGACTATTCCGCGTCATTACCTGCACGTTACCAACGGAGGGAAACATTCAAACAGATTCAAACAGAAGGGGTGAGATATCATTCATTATAAAGAAGTGTATGATAATATTCAAAGCATAGAAATAATCATACATCGGTCACCACTTCTTAACATATATCACTTACTACTATTCACATCATTCAACATCTTACCGACAACAATAATATCAATCTCAATTAAGGCATACCTAGTCGATTATCACATATGTTCAATGAAACAACCATCAAATCGACACAAGATAACATTCATGTTATGCACACACAAATATTCAAATACGACTCATCATACGACTTTACTTATGCAACTCGAACAATGCAAATGCATGTGGTACCATTGGAGTAAAACTCCCGTCTCAAACAATTGCCATTGGGCCGTCTCAAACATTCGCCACAAAGGCCGTCTCAAACATTTGCCACTAGGGCCGTCTCAAACAATGCAATGAATGTGACTCAATGATGCACATTCACAATCACACGTAACGACATAATCGACTCGAACAACATAATCTACGTAAACGACATGATCAACTTAAACGACATAATCAATTCCGGATATCCAATGTCAACAAAATCCAATTCAAGAATATTCCAAGAGTTTTCAAAGTTATACTAATCATATTCAATGGAAAGACATCAATTAGGGCTTCACGTAGGTCCAAACGGCACTTAAAAAGGAGTTACGGTTCAAAAGTTGCATCATTTCAAAGTTTGGAAAAAGTTCTGCAAAACAGGGTTCGCGGCGCCAACAAAGTTCGCGGCGCGAACTGAGTGAATCAAATTTTTCCTGAGTTTCTGCCAAGCAGTTCGTGGCGCCAACAAGGGTTCGTGGCGCGAACTGAGCGAATCCAATTTTCCTAAGTTTCTGCCAAGCAGTTCGCGGCGCCAACAAAGTTCGCGGCGCCAACAAAGTTCGCGGCGCGAACTGGCGATTTTCAGAAAATCCCAAACACAGAAAACATCATACGAATCCCATCCCAAATCCCCTAAACTCAACCCAATCAAGTTGGAAAACACCAACCATCACGAACAACAATAGAATACATGTCATAAACACAAATATAACACATATTATGGATCTTCTAACATCATAACATCATCAAACATCAATTGAAACACATTTCAAATCTTAAATTCATACATTTGTTTATAAACCCTAACATCTCTACACACAACTTCCATGGATACAAACATACAATCAAATCCCACCCAAAACATCATCATACATCCCTTTAGCATGAAAGAATCCCACCCTTACCTTAGGTTTGGATTGAAGACAACTCTAGCTTCAATATTGAGATTCCCCTCTTTTTCTTCACTCTACTCTTCTCTTCTTTCACAACTTTGTCAAAATGAGCTCTTAAGTCTAAAACCCCTAAAACCCTTGTTTTGTTTAACTTACTATCTTTCTCATTACTAATGGGCCTTAAATCACACCCTACACTTACTAATGCTACCTTCAGCCCAATAACTCTCCTAACTTATTAACTTAGATTATTTACGATAAAACCCCACAAATAACGCCAATATCGCACAAGCACTCAATTAACACATAATTTAGTAAAACAAAACACATATCATAGCACGACATAATTAACTAAAACACGCAAACTAAAAACGGGCGTTACAACTAACATACATATACAAACTCATCATACAATAACACAAAAATCAATATTTATCAAACATACCTCAAAAACATTATTTATTAATATACCTAACAAAAACATCAACCAAAAATATGAATACTAAATCATAAAATTATGGACAAAACAAAATCATTTATGAACAAACAAAACAAACAACAACATTTATGAACAAAATCATAAACTAAACTTTTCATAAACAACAACATATTTATCAAAAATTCCTCAACAACAACATTTATCAACATACTTCAACAAAAAATATGTAAACTAAATCATAAACTTAAGAACAAAACAATATCATTTATGAACAAAAAACACAAACAACAATATTTATTAACTAAATCATAAACTAACCTTAACAAAAACAACAACACATTTATCAAACATACATCAACAACAACATTTATGAACAAAATCATAAACCATCCTTAACATAAATAACAAAATACTTTAACAAAATAACCACATTCCTTAATAATCACTTGAACAGTTTACATACCTTAACAATTTAAACCTATAATCTCATCTTAACAACAATAAAAAAATAAATCATATGTTGGATGAAGACAAATGTTTGACGTTATTTTTTAACAATAAAAATAAGATACATAAGACTAATATTTTGAACAACAACAACATAGTATCATATCTCATAAATGATTCATATAACGTATCTTTACTTGGAAAAGTTTGATGAAAAAAGAAAAAAGATATGAGCTTGCTACTTATAATTAATCTATTTTCTTCACTCCATTATACTTTGAGGTTCTTATATTTCCCAATTAATATATTTTTATTTCAATTAAAAAAATAGATCAACCTATAGAGGATTAGTTCTCCATTACAATTGTTCAAAAGTAAATTATTTTTCATGTATAGTGAATAATGAACAGTACCGCGGCTGAATGCTCTTCAACAAAATAAAGATTCACAATTCAAATTCAAATCGGGTCGAAAAACATAAAACGGCCCAAAATTAAATGTTTCTTAAGTCTGGAACTTCAACGAATTATTTGAGAATTCTTCTCTCCGAATCAGCTTTTTGCTTCAACACTAAACTTGTAGCTCCTTCTCTTAGCTTTGCAACTCATGTTAGAACTCGCAAAACGACATCCCACCACTCAAGTTATGGTCTCAATATTAAACAAGTATCAAATAACCGCTAATGCTGCAAAATAATATATGAAAATAGATTAAGGGTAAAAATAAACTTAAATCTAAAAACACAATAAAATAGTAAAATTAATAAAATAAACTAAAGAAATGACTAAGTATAATCGTAGAAGAATGTGCATCAAAATGTACTGATCAGTATCATATTTGATACAATGATTCGTACACGTATCCATACTTAAAAAGATTTATGGAAAATTAAGAAGAAGAAAATATACGAGGGCAACACCCAACACCAGCAGTTTTTATGTTTTTTCGTTACTGAAACCCAACACCTAGAAATTAAGTTTTTAATAAAACAACAAATTTTTATTTTTATTAACGAAAAAACATAAAAATTGCAAATGTTGGATTTCGAAGCGTATCACTCTTAACTTATCACAACTGTTGTTAATTGTGACTGAGGTTATACGCAATTTAAAATAAATAAATAAATAAATAGGCGCCTAATGAACATATATTACCTCGATTTGTTTCGTCGATGTGTTAAGAAATGGTTACACAATATGCTTTTTATAATAGTGTATTGAGGCTTCTGGTGGATGTTAACCATGGAAGGACGAAACTTGGTCCCCGGTGGTTAAGGCGGTTTCCACGAGACTAGATTTTGAAGGAATATGTTTGTAAGTCTTAGTGGAATGGTTGTTTTGTTGAAAGTCGTTCTTAATTTGATCCTTATCTTTTTCTCTTTTTCTTGAAGATTCTGGTTAAAGTTTGAAAGAAGTTAATTTAACTTCAAAGAAGGTTTCTTTGGGGTGGTTCAAAAGGGGTGGACTGAGATTTCTTAGGTCGGGTATGAAAATGTGTGTCAGCCTATGAGGGCGGTAGTTTAGAGATTAAGGATCTTAAGGTTGTGAATGTGACTTTGTTATGTAAGTGGAGGTGGAGAGTCATTTAGGATATGATGTTTATGTGGAAGGATATTATTTCCTCGAGATATAGATTCCATGTGTGTTGCTCCCCGGTGGATGATACGGGGCCGGTTTAAGGAAGTTCTCTCAATGGTCGAGAGGAGTTTCCAATCTTGGCTATTCATCAGGTCAGCAGTCATATTGGTTTGCCTCATCTTGTAACTAAGTGGTTGGAGGTGGTTTAAATATCGGGTTTTGGGATGATGTTGAAGGATAGAAAAACACTTAGAAAGGGGGGGGTTTGAATAAGTGTAGCTTTAAAAAACTTGACAGATAAAAATAAATTGCACAGTTATTTTTATCCTGGTTCGTTGTTAACTAAACTACTCCAGTCCACCCCCGCAGAGATGATTTACCTCAACTGAGGATTTAATCCACTAATCGCACGGATTACAATGGTTTTCCACTTAGTCAGCAACTAAGTCTTCCAGAGTCTTCTGATCACACACTGATCACTCCAGGAACAACTGCTTAGATACCCTCTAAGACTTTTCTAGAGTATACTGATCCACACGATCACTCTAGTTACAACCTGCTTAGATAACCTCTAAGACTTCCTAGAGTATTCTGATCCACACGATCACTCTAGTTCCTTACAACTTAATGTAATCAATTCTAAGAGTATTACAAATGCTTCTTGAAAGCGATAATCACAAACTGTGATATTTCTCTTAATCGTTTAAGCTTAATCTCACTAATATATTACAAAAGCAATGTAGTGAGCTTTGATGAAGATGAAGATTCTGAGTTTAGATTTGAACAGCGTTTCAGCAAGTTTGATATGAGTTGTTTTGGTGCAGAATCGTTAACCTTGCTTCTCATCAGAACTTCATATTTATAGGCGTTGGAGAAGATGACCGTTGAGTGCATTTAATGCTTTGCGTGTTCCGTACAGCATCGCATTTAATGTTATACGCTTTTGTCAACTACCTCGAGCCTTGTTCACGCTGTGTCTACTGACGTAGCCTTTAGTAGCTTTCAACGTTCCTTTTGTCAGTCAGCGTAGCTTGCCACTTGTACTTTCTTCTGATCTGATGTTTGTGAATACAACGTTTGAATATCATCAGAGTCAAACAGCTTGGTGCATAGCATCTTCTGATCTTCTGACCTTGAAGTGCTTCTGAGCGTGATACCATCAGAACTTCAGTGCTTCTGTTCTCTTGTTCTTCTGATGCTTCCATAGACCCATGTTCTGATTCTGCTTCGACCATCTTCTGATGTCTTGCCAGACCATGTTCTGATGTTGCATACTGAACCCTTTGAGACAAAGCTTCTGAGCGCTGAATTATGCGTACTCTTTATATATTTCCTGAAAGGGAAATTGCATTGGATTAGAGTACCATATTATCTTAAGCAAAATTCATATTATTGTTATCATCAAAACTAAGATAATTGATCAGAACAAATCTTGTTCTAACAATCTCCCCCTTTTTGATGATGACAAAAACATATATAAATGATATGAATTTGCGATCAGAAAGAACAGACGGCAAAAGACAAATTACACAGCTATAGCATAAGCATATGAATATGTCTCCCCCTGAGATTAACAATCTCCCCCTGAGATAAATAATCTCCCCCTGAAATAAATACTCGAAGAACTTTAATAAAAGACTTCCCTGATTATTTCGGTAGAGACGATCATATAAGCTTTTGTCTTCAGAGAATTCATAGCTTCTGACTTCTGCTTCCATTGGACAGCTTCAGAACTAGAATTTCCTTAGATCCCTAGAACACTCACAGCTTCTGATTCCTGCTTCCATCTAGGACAGCTTCAGAACTTGAATTTCTTTGATCTTCTGAACATTCACAGCTTCTGATTTCTGCTTCCATTCAGGACAGCTTCAGAACTTGAATTTCTTTGATCTTCTGAACATTCACAGCTTCTGATTTCTGCTTCCATTTAGGACAGCTTCAGAACTTGAGTTTTCTGGATCTTTAGAACATTCACAGCTTTGAATTTCTGCTTCCCTCGGATAGCTTCAGAGCTTGAATTTCTACCAACATCACTTCATGCTAGATTTGTATCAGAACATTGTTGAATGTACCAGAGCATCATCAGAGCATCTCTACATCCTGAAATGTTACAGAACAAAAACTAAACGACAAAAGTCAGCATGAACGAGTTAGAACATATAATCAGAGCCATATAGGCTAAAATAATGTATCAGAGCAAATAGAATTTTGTCAAAACAAATAGACAAATATGGATCAAATTCTATTATCAGTGCTTCTGATTCATTCTTCTTTCTTGCTTCTGATCTCTGAAGCTTGATAGCACTCGGCTTACTTCAGTTTCCATGGTTTTGCTTCTTGTGTTTGCTTTTCTTTGAAGATTCTCTTCACTTCTTTATACCTGCAAAACACTTAAACCATATAGAACTTGCAGTTCTTGTTAGTAAATGCAACTGATTAAATCAAATCATTTATCATTTATCTTTCTCCCCCTTTTTGTCATATCATCAAAAAGCAAAAAAGATTCAGAGATAAACCAACGAAACACACGAAGGAAGAAGATGATTTCATTAAAGTTCAAATAGCAGGTACAGAAGTACATGAAGATAAGAAAGATCAGATGCACAAAGACAGATGCAACGAAAAGAAAGAAACAACACAGACTCAATCTAAGATGGCCCTAGTCTTGATAAGATCTTGGTCAGCATCTCTTGAACCATATTGTTGTGTCCTTCTTGCCTCACCATGAAAGCACTATACTCAGCATTGAGTGAGCTTTGCTCATCCTGTCTCTTCTGAATTTCTTCTAGAGTCCTTGCAAGACGAGAAGATTCATCAGAAGAAGCTTCACCGCTTTCAACCACAGGAATAGCATGTTGATCTGCCGCCTCCATAGATAGATCATTTGCAGGGATTTCCTCAACAGGAACAGTTTTAGCAACATGATCTTCAGCATCTGCTTCTTGCATAGAAGCATCTCCATATTCTGCAGCAGGAATTTCCGAGTCTCCATTCTCAAGTGCCTGAAGAATGGCAGCTAGATTCCTTGGAGCAGAAGGACCTTCAACTTCTGGTGGGTCAACAACTTCTGGAATGACCAAGTTTGGATCTTTCTCAGACGGGTTTTCCCTCAGATAGTCAAAGAGAGTCTTGAAATCTCCGAGCAGAACAGGATAGTCAGGAATAAAGATAACCATATCCCTGCATGGATTTGCTTCCATTTCAGCAGCCAGTCTTAATACTTCCAATTCATCCACAAAGGGCTTCTCCTCAGCAGCAACACAATTTCTGAGAGGATGGTAGTATATACCATTATCTTCCTCCAGAAGGTAACCAAGGTAACCAGGGGCAGCAGCCACTAGTCTTTTCCGTACTCCCATTGCTTCTACTTGAAAATCCTTGCGAAATCTTCTCCAGAGATTTCTTGTAGAAACATCATCCAGACCATTTAGGAATGCATCCTTCAGAAGGTCTAGACTGCTAATCACCTCATGTCTGAAAAGTTCCAGGTAGGTATAGGGTTCAGGTTCAGGCGGATTGAAGGTGAATTTGTAGTCAGGGTAGAGAAGACAGTAAGGTTTGGATTTTCTGGTAGGTAAGGGATGGGATATAGAAGGTGGAGGTACGGTGGATGAGGAAGAAGGGATATCTGAGAGAATGATTGATGAGGATGGAATATCAGAAATGATAGATTGAGACGAGGATGGAGTGTTTGTAAAGGGAATTGGTGAGAAAGATTTATCAGAAGGAGTTGGGGGAAGAATACTTAAAGGTGTGGGGTTTAGAATGGGAGAGGAGAAGGATGATGGAGAAGGATTTGGTAAGGTGAAGTTTACTTTTGGTTCAGAAGGAGGTGATTGGGGAGAAGGTTTAGGGACAGAAGGAGGTGGAGTAAAAACCTTTCTGGAGATTTGTACAGAAGAAGAAGATCTTGTTCTGCGAAAGGAATCTCTGATCCTTTTATCTCTTCGTTCTTCAGAGTCCACCTTGTCAGGATCATAGGTGACCCTCAACTTCTTGGCTTTCTCAGCCTCATCTTCTTGGGCTTTTCTTTTTAGCCTAGCCTTTAGTTCCTTCTGATCCTTCTTCAGAAGATCAGCCTTGGACGGAAGTAATCTGCCACGGATCCAAGCAGGATCAATATCTGATTGCTTCCTAACACAATCTTCCAGGTAGGACTTGACAACCTGATGCAGTTCTTCTTGAAACAGGGAGGCAAAACCTTCAGCAACAATTCTTCTTGAGAGAATGTCAGGAAAACTTGGGCACACAGAAGGTACATTTTTGATGAGTTCTAATCTGAACAAATCCACACCATTAAAAATGGGACCTTGAACTACTCCAAGCAAATGGGATGCATTGAGTTTTCTGATGGAGTCCAGCACTTTGCTTTCAGTAATAATGTCTGAAATCATTCTTCCAAACGGAATAGTCGTTCTTGGAAGATGAGGGTACTTCGCCCTTTCCTCTTCTCTTGACTCAAGGATTGAAGTCTTCAGATTCTCAAACAGAATGTGAGAGATGTTGATCTCAGTCTTTTTGCCAATGCAGAAAAGAGTGTGCTTGTGATCTGGACTGATGTAAGAGGAGGAGAGCATCCTTTTTCTGTGGTGAAGAGAACCCAGAATAATCTCAGCCCATACTCTATAAAATGGCCTCAAGGTGCCTGTGTTATTAGAGTCAATCCCAGAAGACTTAGAGATTTGTTTTTCAACTATTGACCAATCAACAGATGTATATCGAAAACCAGACCAACCTTCTTCATCATTCAGATTGTATAGCTTCCTGATCAGTTTTTCAGAGATAACCACTTCATGCCCTAGCACGAATGAAATGATGGCCGTTGGGGTAACCGTTGCATGTACCCAGAAATCCTTCACAAGATCAGGATAAATTGGACCAACCAGTCTATTGAGATACTTGGACCATCCTTGCTCAAGGATTCTTGCATCACATTTAAAGCCATTCGCTTTAAGATTGTTGAAGTCCACAGCAGTTTCACATAAAACCTCCAAGTCCTTTGTGGGTATCAAGCAAGTTTTCAAAGGAGCATATTCATAATTTCGTAGAAGGATTTGTGAAGAAGTAAGTCTCTCTTTTGAGGAAGATGAACAAGAGGAAGAGTTCATGATGATAATGCTTTGAGATCAAATCAGAGAACTAGGGTTTGAAGAGAAATGCAACGAAGTGAATGCACAAAATAGAGAGAAAGAGAGAAAAAGAGGGAATGAAGATGAAGCGGGTTATTTAAAAGATTTAAAAAGAAAACATTATGCATTTAATGAGAAATGACATTAGGAGAGAGAACACAGTAAATGAAATGATTTAATACAGTTACCTAGGTCGGCGTCTTTTCAACTGCACGCTTTGTACTAATCGTACAGACACGTGTTCACCATCAGATAATAGATGACAGCTGTAAATTTCAGAATAGACTTTACGCCTTCAGATTCTGATCACTGCTTCTGATCTGATCAAGTTTCTCTTCTGGAAACACTCCTTCTGAAGTGTGCTGATATAAATTTGAATGATCTTCTGATCCATTACCTCTGATATACACAGCTTCTGGAGGTTCACTTCTTTGTTCTGCAGCTTCTGATAAGACAAAACTGTATCTGCGGAAATTCTTAAGCTCTTTGTTTTATCAGAAACAAGTTTATCATCAAACCAGATGTTTATTGATTCGTCCACAATCAAAGTTTCAATTTTGTATATTCTGTAGCATTTAGAGCATTTAGAATACTCAAGAACGAAACACCATTGCTTGAGAAACAGACAAGACAAATGATTTCAAGACTGATAAACTATCTTTTCTGATCTCCTTCAGACAAAGTTTCTTCAACAGATTTAAGTACCAGAACTTGGAAGACAGTCTTTCTTCCCTTCAAGTGTTGAGATCAACTTGAGTCCAGGAGACATGTCATGTTGACTTTTATCTTCTTTGTCACCAAGAGAATCTGCAAAAGAAATAGTCTTTTTCTTTGGTACCCACATTTTCTTGGGTCCTTTCTTGTTAGTTCTCCTCAAGTTCTGATTGAACTTAGGTTTAACATTGTAAGCAGAAGGAGTAACAGCATGATAATTTTTAATGTGAGTTTCATGATATTTCCTAGGTTGTGTCACATGCTTTTTGGTGTGTGTTATATGAAAACTTTGAGCATGTGAAGTGTGCCTAATATCATGGGAGTGGCCATACTTGAACTGATCATACAATGGCTTGTATGTGAATTTCATTTCATCAACAGGTTCAAGTTTGTATGGGGTTTCACCCTCAAAACCAATGCCAACTCTTTTGTTTCCAGACACAGCATATATCATAGAAGCTAGCTGACTTCTGCCAATACTTCTAGATAAGAACTTCCTGAAACTTAAATCATATTCTTTCAGAATATGGTTTAGACTAGGAATGGATTTTTCTGAATCAGAAGGAGATCCAACATTATTGGATAATTTTAAAAGTTTTTCTTTTAATTCAGAATTCTCCAACTCAAGCTTCTTTGTTTCAAATTCAAACAGCTTTTTCAGCTTTTTGTATTTGAGACTAATCTGAGACTTGAGTTCCAGAAGTTCAGTTAGACCGGAAACTAACTCATCTCTAGTAAGTTCAGAAAATACCTCTTCAGAATCTGATTCTGATGTAGATTCTGATCCGTCATCTTCTGTCGCCATCAGCGCACAGTTGGCCTGCTCATCTTCAGAGTCTGAATCATCTTCTGACTCATCCCAGGTTGCCATAAGACCTTTCTTCTTATGAAATTTCTTCTTGGGATTTTCCTTCTGAAGATTTGGACATTCATTCTTGAAGTGTCCAGGCTCATTGCATTCATAGCACATGACCTTCTTCTTGTCAAATCTTCTGTCATCAGAAGATTCTCCTCGTTCAAATTTCTTTGAACTTCTGAAGCCTCTGAACTTCCTTTGCTTGGTCTTCCAGAGTTGATTTAGCCTTCTGGAGATCAGGGACAGTTCATCTTCTTCTTCAGATTCTGATTCTTCAGGATCTTCTTCTCTAGCCTGAAAAGCGTTAGTGCATTTCTTGATATTGGATTTTAATGCAATAGACTTACCTTTCTTTTGAGGCTCATTTGCGTCCAGCTCTATTTCATGACTTCTCAAGGCACTGATAAGCTCTTCCAGAGAAACTTCATTCAGATTCTTTGCAATCTTGAATGCAGTCACCATAGGACCCCATCTTCTGGGTAAGCTTCTGATGATCTTCTTTACGTGATCAGCCTTGGTGTATCCCTTGTCAAGAACTCTCAATCCAGCAGTAAGAGTTTGAAATCTTGAAAACATCTTTTCAATGTCTTCATCATCCTCCATCTTGAAGGCTTCATACTTCTGGATTAAAGCTAGAGCTTTAGTCTCCTTGACTTGAGCATTTCCTTCATGAGTCATTTTCAAGGACTCATATATGTCATAGGCCGTTTCCCTGTTAGATATCTTCTCATACTCAGCATGAGAGATAGCATTCAGCAAAACAGTTCTGCATTTATGATGATTCCTGAAAAGCTTTTTCTGATCATCATTCATTTCCTGCCTTGTCAGCTTTACGCCTCTGGCATTTACTGGATGTTTGTAACCATCCATCAGAAGATCCCATAGATCACCATCTAGACCAAGAAAGTAACTTTCCAGTTTATCTTTCTAGTATTCAAAGTTTTCACCATCAAATACCGGCGGTCTAGTATAACCATTGTTACCGTTGTATTGCTCAGCAGAGCCAGATGTAGATGCAGGTGTAGACTTTTCACTTTCATCAACCATCTTTTACTGAAGCGTTTTTCTCTTCCTGAATCTTTTCTAAACACGGTTAAGTGCTTGCACCTTAGAACCGGCGCTCTGATGCCAATTGAAGGATAGAAAAACACTTAGAAAGGGGGGGGTTTGAATAAGTGTAGCTTTAAAAAACTTGACAGATAAAAATAAATTGCACAGTTATTTTTATCCTGGTTCGTTGTTAACTAAACTACTCCAGTCCACCCCCGCAGAGATGATTTACCTCAACTGAGGATTTAATCCACTAATCGCACGGATTACAATGGTTTTCCACTTAGTCAGCAACTAAGTCTTCCAAAGTCTTCTGATCACACACTGATCACTCCAGGAACAACTGCTTAGATACCCTCTAAGACTTTTCTAGAGTATACTGATCCACACGATCACTCTAGTTACAACCTGCTTAGATAACCTCTAAGACTTCCTAGAGTATTCTGATCCACACGATCACTCTAGTTCCTTACAACTTAATGTAATCAATTCTAAGAGTATTACAAATGCTTCTTGAAAGCGATAATCACAAACTGTGATATTTCTCTTAATCGTTTAAGCTTAATCTCACTAATATATTACAAAAGCAATGTAGTGAGCTTTGATGAAGATGAAGATTCTGAGTTTAGATTTGAACAGCGTTTCAGCAAGTTTGATATGAGTTGTTTTGGTGCAGAATCGTTAACCTTGCTTCTCATCAGAACTTCATATTTATAGGCGTTGGAGAAGATGACCGTTGAGTGCATTTAATGCTTTGCGTGTTCCGTACAGCATCGCATTTAATGTTATACGCTTTTGTCAACTACCTCGAGCCTTGTTCACGTTGTGTCTACTGACGTAGCCTTTAGTAGCTTTCAACGTTCCTTTTGTCAGTCAGCGTAGCTTGCCACTTGTACTTTCTTCTGATCTGATGTTTGTGAATACAACGTTTGAATATCATCAGAGTCAAACAGCTTGGTGCATAGCATCTTCTGATCTTCTGACCTTGAAGTGCTTCTGAGCGTGATACCATCAGAACTTCAGTGCTTCTGTTCTCTTGTTCTTCTGATGCTTCCATAGACCCATGTTCTGATTCTGCTTCGACCATCTTCTGATGTCTTGCCAGACCATGTTCTGATGTTGCATACTGAACCCTTTGAGACAAAGCTTCTGAGCGCTGAATTATGCGTACTCTTTATATATTTCCTGAAAGGGAAATTGCATTGGATTAGAGTACCATATTATCTTAAGCAAAATTCATATTATTGTTATCATCAAAACTAAGATAATTGATCAGAACAAATCTTGTTCTAACAGATGTTTGGATGGGGTTGACCCCTTTGTGTGTTTCTTTTGAGAGACTTTTCCTCATCTCTAAGAAAACGTCTTTGGTTGTGGACTTTATGGGGCACTGGATAAACTATGTTTGGGTTTATGGTGGAGACGATCTCTCAGAGTGTGGGAAGAAGAGTTGTTGGTAAAGTTACTTAATTTGTTAGTTGGTGTTGTTCAACAAGGTCAGGCGGATGTCTGAGAGTGGATCTCTTATCCCACGGGAGGATTAATGCATTCAACCTATGGTGTTTCTCATTTATCGACAAATGAGGAAGATAGGCCGGAACGAGTGATTTGAGATTTATCTAGGTTTGAAGAGCTGGGGGCCTTCTGAAGTGGTGGTCTTTTCTTGGCAGTTGCTTCATGATACCTTGTCGGCAAGAAAAAATCTCGTTAGACGTCGGGTTGTGTCTATTGATAATGGATGAAGTGTGCGATTTTTTAGGGATGTTGAAATCGCTGGATCACTCGTTTTTTCACAATGAGCTGGTTACCTCCTCTAGTCTAAAGTGTTTGGATGGTGGGTATGCCTACTCCACTCTGGTCGGCGTTCGATCTTTGAGGTCTTCGAGGTTGTTCAGGGATTCGAGAAGGGGTAAGAAGCTTTGTTTAGGTCTTGTTTCGATCTTGTGTTCAGTAGTCGGGGTGATTTAAAAAATGTGAATAAAGTTATTTTTGGTTAGGATGAAGAGCGACAAATCAATGGATGCAGACTTTAATTATTGGTTTGATTTAGAAATAGGGTCATGCACAAGCTCTAGGATCCGACTTCTCTTCGCTTGACTGGGAACGAGACTCGCTCTGGTGTCAACGTTTTTAGCATTGTGTTGTGTGGCCACGTGCCATTCTCTGGTATTTTTGGTGGTCGTGTTTACTTTCCCTCAACTCACTATTTTAGAGGGGTTGTGTCTGGTATCTCAAAGTAAGCCTATCATTAATGTTGGTGATTGGTGTTATTCTTGGAAGGGTATGTTGTTAGATATTCTTTTATTTTCCTCTCTTATGGTTTGTTTTTCTAATTCCTTTTCTATAGCGCACTCCTCATGCTCATGTTTAACTTGTATTCTTAACACTTTTAGTTTATTTATATGTATCATAAAAAAATCTTTAACTTAAGCACCAAGCAAAAACTAAAGAATATGGCCTAGTGAAACAAAATGTCATTTTCTGTCAAAACATAATTGCAATAGAAATGACACTATTATAAGAATAACCAAACAGGGAAAGAATAAAAAATCAGTTAACAATCTGGCATTTGTCATTGCATGCATATATCCATATACCCCAAATTACCCTTAACCGATTTCAATAAACGAGGAAAACACATGGCAGCTACAAAAATATCCCAACATGAATCAGGGTATTATTGTCTTTTACATACAATTATAAAACTGTATTCTCAGCAGCATGATGCTAGCATTGTGAGCTCACTCCTAACAATCCCATTTTTAACAATTACCAAGAATGATACTTAAGTGGTTTATATTTTGAGTTTCATGAAAAAATAGATAGACAATATTTAGTGCAAAAATTTCTCATGAAAGTATTATATTTAAAGAGGCATGTAGTAAACTTCAAATGAAAAAGACTTATTTGAAAATAATGAAACTTCTTTGAATTTGAATTAATAATAGTGTTTACATTGAAAACAATTTGCTTGAATAATTTCTTACGACACACACTTATTTTACGTGGAAATTTCATATATTGTTTGACCTCCACGCACAACTTTGAGGTGTGTGAAATGGATTACTTAATCGTAGAATTTTGTTAATATAATCTTCAATGAGAACAATTTTTCAATTTGTGAGTTGGAAAATACCAAGTTGAATAAAAGGATGTGTCAATATAATCTCTAGTTTCTCTCATATATCTAATATAACCCTAGCTATAGCAAGGTGTTAATTAACTTAATTTACACTCCCAAAAAAATGGAGAATCTGGTTTGGCTTTCTAGAAAAGGAAAAGAGGCAATGGAAGAAGAGCTTATAAGAGGACGTGACATGGCAAATCAATTACTTGAGGTACTTACTTTAGATGATAAGTCAAATGTTATTAGAGAAGTCAAAGGGTCAAACTCAAAATCATCAAAAGTGTTACCTTTAGATGTTGCTCAAGATCTTGTTCGAGAGGTACTTAAATCATTGACAAATACGCTTTTGTTATTGCACAACAAAGAAGACTCCAATGATGTTCCTATAGCAGTTAGAGATTTTTCTTTAACAACTAGTTGCCACAAGATGGTGGAGGATTTGGATGGGGCTTACAAACAACTCAAAACTCTAAAGACTAAAAGTCCAAAAGGATCGAAAAAGAGAAAGTAAGAATTATAGAATCCATGTTTTATACCAAATTTACCTATAAGAATTATTATCTATGTCTAACTATTTCTCTATTGATGTCATTAACAGTTTTGTTAGTTTACCAGATTTTCTCTTTCTCTTAAGTGTAATTTTTTTTTTTTGAAAACCCTAGGTGTAAATAAATTAGTGTATTTACTTCCCAAATCCTTCATCTTTGTCACTTCTTCTACTTCCATTCTCTCAAGTCTGAACTATTCCTTCTTCATTTTCAACTCTCTCTTTCACTGCAAACTGATGATTATTGTGCAAAAAACTTTGAGCTTCTTTTCCTTCTTCTTCAAGTAAGTTGTCCTTCTTTATTCATGCTTGTTAGGGTTTAGAGTTTTTGTGGTCCTATGTTTCTCTTCTTTTATAGAAATTGTATAACTTTTATTTGATGAAGCATGTGATATATATATATATATATATATATATATATATATATATATATATATATATATATATATATATATATATATATATATATATATATATATATATATATATATATATATATATATATATATATGTATGTATGTGTATATATATACACATACACACACAATATGTTATTTATCAATGATATGATGCTATTTCTAGGTTATGATATATTGCAACTTATATTTCATACATACCTTGCTATGTTTATATATATAACTTGCCATAAGATGAAAGTAAAGAGAGAAAATTATATAACTTGTTATTTCTAGGTTTATATACATACCACACAATATGTTATTTATGAGATGTTAACTTGCTATAAGATAAAATTATGATGAGAGAAAACTATATAGGTAATGCTAATTTGAGTCTAAGGACATGTCTTAAGAGATTTATAAATAGAAAGTTTGTGTTAAATGTAAAAAAAAAAAAATTAATTTAAAAATTGTGCATTGATTTATTTTAATATTTAAAAAAATTTTAAAAATTTTTTCAACATAAACTTTTAATTTATGATTTCTTAACATGTGACTTAAGGCACAAGTTAGCGTTATCTAAATTATATAACATGTTATTTATATGTTCACATATATACATATGTTATTTAAGAATGATATGATGCTATTTATACAAACAAAATTAAGTAACACCAAAATAAAATTAAATCACATGCAGTTCAAAAGATTTATCTTGTGCATGAAAAAATTTAATATGTTTATAAATTACATATTATTAATTTTTATTAATATAATTAAAATATTCATAATTTTTCAAAAACAATCTAAACTTTTCTATTTTTTATACTGATATTCAAACTCTAATTTGGATAATTCATGTGCAATTGAATACTCAAGCCACTAATATATAATTATATTTTTTGTTTTGTATAAAAGAAGACTCGTCTTCAAGATATTTAACACATACTGTATTTTTTTTGCATTGATTTTAAATTCAAAATTGATAGTTAAATTGAAAAAAAAGTTTATATTATCTCTCCAAAATGCTCTTGGATCATACTTATAATGTTTAGTTAATCTTTCTCATTAAGTATCAAAACGTTTTCCTTTAAAATATTTTATTAATATGTCTAAATACCCTTTCCCTAAACAAAAAACAAGTATATAGAAATCATCATTTTTTTAAAAATAATTTTGCATAAAATAATATTTATTATTTACATGTTTTAAATTTTTAAAATATTACAATAACATAGATTATAGATTATATTTGAACAATTTATAAATCTATTATAATTTTAATATGCAGCACAACTTGGCATCCACACATGAGTGGTCATCATTCATATTATGAAAATAATTGATTAATAACATCATTAATTAACTGATAGTTTTGTCTTCATATAAGATTATCTGCTCCAACTTGGGAAAAAACCACCTCAGTATTGATTGAGGATGGTCATACATGGAGAAAATATGGACAAAAAACGATAGCAAATTCCAAATACTTCAGGTATAAGTCAACTTCATAATTTCCATCTACATCCACAGATAAGAATAAAGACTAGTCAAACATTTTGTACCACATCATAATATTTTTTATATGTCAGAACAATCTACGACATCCAATTTAACAGCTAACATAGAGGAAATTAAGTGTAAAATTTTGTATAATTCAAAACTTAATTTATGATATGTATAAATGCAGGAGCTACTATAGGTGTACACACAGCGATCAACATTGTGAAGCAATGAAACATGTTCAAAGAATTCAAGAGAATCCCCCACTGTATAGGACTACATGTTATGGCCATCACACTTGCAAAAGCTATTTCCAATCAAATATAATTTCTGAACCCGTTTCGTCATCAGACTCTTCTATATTACTTAGTTTTGATAACACTATTCAAAGTAAAGAAGAAGATATGTTATGGCCGTCACCATTGCCGCCGCTATCACCGCTTCGTGTCTCTTCAGAAGGGAATCCTGTGGAAGTAATGCATGATGATCATTTTCTTCAAAATCAATGGTTTCTTCCTGAGAATCTCCAGTTATGGGAATCTGATGCTTACTTAGATTATTTAAGATATGTCAATGTGTTATCATCGAGTGAATCTTTTTAACTTTAGAGTGTTTTTTTATCAGATGACTGATGTTGTTGATGGACTACAATAGTAAGGGATAATCATATGAGTTTTCTAGATGGCTGTCAGGGTTAAAATACAAACATTTATTTGATGGAGAGAGTTGAAATTATTAGAGATAAAGTTAGTTAATTAGTTCATATTAGAAAAATTAGTTAGTTACTATGAAGCAACACGGACACGGGACACAATACGACACGGACATTTCGACACCGATAACGTAAAAAAATACAGGACACTGCTACATACTATATCATAATATTTAAAATTCATTTATCCATTTATTATCAAAAGAGTTAAAAATATCCTAATCAAAGATATTACCTTTAATTTTTCTTTGATAATATTGCTTCAAATACATTTTTTTTTGACAAAATCAAACTCAATGCGTATTATTAATCAACGGTTGTTTAATATAAAGAGGAATCAGATTTATGAATGTACCCCTAAATCAAGAATTGACCGCCTTCGTAAGAGAATGGGTAATCAGATTTGCTTGGCGCTTAGTAAACTTCACCTCAGAGTTGGGGAAAGCATGTAACAAACTTATAATAGACATAATAATTAAATTTAATTTAGAATCGCCATTATGATTAGACTGTATGGCTTGAATTCAAATACATGTTTAACCTTTTAAATTGGGTGAGATTTGTATTAAAGAATGTATAGGGTGTGCTGAAGCATGTAAAAAACAAATTCTTTTTTAAATATTTGTCTAAATTGTCCAACTCGTGTTGTATGAGTGTCAAACGAGTGTCAAATATCGATTTAAAGAGTGTCGAAGCAAAGAAAATAAATCATTTATTTGAGGACACCTGTCTGACTTTTCAGACACTTGATAAGTTCCAAAATATTGTTATTTTGAGTATATATTTGTGGTACTTATCGATTATATTCTTTCCATTTTTGTGTAAATATTTGTATACTTGAGTTTTGATTCGCTTTATGTACCGTTTGATAGATTTTCTTCGTTTTATAGGTATTTATGCATATCGAAGCCTTGAGTAATAAAAGGTCGAAGGCACGGCTTCAAATACGCGGTTTTGGAGCAATAAGGAGAAAATTCTGCAGAAGCCCGCTAAGGCAAGCTGTAGCGCGCTTAGAGATTCAAAAATAGAGGCAGAGCATTCTTCATGAGCTCGCTTAGCGCAGTCATATCGCTAAGCGAGATCTCTTTTATATTACTAGATATTTAGGAATAAAGTGTAATCTCGCTTAGCTAGCGTAGCCTGCTTAGCGAGCCTGCGCAGATTTTGTTTATATGTTCTTCATTTGTAACACTTTAGATTATGGTTTTTGGGGGATTTTTGACCCAAACTCCATCAATCTCATTCTTATGTTAGATTAGGTTAGAAAATAACTAGGGAGTTTGCATCAGGATGATTGGAGGTGGATTGGTCATCGATTGAAGCTGACAAACCGGGATATTTTTGGTTCATTTCTCTTCTTCTTCTTTGTGTATTCTCTTGTAGTTGGGTTTTGTTTATGTATTTACTTTGAACTCGTCTTGGGTTTTGTTTATGTATTTAATTTGAACTCGTTTATCTTTGTCGCCCATGGCGTTATATAAAACTTTCTTTACAAATCTTTGTCAATTGTTGTCTTAAACTTTTGCTCTATGCTTGGGGTTTGGGTTGTTATAGACATATGCTACTTGAATCTTTATCTAGGATGATTATATGTTAGTTTCTAGACTTTAGAGATAGATTTAGAGCTAACATTCACTTGGATATATGTGCTTAATGCCTCTGTGATGGTTGTGGTGTGCTGATTGATCGTCGGGACGAGCAACAAGTTGTCTTTTATGTTGTCGAGGAGTGTGGAGAGATCGCCGTTGAGATGATACAGTGGTTTTAGTGGTTGATACATGATGAGATGGATGAGTATTGTAGGTTGGGTATAACTGGTCGATAAGTTTAAGTCTGTGACGAGTGAGTATGTTTGCATAACTAAAAGCTAATTATATCCGAAGAGTGTATTTATTTTCTGTTTATATCTTTTTATTTTCCGCTTTTACTTTCAATCCATTTTAACCCGAGCTCGAAAATATAGAAACCGTTGAATGGCACTCTAACAACCATCTCTGTGGACACGATAATTCCCGGAGTAATAGTTCCAAATCTTTTGTCGCTTGCTGCTATGCTGTTCCAACAACACTTCACTGAATTTTTCAACACGTACTGTACAAGTGTCGGACACTGACACGTGTCCGACACTGCAACACACCTACTCCTAGAGATGTCTGTGCTTCATAGGTTAGTTTATAGTAGAGATAAAATTTGTTAGTTCTCATATTTATCTATATACACCTATTGATAAAATTCCTAATAAAATTCAATCTTTTGAGTGGAAACTCCTTCTAAATAGGTTACCGATGTTAGACGCTTTGGTCAGAGGGGGATCCTTTCTAGTAGCCATAAAAAGGTAATGTCCAATGTGTTTTAATTATGCAGAATTCAATCCTCACATGAACTCTATTTGCATTTACATTGGCATAAATGGTGTTTTAGAGGCGGACTCCGCCGGGAATAATCTTAAGAGTTTTCAGTATCATCTTAATGATAAATTGAAATCTAACTTCCAAATGCTACTTTAGTTGTCTGTCTGTTAAGCTATTTGGCTAAGTAGAAATGGTCATTTTTTCGTGGGGGTCGTTTAGTTGTAGATGAGCTTATCAAGCGTAAAAAACTGCAGGCGTGGGCTTCTAGATCATTGTATTGCTTAGGCTCTTATTGATTGCTTTCTTTTGCTTTTTTGTATGGCTGTTTGTGGTGGTTTTTCCATGTTTGTAAGGGTTGAGCACCCGTGGTCCTTCTTTTAATTCAATTCTTTTGCTTATAAATATTTTTTGTCTAAGCCTATTGTAACTCTTCATGTAGCAATATATATCAATCTCGCTATTCCAATATACTTTTCTCTCATATTCTAGGGTTTTTTTATCAAGAATAGTAATAGAATTAATTAATCAAAGAGTTGTATGTCACACCACTTTATTCATCTTACTTCTTTAAGGCGCCAAAAGAAGTGGTAAAAAAATTTATTCCGATTAAAATTATGGTTTGATTTTTATTTGGTCTCGTATGTTAACCTCAGGATTTATTTTAATTCCTTAACTTAAAAAGTATCATATTGGTCCCGTAACTCTTGAAAATGTACCATGTTGGTCTTTTTTTCTAATCAGCGACACAAAAAATTCAGAAATTGGTCGCTAAATTCATTATTTATTAGACTAAAAGTACTATCATGGTACGTTTTGAAGAATTTTAGTAATTTCATGGAGAATCTTCTCAGGAACATTGGGTTAGCTGGCAAAATATTTGTAGTCCAAGATCGCATGGTGGTTTAGGAGTGAGGAATATTGAAGAATTTAATATCTCCCTTTTAAAAAAATGGAACTTGAGGTTTTTGATGGATAATGAAGCTCCTTGGATTTAAAATCTTTAAGCTTAAGGTTTTGTGTACTGTTCCGGAGATAATTAGAGCATTGAAAGGATCAATTTGGTGGAATGATTTGTTATCCATAGGGAGTTTTAATTCTAATATTGTCTTCCATTTAGGTAGTGGGCACAATATTCCCTTTTGACAGAGGTTATGGATAACAGATTGTTACCTTCAAGAGCTATTTCCTGAGGTTTTCACTAATAGTATAGATAAAAGGGCATTTGTGGCTGATATGGATAGATGGGGTAGTGATGGGGAGTTTTGGTGTTAGGAGGATATCATTTTAATCAAAGGAAAATATTCTATAAATGATGTTCTGGATATTGACGAATTATTGAAAGATTGTAGACCTTCTCAAGGTGTAGTTGATTGTTTGAGATAGAAGGGAACCTCTTCTAAGGTTTTTCTGTCAAATCTTGTTATCAGCTGTTAGAGAAAATCACAGTTCATAAAGCTATTTCTTTGTAGCTATCATCAACTCTGAAAATTCTTTGGAGAACCAAAATCCCTCCAAGGATTAAGATTTTTGGATGGAGGTTTTTTCTTGATAGATTATCAACTAAAGAGCAATTGTGGAAGAGAAAGATTCTTAACAATCATAGCGATTTAATTTGTGTTCAGTGTTTGTTGGAGGATGAGAATCTTCATCATCTTCTATTTGATTTTACTTTCTCCTTACAAGTATCGTTGGATATCAGTATATGGCTGGAAATCCCCTTTTATCAATCCCAAAATTGCTGTTTAATTTTTGGATCTGCATAGCAAGCTGAAAGGTAAGGTTAAAATGGATAAAGAGGGAATTATCTGGTTAGCTGTAACTTGGAGTCTTTGGTCTCATAGTATCATACCCCGATTTTTGACCCTAAGATTACCCAATCATTTGCATTTTAATCACTAATTGAGATCACAATCTTGAGGTTTGGTTTTTGTGCTCTGAATTCATCTTGCCTTAGGGGAATAACCAAGCACCTTTGATCGTTTAATTTGTGGATATTATTTTGCTATGTCATGCTAACCAAAATCGAAAAATATGCATTTTTGTTGTTTTTGTTTGTTTTTTACAAGTAGAAATCGATCCAAAGCCAAAGCAGTTCAAGAAGAATTTTTTTAAAAAAATTTGCTGTGGAAATCGATTTACCCATTTGGAAAATCGATTTCGATGGACGAATTTTGAAAGAGGGAAACATGACATCATTTTGGCACTAATCACATTTCTTTGATCATTTTCTATCATCACCAATATTCCACATCATTACCATAATTAATTTCCTTCATAAACCCATTTTTAAACTCATTTTCACCAATTAAATTCAAATTAACTTCCTAGAACAATTACCAATTTGCCACTACCCTCATTTCCAATTCTATAAATAGAGGTCTCCTCTCATTCATTTGACAAGCTTTTGATAGCCAAACTCACCTTGCAAGAAAATCTCTTGAAGCTTTTGATAGCCAAAATCACTCTTGCAAATTCTCTTCCGATCCTTTTTCAAATCACTCAAAGCTCTTCTTTCAGAAAAAATTAGTGAGATTCACATTGAATTTTACTAATATTTGAGATAAACCTCCATCCAAACACTTTTTCTTCATCCATCCTTGATAGACTAAAGCTAGTTGAAGGTTGTTCTTGAAGTAGATTTGAAGAAGTTGATTTTAATTGGTTATTTCTTAATCCACTTTCATCCTTCAAGATGTGATATTTTGTGGATCTTGATTGATACATTTGTGTGGTTCTAATGGTGGTATTTTCTCATGGTTTGATGGAATTTTCATGCACAATTATAATCAAGATCATAAGGTGTTTGATAATATGTTTGATCAAGGTTTCCTCTCTTTTAATGCTATTTTTTTGAAAATTACATGCAAGAAATCGATTTCCCCAGGGGGAAAATCGATTTCTAGTGTTGTTTTTGCACCAGATTTGAAAACAGAGTGCAGGAAATCGATTTCCCCATGTGGTAAGTCGATTTCCTGAAGCCATAATACAATTTTTCACCTTTTTAAACTTGTTTTTGGTAACACATTTTCTTCTATTTTTTTCTTTTGATATTTGCTTTGAATTGCAAGTTTAGAGGTCTATTTACTCTTCAAATTCAATGGACTTAGGATGTTGATGACGTTGGATAAACATTCTTTAATTCAAATCTATCATAGGATAAATTATTTAATTCATTCTTGGTGTTTTGAGTTAATGATATGTTTAGTGCTTTAATCCATAATATTAAGTGATTGAATTGAAGATGGAAGGAACCTTTAATGTGATTCTATCTTTTTTATCACCTCTTTATTTTGGTCGATGAAAATCTTCGATATCATTGGAATTCTTTCGAGTTCTTGATGAATATTAGACCGTTACCTATTTTTTTTGTGCGGCATCACTTTCGGAAAACGATCTACATATCATTTCTCTCGCATGCATTAGCACTCAAATTGTTATTGACCGGCCTTGTTGTAGGGTGACTTCTACATAAGGTACTTGGCGATTGCTTTACATAGCGCTATATTTTTCTGTCCCTTAAAGAAAAAGATTAAAAATGACAGAGATTGTATGACAATTGGTTCAAGACTTTTGAAAACTTATCGTGTAGTTTCTTTGATTCTATCAATCTTCTGATGAGTTTTCATTGACTTTGAACCCAAGTTCATCATTCACTCACCATTGATCACCAATTACTAACAATTAACAATTAACTTTACTTTCTGCTCTTTGTTATATTGTCATTTATTTTTTATGCTTTATGCTTTTATTTTACCATTTCTCATTCATTATCATTTTTATGTTTATGCATTATTTCCTTTGTCCACTAGGACATATGTTTATGTTTATGCAATTTTTTCCTATGTCCACTTGGACATATGTTTATGCTTATGCTATTTTTCTTTTGTCCACTTGGACCATACTTTACTTTTATGCTTAAAACAATAATAATCAACTTGAATCATAAAAGACTTAATGTGGACTTGGACTTTGGCTACCTTACCCTAAGCTTGGAGTGTGGACCAATGGACTTAGAACTAGGATCTTGACCTTAGAACTTTGGAGATTCATCTGAGTTCTTGTTATTGTGATTATATTCTGTTCGTCTGGAAGTCCTTGGAGTTTACTCCAAGTCATTGGGTTATTTCTCTTTGTGTATGCAGCTGATTCTTTCAAAGTCCTTGATGATTAATTTCAAGGCGTTGTGATAAGAAATTCATCTGAATAGAGTTGTTACTCCTCCCAATTTTTGTCTCAAGTTCTCATGGTGTAATTTCCAAAGGCTATGTGGGAGTTGTGATTGAAGATATCAAGTTCATCTGGATGGTATTGTGTTTGTTTGGTTATGGCAGTCCAAAGGATGGGAAATCTACATTGACTCTTTAATGTCAAGTGTTGGCTTCTTATTTAGTTAGATCATTCTTTTTCTTAACTTTTACTTTATGCTATAAGATAGTCCCTTCATTTCCTTTCCCCTTTTTTAATTTTCAAAATCTTCTCACTTTTTTCAAAACCTTATGTTTGCAAACCTCTTTTGAAATCTTTTCTTTAAAATATCTTTTTTCCTTAGTGGCTTTTCTTTCAAAGTTTAGACATGATTAATTGTTGTGGTGAGATGTAAATCCCCAAAAGTCTTGATATTGATTAATATGATGGAACCTTTTCCACTTGAAGGAGTTAGTGGCATACTTGTTGATTTTATTCAAGTTGGAGTCCTTATTTCATTTGTGATGCAAAGGGTCCATTTGTTCTCAAGTTCAAGATAATTGGCTGAGTATTCTCTTCTATGACGATAAAGTGTCTATCCAGTTTTTTAAAAACCATTTTCCCCTTAAGTGGAACTACATTAGCTTCGACTTCTCTATTACACCGAGGAGGTATGTAGGCACTAGATGGAATGTCTTGCCGAGCTTAATTTAAAAATCAAACAAAACCCTTTTCTTTTGCACACAATTCTTTCTTTACATAGATTTTCAAAAAGGTTCCTGTGGAGTACCATAGATATGAGGGGTGCTAACACATTTCCCTTGTATAACCAACACCCGTACCTAGAATCTCTCTTTTTGTTGTTTTTATTTTAAAAAAAAGTTTGGGTTTATTTCGCTCTTTTCACATTTCCTTTAGAAACAATAAAGCGTGGTGGCGACTTTCACTGAAATAATGAGTCAAGTCAATCCAATGGCTTTGATCACAAATTTTCTCCGCTACACATATAAACAAGATTATTATTTATGAAAGAATCATAAACTTGTGTAATATTTTGAATTATATCAAAATTTTAATGTGGATATGGAATAGCATTGATAAAATTAGCAGGGGCCCCTATTGTAGCTTTTTTTGATTTTGCAGTACATCCTTGGGTGTATTTCAATATGTTACAATGCCTTTGTGGGCTTGGAACTCTTTTTGTATTTGGGCTTGAGCATCCCTTGTACTCACCTCTTAATACATTTTTGGCTTATTGCTGAAGCGGTAAAGCGGCAAGCAACAAAAGTTTTGGAAATATTTATCCCGAAATTTATCGTGTCCATAGAGATTAGTGATATCAAACTGCCATTCAACAGTTTCCGTTGTTATGAGTTTGGATTAAATGGGTTTTAAGTAAAAACGGAAAATATAACATATGAACATAAAATAAATACTTTCTTGATAGAGAATAGCTTATCTAGTTTGAATCTAAATTACTCCTCACAAATTTAGATTTATCACTCCGCTGAACTCAATCTACAATACTCATTAGAATCACCACATACCTCTCACATCAATGTCCATTTCTGCAACACCGACGAGAGTTCAACTATATTGCTCTTTCGACGATGTCTCAACCGATCGAACAACACAGAAGCATTAAACTACGATATTATGTGGATCTTAACCCCAAACTCTATGTCTAGAATCTAGAACTAACAGGTATTCTCCTAATTAAGATTCACGAAGAATATTTCTATAACAACATAAATCTGAAGCGATTAAAAAAAAGATCAAGGAAACACCGACAAAGATTTGTAAAGCAAACTTTATACAACAATAGAGTAACAAATATACATAAGTTCATAGTAAATATACATACAAACCCAACACAAAGGAAACACGCAAAGAAGAGAAGAGATAAACCAAACATCTCACGGGTTGTCAGCTCTGATTGATGAGTAACCCACCTTTGATCATCCATATGTAAGCTCCAATTTTTTAAGCTATCTCTTCCAAAAAATGAAGGTTGATGAGTTTGGATTTAAAAATACCCAAAACATAACCTAAAAACTTTGTTTTTGGTCCTTAAAACGTGTTTCTGTCTAGACCGATTCACCCGGCAACTAAATGATTCACCCGACGACTCAATACAGTAACTTTTTCACGTTTTTGGGTCGTTCTGGTTCGCCTGGCGAGACCAAATTTCGCCCGACAAATTACACCAGAAACAACAGAGAATTCTGCACTATTTTGGCTATAACTTGAGAACCGTAACTCCGATTTGCGCCCAGTTCGAAGTGTTAGAAAGCTTATTCAATTTCGTATCTAATAATGACAAAATATCAACCAAATTATTTATTTTTTTATGTATAGAGTAAAAGAACAATAATAAAAAAATGCCTTCATCCGATGCGGTATACTTCCAAAAGTTGTTACAAAATATTACAAATTAGTTACAAGAAAGTAGTTATCCAAGTTCCCAAAAATAAACTCTATTTTCTACATAAGTAATTCTCAATTAATCTCTCTAACTCTCTACATATGAATAACACATGCTCAATGTATTTATGAGTGTTTCTCAATCCTCTTAGATACTTCCAACGGTTTCCCTTAACTCTTGTCTTTCTAATTTTTCCCTTACTATAATTGTCACATCTTTCCTATGTCTTCAGTTGTAAAGTTCTGAAGGTTGTGATGACAAGAATGATAAAGATACATATTTATAATTGGTGAAACCCAATGAATCTATGATGAACTCAACACATAAATTATTAACGAACAGATTCACGTCCAAAACAACGAAGCTCAAATCAATACACATGAACCGAGAAAATCGGACCCAGACTCCGATAGACCGAACAATCCGTCACACCCAGACTCAATGTCGCATAGCCACCACCAACTCTACCTCTAGACTGATTTTTTATTTCTACAATCTCAAAATATATTTCTTTTCTCTTCAGCACTTAATATTTTAAGTTTTAAGGCATAGTTCAACGTTTCCTTTAATCTTTTAGACTAAAAGCTTTTTTCTTCATGTTGTAAAAACTATTTTTTAAATCTATAACTCACTCAATCTCTCGTGTTTGAAATTTATTGTTCAACATTAAATATGTCTTCCATATTTTGACTTATTTTTACAGTGTTATTTTAATTAGTTAAATTTTTAAATCGTGACATTTCAATATTTACTTGCTCTCAAATTTACACATAATGATCATTCTCCAACGCCAAACCGTAAAATAAACTTGTACGAACATATCCATGGCCATCAAAATCCAAACTGATCATAAACATTCCCAAATTCAAATGATTCAGTCGATAATAGCATAGTGGTATGTTTCAGATAATCGAAATAAACTTCCAAGTTACATGATAGGATGTTCTCGGGTAATAAAAATTGATTTTGATCAAAATAATCAGCATGAATCTCTTTCATGGGATCCTCTTTTATTGAAGCAAGAATTGGTGGCAATGGCAATGGTGGTGGAAGCTGGTATTCTTGTTTAATTAAATCGTTGTTATCAAAACTAAGCAACACCGAAGAGTCGTCAGAGGGCGAATTCGGTTCCAAATTTTGGTCGGAATAGAAAGAGTTTTTGCAAGTGTGACGGGCATAATATGTAGTCTTATACAATGGAGGACTCTCTTGAGTTCTCTGAACATGTTTCATTGCTTCACAATGCTGATCACTGTGTGTGCACCTATAGTAGCTCCTGCATAAATATATACATAAAATCAAATAAGTTTTCAATTTCAACCATGTAAATTGAGGTTTCATGTCAAGTTTTTTTACCACTAACTATACATCTTCAACACTTATATTTATTTTTATGTGGATGTAGATGGAAACAATATGAAAATGATGAACATATGGTATACCTATAGTATTTGGATTTTGTTATCTTTTTTTGTCCGTACTTTCTCCATGTATGACCATCATCAATCAATATTGAGCTAGTCTTTTCCCAAGTTGCTGAAGTTGACCTAAAATATCAATCAATAAGTTTTTATTCAATATTACATGATATATTAATCATTGAAAAAAAAATCTATAAATTATTAATAGATCTATAAATTCCTGTTATTCTATTTAGGTAAGTAATGATGATCATATACGTCTAAAGGTCTAGCTGTGCTGTGTTCCAGATTAAAAGGAATAAGCTACTCGAGGGCATAAGATATTTTATTTTATTCATACATTCGTCTTTTAAGGATACAGACAAATATTCCACAACAAAATAATACAGCCATGTATATTTTTCTATGTTAGGGGAAGGGGATTTGGAGAATATAAGTATAATATAATGGTTTTGTATACTCTATCCCTTAACTTATGTTTTGATTATAATAAAAGGAAAAAACCTTTCAGCAAACCTTAAAACTTAATGCCAGCATATGTACAAGTGGTAAAGAGTGAAAAGCATCTTATTGTTCAAACCTAGAAGATTGAAGGACAGGTGCTAAGGATATATAGAATTAGAGTTTTGCTTTAACTAATTTATATAAAATCGACTTGTAAGATTTGAGTGAGGAATGTCACTCTATAAAATTCTATTAGACTTTATATTTAATTAACGTGTGAGACTTGAGTTTTTTCCAAAATACACTCGTACGCCTAAATTTAGGTGACTCGAATTGATAGACTCATGAAATCATATTCAACTTGATGCATATATGTGGGTTTGGCCTGACTCAAAACTAAAAAATCGGCTTATAAGACGAGAGGTGGCCGGCCCTATATATAAAGTCTTCTCAAGATCTATTTATAATCAATATGAGACTTGGGATATTCTCAATACACTTCGTCACATCCATCGTTCTTTTGGCCTTAGTGCGTGGATATAAATAGTGATTGATCCATAGTCTAATGATAAACTCTGTGACCATATTATAATAAGAGTTTGACTCTATTATCGATAAAAAAAATTGTCTCAAATCTTATCATAGATCCTCAGTGTTTCCATTAATGAATTGAATTGTATCTTCAATACAAAGAACATCAAGAATAAACACTAAACCTCAAACAAATCAAAATCTCTATCTAAAATGTGAGCAACAATAGGAGTAATAAGTTGAAGGATTTGAACAAAGTTAGATTTGAATCTCAAACACAAACAAAAATATCTCTTTCTGAAATGTGAGCAACAATAGGAGTAATAAGTTGAAGGATTTGAAATAGGAGTAATAAGTTGAAGGATTTGAACAAAGTTAGATTTGAATCTCAAACACAAACAAAAATAAGAAGCTTAACGTAACATAAACAAGAGCAAGAACAATTCAAAAACCATGAGAAATCAAAACACGGCGCAATGGATCTTTGAAAATTGAAACCCTAGAAAACGAACGTGCCTAAATCGAAACATAAAACTTTGGTTTGAATTGTAAATTTGATGAAGAAATACAAAACCAATAACTCTTTTGAAAACCAAAATAAATAAGTATATTGACGAGGGATTGAACTTCCTAAAAAAGATGCAAGGGAATGTTTTCTTTAAAATGGATATCAAATTTGCAAATGGCAACTGCAATTGCACCCGTAATATTTCAGATGTAGTCGTCTTTGTAATTGCATCGGACCGCAATTGAGTGTGATTTTAAAATTATGCCTCCAGATGTGTTAGGAACCATATTAGACAATTTCAATCATGTTTCTTCAAATATTGTCATCAAAACTTAAAATATTAGAATCATGAAACTCAATTTATTTCTTATGTAATAAAAAAATTTAATATTAAGTGTTTTTAAACATTGTATTTCAAACACTTCTCTATAAAAATTCACACTGTAACGGCCACAATGTACATCGCAACATCTACAATAACTGCAATTGCAACACTCGCAACCACAATTTAAAATTATGATCATAACAATTTTAACTCATCTCTATAAAATAGATTTTTAAGGTATTGAAAGGTTTTGAAGTCACTCTATATAAATCTTTAATATACTAATCTTTAATCAATGTGTGACTTTTAGATTTTTCTCAATAGCTCACATATGATAACCTAGGTGGAAAAATGTTTGAAAAAAAAAATGGTGAAGTCGAATTTCAAAAGGATCTGAGTGAAAGTAAGTAGAAAACCTTTAAACAATTCAAATTAAGGATAATAATTCTTACTTTCTCTTGTTCGACTCTTTTGGATGTTTAGTACTGTTGAGAGTTTTGAGTTTCTTGTAAGCTCCACCCGAAACATCATTAGAGTCTTGATTGTTGTTCAAAAGCAAAAGAGTATTTGTCAATGATTTGAGTACCTCTCGCACAAGATCTTCAGCTATTAAGGTTGATAATGATTTTGAGTTTGACCCTTTGACTTCCTTAATAACATTTGACTTATCATCATCATAGGTTAGTACTTCAAGCAGTTGATTTGCCATGTCACGTCCTTTTATAAGTTCTTCTTCCATTGCCTTTTTACCATTTGTAGAAAACCAAACCAGATTCTCCATTACCTTTTTAGGAGTGTAAAGTAAGTATAATAACTAGGTTTAGTATTTTGGGTATGAGAGAAATTAGAAAGAGAGGCACATCCTTTTATTCAACTTGGTCCATTTCAACTTGCAAATTTAAAATTTGTTTTACTTGGAAGTATATTCAGAAAAGTTGCTCGAATATGTTGGTTTCACAATGACCAAAGTGGTGCGTGAACAACACATATCATGTCTCTACATTTTAATGTAAAATATGCTATTTATGGATTGTAGCTATGTGAGCTCAGCAAGCTAACATCATGTTGCTGACAGGAATATTTGATGATTGCATGTAGAAGATAATAATACCCTTTGATTTATGCGAGTATTATTAATAAGCCGCCCATGTGTTTTATTGGCTTGTTGAGACATTTTTAAGGGTAATTTAGGATATATGTATATATAAATGTGGGGACAAATGCCAGATTGGTACTTCATTCTTAACTTTTTATTCTTTCTCTATTTGGTTATATTAGATGAAAATTTCTTTGGCCACCTCCCAGCCTTCTAGTCCACCTCTGGTGAAAAATCCAAACTACCCCTAACTTCGGAAATGCATTTCCGAAATGCAAGAAAAAGGTGTTTTCTGAGATGCATCTCCAAAAGCGCCTTTTTTTTTGAAAAAATTGTCTTATTTCGGAAGTTCATTTCCGAAAACAGCATTTCGGAAGTTCATTTCCGAAATACTGCGCGTTTTGCAGATTAAGCAAAACAGCCCCCTCCCCCTAATCATTTACCCTAATCTTCTTCCAAACTCAACCCCAAGAGATTTTTGTGCAAACCAGTTCCAAGCTACCTCAAAGGCTTCATCTACTTGCTCTATTACATTCAAAAGTCCTCCAATCTATTCAATCGGTAAGCATTTTGATTTTAAGATCTATGATTAAAATGTATATTAGGGTGTTTACAAATAGCAAAGAATGTATTAGGTTAGGTTTATACTGATATTTAGGATGTTTAGAATGTGTAGACATAGGTTTGATGTTTGGTTTAGGGGTCTGCCATGGAAGTTGCAGAAAACTTCCTCGCAGGGGTGTTTCGGAAGTTCATTTCCGAAAAGACCTCCATTCCCAGTTTCGAAAATGAACTTCCGAATTGTATCAAAAGTGCAATTTTTTTAGTTTTTTCTTTTGTCTCGCATATTAATCGATTTCAATTGTTTACAGGAACATGTCAGGCAACCAACCAGCACGCATCAGACAGGGTAGGGAGACCCAGACTGCGTCGGCTAGACGCGAGCGAGCGGCGGCGCAGCTGGCGGCGACACAGGGACGGGGGCAGGGCCGAGGACGACGTGTGCGAGTTCCCGTGGATATGGGAGAGGGTACATCTTCTTCAGGATCTAGGAGTCGGCTGGCTCGGGTATCTTCTTCCTGCCAGCGAGAGGAGGAGGAGGAGGAGGAGGTGGCGGCAGTGCCTTACCACGAGCCGGAGGGGGTACCGGATGTTGACCCTCCAGCCGGGGAGGAGGATGAGGAGGAGGACAGCTATCCGGGAGGGCCCTTTGACACTTCCGTGCTGATTAACTACCACGATCACGTCGCTCGGCGTATCTGGGAGAGAGAGGTATTTTTTATAATTTAACCGTTTATAATTTAGACGTTTATTCGATATTTTCTTAACGGTCTATTTAACATATGCTTTTGTTTGTTTTTTTGTAACAGGAGAGAGAGCCGTTGAAAATGGTGAACCACGCCCGGAAGATTTTCAGTCTGTTTAAACCAGCAGCTGAGTGGTTTAACGACCATGTGCGAGGTTCAGGGCTTAGCGGGCTCTGCATGACGGGGTACACCACCATCAGCACCGGCATGCAGGGGGCATTTGTGGAGCGCTGGCACAAGGAGACGTCCTCTTTCCACTTGCCGGTTGGGGAGATGACGATCACCTTGCATGACGTGCAGTGTCTTCTCCACCTGCCGATTAGGGGGCCGCTGTTGCACCACTCCCGGATCCAGAGGGTCGAGGCCATTGAGTGGATGACGCTCTATTTGGGCATGGAGCACGAGGTTGCTCACTTTGAGTGCGTCACGACATCTGGGCCTCATATCCGGTTCACCACACTGAGCGCTTATTTTGAGCACCACCTGGACGCGGCGGCCGATGCCGAGCAGGAGGGTGATGAGCTATTCACACAGTATCACCGCGGCTGCGCTCTCCGGTGCTGGTACATGCATGTGGTAGGCGATGCATGCTTTGTGGACAAGAGTGTAAGGTACGTCGACGTGACCTACCTCCGCTACTTCATGGACCTGGATACCGTTCACTAGTGGAACTGGGGGGTAGCTACTCTGGCATACCTCTACCAGAAGCTGAATGAGGCCTCCAACTGGAGGACGAGGCAGTTGGTCGGATCCTGCACACTACTTACGGTACGTTTTATTTTAATACATTATCGTATTTATTTATTTATTTATGTTTCGTATTTATTTTTAATACATTATCGTGTTTCTGTTTCAGAGCTGGATCATCTCCTACTTCTCCCGCATCCACGGCTTTCACATCGATCCTGCGTACGTGGACGCCATGCCCAGGGCCTCCAGATACGTTCTCCAGAGGGGAAACGATGCGATGGGACCATACAGTGGATACCTGGACCGCACGATGCACGACGACGTCACCTGGAGGCCGTTCAGTGACTTCGCTCAGATTGTCCCCTTTGACGGCATTGCTCTATATTCAGGCTGGCTGGCATGCGAGACTACCATCATGGTCCGTGTAATACGGTGAACTGACTTTTTTATAATCAAAAATGTCGCGGTAAGCAAGAGTCGCCACCGACTTTTATTTTATCCAATTAGGAAAGGCTAAAAGAACAGGAAAGACCTTTTGAAAAGATTTTGAGTTCGGGGGGTAAGTTATACAAAGGGAAGGTTTAAAAAGCACCCTTTGCATCCATGGTTTTCCATGGGCTCTAAATTGCTTAGCTCACTTTGTTTTCAAAATGTTTGATTTGTTTGAAAAGCGGGGTGTGAAAAGATTTTCGAAGAAGACCTTTAGCTTGTAAATAAGCGTAGTCTTTTTGAATTTGATTTGAAAAGAGTAGGAAAGAGTTTTAATTTGAATTTGAATTTAGAGCAAGCAATTAGTAGCAACTACCCTAAGTTAGAAAAGTTGTTCTTTTAGTCTTTCGAGTGAAAGGATCTATCCATACCATAAGAGGGCAGGAAGTCTTTCAATTGGAGTTGAAGGGTCATCGAGAATAATCGTTCGCCACAAGACTGTCCCATGCCATAAAAAGGGCAGGTAGTCTAAGGGAAGGATATAATAGTCATTAATCTTTTTAGGCATCATGCGAGGATACCTTAGCAATAGGGACAATTATCTTTATAAGGCAACCTCGAGGGAGTTTCAATAACTTTGAAGGCAACATTGCTTTAGGTATCCTCGGAATCGAGGGACTTGACTATTTTTTAGGCAACAACATATAAGGCAACAAGGCAACCAGAGGGATTACCCTAAAGGTGTGTGGGTGCAACAATCACGTGATTAATATTCAAATAATTTTATCTTATAATTAGTGATCTAATTTATTTTAGAGGCTTGCACTCCCTAGGATTACTAACCACGCAGTTTAAAATGAGCAGAAATTAAAGTTCCTACGCTATTACAATAAACACCTGCGGGGATGGGGGAAATTAACAAACGGAAAAATAAGAAGGATCAATAATTAGTTTTAAACATTGAAAACCTAGATCTTCTCGACCCGACCCTTCGACTGACCCTGAAATTTAAAATGAAAATAATAAGGGTGAGTGTATTGACTATTCGAAGCAAACCCTATTTTGGGCAAAAGACAAAAAGTAAAATAATATTTAAATAAAATAAAATAAGGATTGGAAACTTAGCTCTAATGATGCGTAGTCGGAGGATCGTTGCTAACCCTGAAAAACGAAGAACAGAAAGGTAGAAAACTTTTTGTGGCAAATACAAGACATTGATAATTATGCAATTAAAAATAAAAATAAAAATAAATATATATAAAAAGTTAAAAAAACTTAGCTTTTGATTTGACGGCGCGTAGCCGGAAGATTTTGGTTAACTCTAAAAAGTTAAACACAAAGAAGAGAAGAAGTGTTAGTGCATTTAAAGTTCATTAGCTATGGGTATAAACCCTATTTTTTCACTAAAAGGCATGTAAATGGGGTTGAGCAAACCCTAAAAAGATTGATATGAAATAAGTGAATATCTAAGTGACTAAATAGCCCTGATTTTAATTAATATAAACAATGTTAATATTATATAAAAAAAAAGTCAAAACTTCGATTAAATAAATTAAAAGGTTGCGAAAATATAATTTTATAAATAAATAAGTTTAGATAAAATGAGTTTTCCTTTTAAAAATACTAAAGAAGCAAGGAAAAAAATAAAAGAAGAAACATATAATTAACAGTAAATAAATAATAAAGGTTAGAAAACTAAGCTGCTATGATCCTGTGTGGTGAGCTTGTGATGGCCCATGGTGTGCTAGCCCTTCAGAAGCGTGAGATGTGGGGCATCAAGAATCAGACGGCTGTGAACGAAGGGTGTACCGTGACCCTATCTAAAGCAAGACCACTGGATCTGAATTCAAATTGAAACAAATAATGAAAATATTGATACGCCGCTGGGTATCGAACCCACGACTATGACGTTAGTGGTGCATGTGCTTCACCACTTGTACTGAATTCGCCCTGTGATATAACAAATCCATAATATTAATATAAAACAAAATCAAGTGGAGAAAATTTGAATTGCGCGCCTGCACTTCGTCTCCTTCATTCAGTTTCAGAAAAACAAAATACTTTCACCCACGGTTTTTCCGCCGTGGCCAAAAGCCCTCGCCCTCCAAACCTGTAAATCTTCACTGATAAACACCAAAAAATTGCCCAGATCGACCATAAATCATATCACGAATTCAAATGGATGATTAATTTAATCTGAAATTGGCTATAACTCAGTTTCCCCAAAATCTCCTACATGAACCCTAATCATGGCGTTTAGCAATTCTTGAACCAAACCTTGCAATTAATGATTAAAACACAAACCAAACAATCATAGGAACATGTATGCATACTTAAATACTATTGACATTGCGTAAATTAGCATATTGGGTTAAAAACAAAACAAGCAAACCGTGAGCCTATGCGAGGTAAATCTGTGTGCGTGAGATCCTGGAGATGGTGCAGATGGCTTCAGAGAATGCACAAGAACGCGACTGGGACCCCAAAACGCTATGAGCTCACTACAATTGTTGAATCCCAATCCAAGTTTCCTTGATTTTTTTGAGTTTTTGTGAAGGTATCAGAGGCTGCAAAACCTTATGTCCATCCCCCCACAGCATCAATTTTCTTCTGTTTATATAGTGGAAGAATCAGGTTTAGCATTCAATGGGATAAATCCAATTTTAGCATGATTTTCTTTGATGGAGATTTGATTGTAACTTTGTGATGAAGATTTGATTTGAAAAAATTACTTCTATTTTTCGTTTTTGGTCTTTCCGATACCAACTGAGAGTTTTTTTTGTTTTGTTTTGTTTTTTTATTTTTATTTTAATAATAATAATAATAATAATAATAATAATAATAATAATAATAATAATAATAATAATAATAATAATAATAATAATAATAATAATAATAATAACAGCAACAACATACTAAATTTTAAAAATTACTATCCTAATTATATATAAAAGAAATTTAATATAAAATAAGGTTAGAACTAAAGTTAGCAAATAAAAGACAAAATGTCAAAAATGAGATTCGAGTCCGGGACTGATACCTGCGAGCCTTAATCTCTTACCAATTGTGCCAATTCACTTATTCAAAATAAAATGGCGTTCGTAAATATATGAGAAGCAAATTTTTAGGGTATGACAGCTGCCCCTGTTCAATCTTCTTAAACCTGAAGATGTAGATTGGCTTGTGTACCTGTTTGGATCTGAAGGTGGAAGAGGATTGAACACTAGAATACCCAAGAAATTTGCCCTTGCTGAGATAGGGACTTTTGCCAGAGACGGGCTTAAAGATGCCATCAGATCTGGATAAATACGATAGTCAGGATAAGTCATACGTTAGACTATATCCGAGCTTGAAATATTGAAAGGCGCTTGTCGGAGATGGGCTCGAAGATGCCATCAGATGTTTGGAAGAGTTGTTTGTATAAAGCAGATGCTTTTCAAACTGGATCATATGCATTGATTGTATCTGAAGTAGAGATGAAGTAATGTCTTACAGAATACTACCTGGAGAGGTTTTTGAATAGATAGATCATTGACTGATGTAAAAGAAATTAGGCTTTAGACAAAGCTCGGGAAAAAGTGTCTTGTAGAAGATTAACTGAGAAAACTCCTTGAAAGGGCAGTAGATGTCTTAGAACATGTTGGATAAATATTTTGAAGAAGATTACCTAGAAAGGTTGAGATATGTCTTAAACAAGATTAACCTAGAAAGACTTTTAGGAAGGATATGATATGTCTTAAACAAGACTACCTAGAAAGGCTCCTACAAAGGATACGAATCATCTTAGAAAAAGATTACCTAGAAAGGCTCCTGTAAAGGATATGAGTCATCTTAGAAAAGATTACCTAGAAAGGTTCCTAGAAAGGATGATAGACGTCTTAGAGAAGGCTACCTAGAAAGGCTCCTAGAAAGGATATGAGTTATCTTAGAAAAGATTACCTAGAAAGGTTCCTAGAAAGGATGATAAACGTCTTAGAGAAGACTACCTAGAAAGGCTCCTGGAAAGGGTGATAAATGTCTTAGAAAAGACTACCTAAAAAGGTTCCTAGAAAGGATATGAAATATCTTAGAAAAGATTACCTAGAAAGGTTCCTAGAAAGGATGAGAAGTTCTTTGATTGTTTCTGAATTATCTTTGAAGAAAGACTCGGAAGGGAGTATCAGAAATGTATTTGTATTGAATGAGTGTTGAGATCGAATCGTTGATACGATTGTATTTGCACAGTACTTGGATGATAATATTCTTTTGATTATGAGATGACCTGAAAAGGAAAGATTAGTTTTATGCAATGTCATGATGCATGTATTGAGATTCTCGAAATAAACGAGAGTGTTGTATGTTATGCATGTATTTATGAATGATGCAGGGATGGACTATATAGTCGAAGCACATTGATAACTTTTGTATAGCAACTGCTGATTGAGACAATAAATCCTTGTATGCTGTTGGAGATAATGACAAGAGAATTCCTGTCTTTCGTTTATGATATCCAGCTGGGGATTTTTGATCTTCGCTTGGGGACGAGATTGTCTTGAGTTATCTGATCCTGATGTATCCTGGGGACAAGAGAAATGAGCATAATATCCGACCAGATTTCTGAGCGGAAACTCTGATAGATATAGCGAGTTTGAATAAACCATGCTAGAGAAGAAGATTATGTTGGAGATATGAAATCCGTTGGGGAACCAAGTCTCTGTTAGGAAGAGTTTGCTATGTGGGGATATATTATGAAAACTGCTCTGTGGGGAATGTCCAGAGATTTTCAATTCTTCATTGCCCCTTGTCTTTGAGTACTTACTGTTGAAAAACACTTGCGAGAGTATATCTGCCCCTGAATCAATAGCTTGGCATGCTCGATACTTGAATTTGGAATTAGAACTTCAAAGAAGAGACAGATACTGACATCATCTGATGCTAGTAGCTAAATAGCATTTGTTGAGATTTGTGACTGATGCGACATGCCCCCAGTGATGGACTAGCTTCTTCTTATTCAGTGCCTCTTAGAGATTATATGAATTGTTACCAGATTTCCCCCAGTAGATGGGATAATAATATGTCATGCCCCTTGTGTAAACAAGCTTTTAGTTGATCGAGTCATGTATACGAGACGTCTCTGCAAATTTATTTGTCGGGAGGACTTTTAGTCAGTAATTATGCCCCATGCAAATTCTTCCTGATGCCAAACATTTGAAATTACGTAGACAAAATTGTTTTATAATGACACTCATTAAAATGCAATGCATATGTCTGCCTTGGAGTTTAAAAACGATTTTAGTAAAACAAAATATGTAAGAAAGTGATATTTGTAAAAACATGATATCAACTCAGGATTTTTGGTAAACTTTAAGGAGTCAGGATACCCTTTTTGTGACAGTACGCTTTCGAACTAACCATGCTTCAGTTAGGACTTTCAAGGGTTGTAACGTGGCTTGGTTCGCGGTTTAAGAAACAAAGGATAAAGGCTCAAAATTTATTTATACCCATCCCCTTCTTCGTGATGTTCTTCGATCCTATGCTCAGTCAACTTTGCATTTCAGCTTTAGCAAAGCTTGACGCCGTAACATTGATATTTGATGATGGATAAAGCAACATGAGTTTGTTTGGATAGGCATTCATCCCTTTTGTAATACTTTCTTTTGTCGAGGATTCATAATGACCTTTTTTGAAATATTTTCTTTTGTCGAGGATTTGTAGTGGCCTCTTTTTCGACTTTATTATCCCTAACTTTTGCCTGAACTGTTTTATTTTGTGGTTACAGTCAGCGGGATGTTTTGCTTTTTGATAATTGTCCTTCATAGGTTTTGACTTAACATCTTTTTTCTTTTTGGTGGACATTGACTGCCTGTTTTAATGGTTGCGGGAACCCATCATTATCTGTATAAACAACGGCTAGTATAACTGAGTTAACTGAGTAACTACCCTGCCCCAGGTTATGAATAAAGGGTTTCAGTTTGCACGTGAAAGAAAACTCCTACACCTTAGGCTCAAAGGGGTTGACGAGGGATTATCATCCTTATATCTCCACTGTTTAGGAATTGAAACAATGCCTGTACATCGTCAGCATAGTCTGTTCGAAAGCATACTATATGAGGTTGCGGTATCGTTTTCGTCATCCTCCCTCAAAAGGCTTACAGCTTTAGCGAGAGTTAAATATCATAAATAAAACCAAGTAAAAACAAAGTTTAATATAGAAATAGGAAGATAAATAAATCAAGACAAAACATGTGCCATGCATTAATGATTATGATAAAATAAATAGAGTCTGACATAAGACGAATGTTTAAACAAACAAGAAAGAAATTGCGAATGCGAGTAAATTAATGATCTTAATAGCCATCCTTTAGACTTTGTGTGGCTTCTCTGGTTGGCCAAATTCAACGATCCCTTCTTCAATCAAGTCTTGAATCTTATGTTTCAATGGCCCACACTCTTCTGTATCGTGACCAGGACTATTTGAATGGTAAGCACATCTTGCATGATGTTTGTACCCAGGGACGGGATTAGCAGGAGCTGAGTATGGAGGCAGTAGAGTTATCAAACTCCGATCGAGCAAGTGTTGCAAAGCTTGAGCCAATGGCATGTGTAGTGGGGTAAATGACCTTTTGGGTTTGGACTTCCAAGTACGTTGGCCACTTTGTTGTTTACGTCGATCTTTCTGTTGTTGTTGTTGTGTGGGAGCCTGACGAGGGACCAGGACTGCCCCAACAGTGTTGGATTCATTCTTTCCATTGTATGGCTTTTTAATAGTACCAGAAGAAGTAGCCACCTGAATTTTTCCGCTTCGGATGCCACTCTCGACACGTTCCCCAATCAATATGAGTTCAGTGAATCCAGATGATGAACTTCCCAGCAAATGGCTATAGAAAGGACCAGTCAGTGTACTCATAAATATATCGACCAATTCTCTGTCAGCTAAGGAGGGTTTGACTCTTCCAGCTAGATCTCTCCATTTCTGAGCATACTCCTTGAAACTTTCCTCGGGTCCCATAGACATGTTTTGCAGTTGCATGCGAGTTGGTGCGAGGTCAGCATTGTATTGGTATTGCTGGTAGAAGGCAACAACCAAATCTTCCCAGGTATGGATGTTGGTACTTTCCAGTTGATAGTACCATTCGAGTTGAGTTCCAGATAAGCTTTCCTGAAAGAAATGGATCCAGAGCCTCTTATCAGCAGTATGAGGCTGAATCTTCCTTACATAAGACCTCAAGTGCATCTTGGGACAGGAGACTCCATCATACTTAGCAAAGGCGGGAGTTTTGAATTTTGGAGGAATGACGACCCCAGGAACGAGTCCAAGCTCTTCCAAATCCAGCCCAGGTACCTTCTGAATTTCCACGCTTCTCAGACGCTCTTCTAACATCTTGTATTTGTCATCAGGATGTTCGTCCTCATGGTAATAATCTTCTTCTTCTTCAGAAGGTTTGGCAGCATCATGGTTACTTTTTGCCTCAGTCTTGATACTAGCATCATCATCTCGCTCGTCTTCGTCACTGTCTTCAGAGGCTTCGGCATTCCTGAGTTGTAAGATCGGTCTAAGCTTTTTCCTTATAATCTTCTTGCCTTTCTTCTTCTTATTCTTGGTAAGGAGTGCTTTCAGTTCATTTTGCCCCTTGGACAAGTTCAGGATCAGATCTTGAAACTGGGCATTCTGAGCTTGAAGGTCTTTGACTGATTGCTCGAGATTCATGATGCTGAAATAAACAGCGAGGTGGTAAGAAACCTGTGGTGGAAACCTGTGATGCAATGTTATGAATGCAGATGCAATACTTTCAAGGATCTCTGGAAATTTAGCTAGCAACATAGGAACATGATTCGGTCGTTTATTCGTTTGAAGAACTCTGATTTTTGAATGTTCTTCTTTGAGAATAAGCTCACCATATCGAGTGGGTCATCGCCTCTGATTCAGGATACTTCTGAATTTGAAGGTACACGGCTAGAGAAAAATAAATCCTCTTGCCCCTTGATAGGTTTTGAGTCTCTTAATTGGAAGGTATGTGGCTAGAGGAAAATAAATCCTCTTGCCCCTGGATTAGGAATTCGGTCCTTGATAACAGTACCTGAAATTGTGCGCCCTAAATTCCTAAGATCCTTGAAAGGGTTAGTTAAATCATGTTATGCTTATGATGTCATGATGTCATGATGTTATGCAATGCATCAGGAAAAGCGTAAGATAGTAAGGACGAATGAGTCCCACAAGAAAAACCTGCAACAAAACCAAAGGGTTAGTGGAAAGCACAGACAAGTCACACAAATGTCCTTAGGTTTAAAGGCTTGCGTGAAGTTCGTAGGTAAGTACCCTCCCCACTGAAGTTAAGTTGGTTCAACCTGTCCTAGAATAGTAACCGGGTTCTATGGTGCTCATATCCCTGATCATTCTCGCGGGCATTGTCTTAACATGGCACTCGATCGGCCAGCCAAAAGCATCCCTAGAGTCCAATCTCAATGAGTGTAGCATCGAGTATCAACCGGCTTCAGTCAGGAATCCAAAGCCAGCTATCTCGCTACTTCCTATAGGCCAAAGTCAAGTTCAACTAAGGTTCTAAGGGCGAATTAGTGCTTGTGACACCACGCGGTAGCCAAATGTCTCCTCGATCATATTCAAGGGCCATCAGGACAAACCAAAGCGTCGCACTAACGGTGGCCACCAGTTCAACCATAACGATACATGTCGTACAGCCTCCCTGGTCTCATGCCACATACCTAAGGTACACTAGATCCGGGTGTAGGATCTTTCACACAGCAGAATACCCAAAATAGCCTTTAAAGATAAAGCAAACAAGTCAAACAAATTTAAAGTGATCCTAGCTCTAAGGTAACCCCTCTTTTATTCGAAAGCGTCCCCAGCAGAGTCGCCAGTTCTGTAATACGGTGAACTGACTTTTTTATAATCAAAAATGTCGCGGTAAGCAAGAGTCGCCACCGACTTTTATTTTATCCAATTAGGAAAGGCTAAAAGAACAGGAAAGACCTTTTGAAAAGATTTTGAGTTCGGGGGGTAAGTTATACAAAGGGAAGGTTTAAAAAGCACCCTTTGCATCCATGGTTTTCCATGGGCTCTAAATTGCTTAGCTCACTTTGTTTTCAAAATGTTTGATTTGTTTGAAAAGCGGGGTGTGAAAAGATTTTCGAAGAAGACCTTTAGCTTGTAAATAAGCGTAGTCTTTTTGAATTTGATTTGAAAAGAGTAGGAAAGAGTTTTAATTTGAATTTGAATTTAGAGCAAGCAATTAGTAGCAACTACCCTAAGTTAGAAAAGTTGTTCTTTTAGTCTTTCGAGTGAAAGGATCTATCCATACCATAAGAGGGCAGGAAGTCTTTCAATTGGAGTTGAAGGGTCATCGAGAATAATCGTTCGCCACAAGACTGTCCCATGCCATAAAAAGGGCAGGTAGTCTAAGGGAAGGATATAATAGTCATTAATCTTTTTAGGCATCATGCGAGGATACCTTAGCAATAGGGACAATTATCTTTATAAGGCAACCTCGAGGGAGTTTCAATAACTTTGAAGGCAACATTGCTTTAGGTATCCTCGGAATCGAGGGACTTGACTATTTTTTAGGCAACAACATATAAGGCAACAAGGCAACCAGAGGGATTACCCTAAAGGTGTGTGGGTGCAACAATCACGTGATTAATATTCAAATAATTTTATCTTATAATTAGTGATCTAATTTATTTTAGAGGCTTGCACTCCCTAGGATTACTAACCACGCAGTTTAAAATGAGCAGAAATTAAAGTTCCTACGCTATTACAATAAACACCTGCGGGGATGGGGGAAATTAACAAACGGAAAAATAAGAAGGATCAATAATTAGTTTTAAACATTGAAAACCTAGATCTTCTCGACCCGACCCTTCGACTGACCCTGAAATTTAAAATGAAAATAATAAGGGTGAGTGTATTGACTATTCGAAGCAAACCCTATTTTGGGCAAAAGACAAAAAGTAAAATAATATTTAAATAAAATAAAATAAGGATTGGAAACTTAGCTCTAATGATGCGTAGTCGGAGGATCGTTGCTAACCCTGAAAAACGAAGAACAGAAAGGTAGAAAACTTTTTGTGGCAAATACAAGACATTGATAATTATGCAATTAAAAATAAAAATAAAAATAAATATATATAAAAAGTTAAAAAAACTTAGCTTTTGATTTGACGGCGCGTAGCCGGAAGATTTTGGTTAACTCTAAAAAGTTAAACACAAAGAAGAGAAGAAGTGTTAGTGCATTTAAAGTTCATTAGCTATGGGTATAAACCCTATTTTTTCACTAAAAGGCATGTAAATGGGGTTGAGCAAACCCTAAAAAGATTGATATGAAATAAGTGAATATCTAAGTGACTAAATAGCCCTAATTTTAATTAATATAAACAATGTTAATATTATATAAAAAAAAAAAGTCAAAACTTCGATTAAATAAATTAAAAGGTTGCGAAAATATAATTTTATAAATAAATAAGTTTAGATAAAATGAGTTTTCCTTTTAAAAATACTAAAGAAGCAAGGAAAAAAATAAAAGAAGAAACATATAATTAACAGTAAATAAATAATAAAGGTTAGAAAACTTAGCTGCTATGATCCTGTGTGGTGAGCTTGTGATGGCCCATGGTGTGCTAGCCCTTCAGAAGCGTGAGATGTGGGGCATCAAGAATCAGACGGCTGTGAACGAAGGGTGTACCGTGACCCTATCTAAAGCAAGACCACTGGATCTGAATTCAAATTGAAACAAATAATGAAAATATTGATACGCCGCTGGGTATCGAACCCACGACTATGACGTTAGTGGTGCATGTGCTTCACCACTTGTACTGAATTCGCCCTGTGATATAACAAATCCATAATATTAATATAAAACAAAATCAAGTGGAGAAAATTTGAATTGCGCGCCTGCACTTCGTCTCCTTCATTCAGTTTCAGAAAAACAAAATACTTTCACCCACGGTTTTTCCGCCGTGGCCAAAAGCCCTCGCCCTCCAAACCTGTAAATCTTCACTGATAAACACCAAAAAATTGCCCAGATCGACCATAAATCATATCACGAATTCAAATGGATGATTAATTTAATCTGAAATTGGCTATAACTCAGTTTCCCCAAAATCTCCTACATGAACCCTAATCATGGCGTTTAGCAATTCTTGAACCAAACCTTGCAATTAATGATTAAAACACAAACCAAACAATCATAGGAACATGTATGCATACTTAAATACTATTGACATTGCGTAAATTAGCATATTGGGTTAAAAACAAAACAAGCAAACCGTGAGCCTATGCGAGGTAAATCTGTATGCGTGAGATCCTGGAGATGGTGCAGATGGCTTCAGAGAATGCACAAGAACGCGACTGGGACCCCAAAACGCTATGAGCTCACTACAATTGTTGAATCCCAATCCAAGTTTCCTTGATTTTTTTGAGTTTTTGTGAAGGTATCAGAGGCTGCAAAACCTTATGTCCATCCCCCCACAGCATCAATTTTCTTCTGTTTATATAGTGGAAGAATCAGGTTTAGCATTCAATGGGATAAATCCAATTTTAGCATGATTTTCTTTGATGGAGATTTGATTGTAACTTTGTGATGAAGATTTGATTTGAAAAAATTACTTCTATTTTTCGTTTTTGGTCTTTCCGATACCAACTGAGAGTTTTTTTTGTTTTGTTTTGTTTTTTTATTTTTATTTTAATAATAATAATAATAATAATAATAATAATAATAATAATAATAATAATAATAATAATAATAATAATAATAATAATAATAATAATAATAATAATAATAATAATAATAACAGCAACAACATACTAAATTTTAAAAATTACTATCCTAATTATATATAAAAGAAATTTAATATAAAATAAGGTTAGAACTAAAGTTAGCAAATAAAAGACAAAATGTCAAAAATGAGATTCGAGTCCGGGACTGATACCTGCGAGCCTTAATCTCTTACCAATTGTGCCAATTCACTTATTCAAAATAAAATGGCGTTCGTAAATATATGAGAAGCAAATTTTTAGGGTATGACAGCTGCCCCTGTTCAATCTTCTTAAACCTGAAGATGTAGATTGGCTTGTGTACCTGTTTGGATCTGAAGGTGGAAGAGGATTGAACACTAGAATACCCAAGAAATTTGCCCTTGCTGAGATAGGGACTTTTGCCAGAGACGGGCTTAAAGATGCCATCAGATCTGGATAAATACGATAGTCAGGATAAGTCATACGTTAGACTATATCCGAGCTTGAAATATTGAAAGGCGCTTGTCGGAGATGGGCTCGAAGATGCCATCAGATGTTTGGAAGAGTTGTTTGTATAAAGCAGATGCTTTTCAAACTGGATCATATGCATTGATTGTATCTGAAGTAGAGATGAAGTAATGTCTTACAGAATACTACCTGGAGAGGTTTTTGAATAGATAGATCATTGACTGATGTAAAAGAAATTAGGCTTTAGACAAAGCTCGGGAAAAAGTGTCTTGTAGAAGATTAACTGAGAAAACTCCTTGAAAGGGCAGTAGATGTCTTAGAACATGTTGGATAAATATTTTGAAGAAGATTACCTAGAAAGGTTGAGATATGTCTTAAACAAGATTAACCTAGAAAGACTTTTAGGAAGGATATGATATGTCTTAAACAAGACTACCTAGAAAGGCTCCTACAAAGGATACGAATCATCTTAGAAAAAGATTACCTAGAAAGGCTCCTGTAAAGGATATGAGTCATCTTAGAAAAGATTACCTAGAAAGGTTCCTAGAAAGGATGATAGACGTCTTAGAGAAGGCTACCTAGAAAGGCTCCTAGAAAGGATATGAGTTATCTTAGAAAAGATTACCTAGAAAGGTTCCTAGAAAGGATGATAAAGGTCTTAGAGAAGACTACCTAGAAAGGCTCCTGGAAAGGGTGATAAATGTCTTAGAAAAGACTACCTAAAAAGGTTCCTAGAAAGGATATGAAATATCTTAGAAAAGATTACCTAGAAAGGTTCCTAGAAAGGATGAGAAGTTCTTTGATTGTTTCTGAATTATCTTTGAAGAAAGACTCGGAAGGGAGTATCAGAAATGTATTTGTCTTGAATGAGTGTTGAGATCGAATCGTTGATACGATTGTATTTGCACAGTACTTGGATGATAATATTCTTTTGATTATGAGATGACCTGAAAAGGAAAGATTAGTTTTATGCAATGTCATGATGCATGTATTGAGATTCTCGAAATAAACGAGAGTGCTGTATGTTATGCATGTATTTATGAATGATGCAGGGATGGACTATATAGTCGAAGCACATTGATAACTTTTGTATAGCAACTGCTGATTGAGACAATAAATCCTTGTATGCTGTTGGAGATAATGACAAGAGAATTCCTGTCTTTCGTTTATGATATCCAGCTGGGGATTTTTGATCTTCGCTTGGGGACGAGATTGTCTTGAGTTATCTGATCCTGATGTATCCTGGGGACAAGAGAAATGAGCATAATATCCGACCAGATTTCTGAGCGGAAACTCTGATAGATATAGCGAGTTTGAATAAACCATGCTAGAGAAGAAGATTATGTTGGAGATATGAAATCCGTTGGGGAACCAAGTCTCTGTTAGGAAGAGTTTGCTATGTGGGGATATATTATGAAAACTGCTCTGTGGGGAATGTCCAGAGATTTTCAATTCTTCATTGCCCCTTGTCTTTGAGTACTTACTGTTGAAAAACACTTGCGAGAGTATATCTGCCCCTGAATCAATAGCTTGGCATGCTCGATACTTGAATTTGGAATTAGAACTTCAAAGAAGAGACAGATACTGACATCATCTGATGCTAGTAGCTAAATAGCATTTGTTGAGATTTGTGACTGATGCGACATGCCCCCAGTGATGGACTAGCTTCTTCTTATTCAGTGCCTCTTAGAGATTATATGAATTGTTACCAGATTTCCCCCAGTAGATGGGATAATAATATGTCATGCCCCTTGTGTAAACAAGCTTTTAGTTGATCGAGTCATGTATACGAGACGTCTCTGCAAATTTATTTGTCGGGAGGACTTTTAGTCAGTAATTATGCCCCATGCAAATTCTTCCTGATGCCAAACATTTGAAATTACGTAGACAAAATTGTTTTATAATGACACTCATTAAAATGCAATGCATATGTCTGCCTTGGAGTTTAAAAACGATTTTAGTAAAACAAAATATGTAAGAAAGTGATATTTGTAAAAACATGATATCAACTCAGGATTTTTGGTAAACTTTAAGGAGTCAGGATACCCTTTTTGTGACAGTACGCTTTCGAACTAACCATGCTTCAGTTAGGACTTTCAAGGGTTGTAACGTGGCTTGGTTCGCGGTTTAAGAAACAAAGGATAAAGGCTCAAAATTTATTTATACCCATCCCCTTCTTCGTGATGTTCTTCGATCCTATGCTCAGTCAACTTTGCATTTCAGCTTTAGCAAAGCTTGACGCCGTAACATTGATATTTGATGATGGATAAAGCAACATGAGTTTGTTTGGATAGGCATTCATCCCTTTTGTAATACTTTCTTTTGTCGAGGATTCATAATGACCTTTTTTGAAATATTTTCTTTTGTCGAGGATTTGTAGTGGCCTCTTTTTCGACTTTATTATCCCTAACTTTTGCCTGAACTGTTTTATTTTGTGGTTACAGTCAGCGGGATGTTTTGCTTTTTGATAATTGTCCTTCATAGGTTTTGACTTAACATCTTTTTTCTTTTTGGTGGACATTGACTGCCTGTTTTAATGGTTGCGGGAACCCATCATTATCTGTATAAACAACGGCTAGTATAACTGAGTTAACTGAGTAACTACCCTGCCCCAGGTTATGAATAAAGGGTTTCAGTTTGCACGTGAAAGAAAACTCCTACACCTTAGGCTCAAAGGGGTTGACGAGGGATTATCATCCTTATATCTCCACTGTTTAGGAATTGAAACAATGCCTGTACATCGTCAGCATAGTCTGTTCGAAAGCATACTATATGAGGTTGCGGTATCGTTTTCGTCATCCTCCCTCAAAAGGCTTACAGCTTTAGCGAGAGTTAAATATCATAAATAAAACCAAGTAAAAACAAAGTTTAATATAGAAATAGGAAGATAAATAAATCAAGACAAAACATGTGCCATGCATTAATGATTATGATAAAATAAATAGAGTCTGACATAAGACGAATGTTTAAACAAACAAGAAAGAAATTGCGAATGCGAGTAAATTAATGATCTTAATAGCCATCCTTTAGACTTTGTGTGGCTTCTATGGTTGGCCAAATTCAACGATCCCTTCTTCAATCAAGTCTTGAATCTTATGTTTCAATGGCCCACACTCTTCTGTATCGTGACCAGGACTATTTGAATGGTAAGCACATCTTGCATGATGTTTATACCCAGGGACGGGATTAGCAGGAGCTGAGTATGGAGGCAGTAGAGTTATCAAACTCCGATCGAGCAAGTGTTGCAAAGCTTGAGCCAATGGCATGTGTAGTGGGGTAAATGACCTTTTGGGTTTGGACTTCCAAGTACGTTGGCCACTTTGTTGTTTACGTCGATCTTTCTGTTGTTGTTGTTGTGTGGGAGCCTGACGAGGGACCAGGACTGCCCCAACAGTGTTGGATTCATTCTTTCCATTGTATGGCTTTTTAATAGTACCAGAAGAAGTAGCCACCTGAATTTTTCCGCTTCGGATGCCACTCTCGACACGTTCCCCAATCAATATGAGTTCAGTGAATCCAGATGATGAACTTCCCAGCAAATGGCTATAGAAAGGACCAGTCAGTGTACTCATAAATATATCGACCAATTCTCTGTCAGCTAAGGAGGGTTTGACTCTTCCAGCTAGATCTCTCCATTTCTGAGCATACTCCTTGAAACTTTCCTCGGGTCCCATAGACATGTTTTGCAGTTGCATGCGAGTTGGTGCGAGGTCAGCATTGTATTGGTATTGCTGGTAGAAGGCAACAACCAAATCTTCCCAGGTATGGATGTTGGTACTTTCCAGTTGATAGTACCATTCGAGTTGAGTTCCAGATAAGCTTTCCTGAAAGAAATGGATCCAGAGCCTCTTATCAGCAGTATGAGGCTGAATCTTCCTTACATAAGACCTCAAGTGCATCTTGGGACAGGAGACTCCATCATACTTAGCAAAGGCGGGAGTTTTGAATTTTGGAGGAATGACGACCCCAGGAACGAGTCCAAGCTCTTCCAAATCCAGCCCAGGTACCTTCTGAATTTCCACGCTTCTCAGACGCTCTTCTAACATCTTGTATTTGTCATCAGGATGTTCGTCCTCATGGTAATAATCTTCTTCTTCTTCAGAAGGTTTGGCAGCATCATGGTTACTTTTTGCCTCAGTCTTGATACTAGCATCATCATCTCGCTCGTCTTCGTCACTGTCTTCAGAGGCTTCGGCATTCCTGAGTTGTAAGATCGGTCTAAGCTTTTTCCTTATAATCTTCTTGCCTTTCTTCTTCTTATTCTTGGTAAGGAGTGCTTTCAGTTCATTTTGCCCCTTGGACAAGTTCAGGATCAGATCTTGAAACTGGGCATTCTGAGCTTGAAGGTCTTTGACTGATTGCTCGAGATTCATGATGCTGAAATAAACAGCGAGGTGGTAAGAAACCTGTGGTGGAAACCTGTGATGCAATGTTATGAATGCAGATGCAATACTTTCAAGGATCTCTGGAAATTTAGCTAGCAACATAGGAACATGATTCGGTCGTTTATTCGTTTGAAGAACTCTGATTTTTGAATGTTCTTCTTTGAGAATAAGCTCACCATATCGAGTGGGTCATCGCCTCTGATTCAGGATACTTCTGAATTTGAAGGTACACGGCTAGAGAAAAATAAATCCTCTTGCCCCTTGATAGGTTTTGAGTCTCTTAATTGGAAGGTATGTGGCTAGAGGAAAATAAATCCTCTTGCCCCTGGATTAGGAATTCGGTCCTTGATAAGAGTACCTGAAATTGTGCGCCCTAAATTCCTAAGATCCTTGAAAGGGTTAGTTAAATCATGTTATGCTTATGATGTCATGATGTCATGATGTTATGCAATGCATCAGGAAAAGCGTAAGATAGTAAGGACGAATGAATCCCACAAGAAAAACCTGCAACAAAACCAAAGGGTTAGTGGAAAGCACAGACAAGTCACACAAATGTCCTTAGGTTTAAAGGCTTGCGTGAAGTTCGTAGGTAAGTACCCTCCCCACTGAAGTTAAGTTGGTTCAACCTGTCCTAGAATAGTAACCGGGTTCTATGGTGCTCATATCCCTGATCATTCTCGCGGGCATTGTCTTAACATGGCACTCGATCGGCCAGCCAAAAGCATCCCTAGAGTCCAATCTCAATGAGTGTAGCATCGAGTATCAACCGGCTTCAGTCAGGAATCCAAAGCCAGCTATCTCGCTACTTCCTATAGGCCAAAGTCAAGTTCAACTAAGGTTCTAAGGGCGAATTAGTGCTTGTGACACCACGCGGTAGCCAAATGTCTCCTCGATCATATTCAAGGGCCATCAGGACAAACCAAAGCGTCGCACTAACGGTGGCCACCAGTTCAACCATAACGATACATGTCGTACAGCCTCCCTGGTCTCATGCCACATACCTAAGGTACACTAGATCCGGGTGTAGGATCTTTCACACAGCAGAATACCCAAAATAGCCTTTAAAGATAAAGCAAACAAGTCAAACAAATTTAAAGTGATCCTAGCTCTAAGGTAACCCCTCTTTTATTCGAAAGCGTCCCCAGCAGAGTCGCCAGTTCTGTAATACGGTGAACTGACTTTTTTATAATCAAAAATGTCGCGGTAAGCAAGAGTCGCCACCGACTTTTATTTTATCCAATTAGGAAAGGCTAAAAGAACAGGAAAGACCTTTTGAAAAGATTTTGAGTTCGGGGGATAAGTTATACAAAGGGAAGGTTTAAAAAGCACCCTTTGCATCCATGGTTTTCCATGGGCTCTAAATTGCTTAGCTCACTTTGTTTTCAAAATGTTTGATTTGTTTGAAAAGCGGGGTGTGAAAAGATTTTCGAAGAAGACCTTTAGCTTGTAAATAAGCGTAGTCTTTTTGAATTTGATTTGAAAAGAGTAGGAAAGAGTTTTAATTTGAATTTGAATTTAGAGCAAGCAATTAGTAGCAACTACCCTAAGTTAGAAAAGTTGTTCTTTTAGTCTTTCGAGTGAAAGGATCTATCCATACCATAAGAGGGCAGGAAGTCTTTCAATTGGAGTTGAAGGGTCATCGAGAATAATCGTTCGCCACAAGACTGTCCCATGCCATAAAAAGGGCAGGTAGTCTAAGGGAAGGATATAATAGTCATTAATCTTTTTAGGCATCATGCGAGGATACCTTAGCAATAGGGACAATTATCTTTATAAGGCAACCTCGAGGGAGTTTCAATAACTTTGAAGGCAACATTGCTTTAGGTATCCTCGGAATCGAGGGACTTGACTATTTTTTAGGCAACAACATATAAGGCAACAAGGCAACCAGAGGGATTACCCTAAAGGTGTGTGGGTGCAACAATCACGTGATTAATATTCAAATAATTTTATCTTATAATTAGTGATCTAATTTATTTTAGAGGCTTGCACTCCCTAGGATTACTAACCACGCAGTTTAAAATGAGCAGAAATTAAAGTTCCTACGCTATTACAATAAACACCTGCGGGGATGGGGGAAATTAACAAACGGAAAAATAAGAAGGATCAATAATTAGTTTTAAACATTGAAAACCTAGATCTTCTCGACCCGACCCTTCGACTGACCCTGAAATTTAAAATGAAAATAATAAGGGTGAGTGTATTGACTATTCGAAGCAAACCCTATTTTGGGCAAAAGACAAAAAGTAAAATAATATTTAAATAAAATAAAATAAGGATTGGAAACTTAGCTCTAATGATGCGTAGTCGGAGGATCGTTGCTAACCCTGAAAAACGAAGAACAGAAAGGTAGAAAACTTTTTGTGGCAAATACAAGACATTGATAATTATGCAATTAAAAATAAAAATAAAAATAAATATATATAAAAAGTTAAAAAAACTTAGCTTTTGATTTGACGGCGCGTAGCCGGAAGATTTTGGTTAACTCTAAAAAGTTAAACACAAAGAAGAGAAGAAGTGTTAGTGCATTTAAAGTTCATTAGCTATGGGTATAAACCCTATTTTTTCACTAAAAGGCATGTAAATGGGGTTGAGCAAACCCTAAAAAGATTGATATGAAATAAGTGAATATCTAAGTGACTAAATAGCCCTAATTTTAATTAATATAAACAATGTTAATATTATATAAAAAAAAACTCAAAACTTCGATTAAATAAATTAAAAGGTTGCGAAAATATAATTTTATAAATAAATAAGTTTAGATAAAATGAGTTTTCCTTTTAAAAATACTAAAGAAGCAAGGAAAAAAATAAAAGAAGAAACATATAATTAACAGTAAATAAATAATAAAGGTTAGAAAACTTAGCTGCTATGATCCTGTGTGGTGAGCTTGTGATGGCCCATGGTGTGCTAGCCCTTCAGAAGCGTGAGATGTGGGGCATCAAGAATCAGACGGCTGTGAACGAAGGGTGTACCGTGACCCTATCTAAAGCAAGACCACTGGATCTGAATTCAAATTGAAACAAATAATGAAAATATTGATACGCCGCTGGGTATCGAACCCACGACTATGACGTTAGTGGTGCATGTGCTTCACCACTTGTACTGAATTCGCCCTGTGATATAACAAATCCATAATATTAATATAAAACAAAATCAAGTGGAGAAAATTTGAATTGCGCGCCTGCACTTCGTCTCCTTCATTCAGTTTCAGAAAAACAAAATACTTTCACCCACGGTTTTTCCGCCGTGGCCAAAAGCCCTCGCCCTCCAAACCTGTAAATCTTCACTGATAAACACCAAAAAATTGCCCAGATCGACCATAAATCATATCACGAATTCAAATGGATGATTAATTTAATCTGAAATTGGCTATAACTCAGTTTCCCCAAAATCTCCTACATGAACCCTAATCATGGCGTTTAGCAATTCTTGAACCAAACCTTGCAATTAATGATTAAAACACAAACCAAACAATCATAGGAACATGTATGCATACTTAAATACTATTGACATTGCGTAAATTAGCATATTGGGTTAAAAACAAAACAAGCAAACCGTGAGCCTATGCGAGGTAAATCTGTGTGCGTGAGATCCTGGAGATGGTGCAGATGGCTTCAGAGAATGCACAAGAACGCGACTGGGAGCCCAAAACGCTATGAGCTCACTACAATTGTTGAATCCCAATCCAAGTTTCCTTGATTTTTTTGAGTTTTTGTGAAGGTATCAGAGGCTGCAAAACCTTATGTCCATCCCCCCACAGCATCAATTTTCTTCTGTTTATATAGTGGAAGAATCAGGTTTAGCATTCAATGGGATAAATCCAATTTTAGCATGATTTTCTTTGATGGAGATTTGATTGTAACTTTGTGATGAAGATTTGATTTGAAAAAATTACTTCTATTTTTCGTTTTTGGTCTTTCCGATACCAACTGAGAGTTTTTTTTGTTTTGTTTTGTTTTTTTATTTTAATAATAATAATAATAATAATAATAATAATAATAATAATAATAATAATAATAATAATAATAATAATAATAATAATAATAATAATAATAATAACAGCAACAACATACTAAATTTTAAAAATTACTATCCTAATTATATATAAAAGAAATTTAATATAAAATAAGGTTAGAACTAAAGTTAGCAAATAAAAGACAAAATGTCAAAAATGAGATTCGAGTCCGGGACTGATACCTGCGAGCCTTAATCTCTTACCAATTGTGCCAATTCACTTATTCAAAATAAAATGGCGTTCGTAAATATATGAGAAGCAAATTTTTAGGGTATGACAGTCCGGTATCTCCCTGAGCAGTGCATGCGTCAGTTCGGATTCGTGCAGCGGATACCCAGGTCACCCTTTGAGGCTGCTCCCGACACAGTGACCCGAGTGCAGCTCACTGCCATATGGGAGGACTGGCAGCATCATGTGGTACCGCAGGAGTATCGTCTCACTCGGGTCACACAGGACTAGCACAGTGAGGAGGGATACGTCACATGGTTCTACCGAGTGTCACATCCTCTTCTGAGACCCGACGTTCCCGGTGCTCCTAGGCCAGCACACGAGGAGATCCTGGAGAACCAGCAGGCCGAGGATGACCACGCCATTGATCTCATGCCGATCTGCCAGCGAATAGAGATGCTTGGGCAGGACGCGTTGGATCGAGGTGTCGTTCAGCAGGGCGGTCTAGAGGCAGTCGCCGTGATGGAGATGATCGTCACTGATGCGGGCCGTGCGGCGGCATACAGGCGGCAGAGGAGTTCCCAGGGAGAGAGGGTTAGGCACACCCAGTAATGGTCGGGTTTATTTATTTTTTGTTTTCGGATTGTATCTTTAGCACATTATTATTATTATTTGGATTTGGTTGAGCTTGTATATATTTCTTTTTTTATCATATTAGTATTTTCACCTTTATATGTCGTTTATTTTATTTCCCGGTTTCTTTTAATTAAAAATACGAAACTGTTAAGAAAAACATTAAAAAAAAATCTCTATTTCTGCATAATTCGGAAGTGCATTTCCGAAACCCCTCAAAATCTGAACAAAGGTGTTTTCGGAATTGCATCTCCGAAAACACCCCCCATGAGGTGTTTTCGGAAGTTCATCTCCGAACACACCCCCCATGAGGTGTTTTCGGAGATGCACTTCCGAATTGTGGAAATTTTTTTAAAAAAATCAAAGCTTCGGAAGTTCATTTCGGAAGTAGGGGTAATTTTGGTTTTTCGCTGGGGGTGACCCCCATAGGGAGGTGGCTAAAGAAATTTTCTTTTAGATTATACCTTTTATTTTACGAATTGTTATTCATATACTATTTCCCAATACTTACATCATACTTCACCATATTTACGCGGTCAACAGTATTTTTTTTAAAAATATATTTATTTTTAAAATTTATTTTATAATACAAATATAAAATCGTGTCCTTAACCAACTTCATAATTTTATTAACCACAAAATGTAAGTCATTAATCTATTAATTTACTTATAATTCATTATTCACTTTCACTAACTAATAAAATACATATTATTAACCATGTTTCGAGACTAAATTATAAATATATTAACCAACATTTACAATTTTACACTCCATTAACCCACTTTATTTTACTATTTAATTTTTTTTTTTTTTTGAGAACTCACTAATCAAGTTATGAGTTGTATTAACCAATTTTATAAATATAATTAACCAAAGTCTGTATCGTATATATTAATTTTTTCTGTCAAAATATATATTAACCAAGTTTTAACATTTCATTAACCAAAGTAATTTTAAAAAATAATATATTAAAAGTTTTAAAAAATGAAAATATTATTCACGTATTTGTGAACAGTGTTTTTGGTGTAGGTGTAGCATTTGATCTATGAATAGCATTTTCTTTATTTTAATGTCATTTTTATCAATATGATCAATTTGTTGTTGGTTGTCCCATAACTAAACCCGATGACGACCAAACCATTGCTACAATAGAAACGTCGAGTTTGTAGGAACCATGTAGTTTCTTTTTCTTTTTGTTTTTCTAGTGTTGTTGAAAAACTTGACTTTTTTCTTAAATGGAAATTATATATATATATATATATATATATATATATATATATATATATATATATATATATATATATATATATATATATATATATATATATATATATATATATATATATATATATGGGGACGACTCAAGTGAGAACACTTGGTTATTATGAGAAATGAGAACAATGAATCACGACCATTAAATTCTGATTTTGTTGATTTTAATGGACTGAATTGGTTTCTCTTTCTATGATCCTTAGTATTTACTTTAAATCAACATAGAAAGAGAAATCAAACCAGTCCATTAAAATCAACAAAATCAAAATTTAATGGTCGTGATTCATTGTTCTCATTTCTCATAATAACAAAGTGTTCTCACTTGAGTCGTCCCCTATATATATATATATATATATATATATATATATATATATATATATATATATATATCATATGAGAATGACATTTTTATGTGAGAATATGAGAATAAATCTGAATCATTAGATTTTAAAATTAATGGTGGAGATTAAGTGTCAATCTTTTTTTCTCTCTCCTCCATTAATGATATTTAAATTTGGAATCGACAGTGTTGATTTTCGAGACGTTGTGCGAGGTGGCCTTGCAAGGTTTGTACTCGATCGTAGAGAATCCTTGTTATTCCCTCTTTCAATCTCCATCTTGGGGGCTCCTTCGGGTTGACTGTTCTTCCATTGATCAAAGTTCTTCTCTCGGCTTTGTGCTACTAAGGTAAAACTTTCAGTTGATTGAGGCGCCATCATCACTACTCTTCACGCCTCTTCTACTCGAAAGATAGTCATGGTTTCATTGAGTGATGATAACTTTTTTCCAAGTACATGGATCCTTATTGGATCAAACTCGTTGTTCAGGCCTGTCAAGAACTTATAGATTATATCTTTCTCCTTATAACTTTTTAGTAAAGTAGCATCTATTATGCATTTTGCTTCAAAATATTTATAGTGATCCAACTCCAGCCATAAATTTTGTAGAGTTTGGGCATACTCACTAATGGATCGGTCTCTATGTTAGGTAGTCGTAATCTTCATCTTAATTTTGTGATTTGTTCAACATCACCAACCTTGAAATAGTTTTCTTTGCTGCTTCCCACATCTCTTGGGCAGTCTTCATGAATATGCACGCGTCACTAATCTCCGGTCCTATTGAATTCCATAGCCATGACATTACAACCACACATTCTTCATTCCATGTAGCAAATTTATCGTCTGTAGTTTTTGGAATATCCTTTCTAGTAAGATGATTCAGTTTGCCCATCCCTTTTAAAAAGGTTTGGACAAAATGAGACCATGTCAGATAGTTTTTGTCATTGAGACGAAGACTAGGTTGACATTCTGCAGCTTAACAAAACCATTATTTGGGGCACCGATATTAATTGGTTCATACATTCTAAGTTTTGTTAGTTGCAAAGCATTTTTAAAGGAGAAGACAGCCAAATAAACCATAAAATAATAGTCAATGCAGACCGCACATTGGAAAAAATGCCAATAAATGCCACAAATTTTAATAGGCCCTTATGAATTTTAGAGCTCTGATGTCATGTCAGAGATAACTTTTAAGAGGTTATTGATAGAAGAACATAGAAGAACTTGTACTCTTATATAATGCAATTACAAAGGAAATTTATAATAAATTCTAATCATTATCCATATTTAATTCTATAATTAAAGGTCAATTATTTCTATAAAGACTAATAATATAGCTAATCAAATCTTGTGTTTATGGAATATTAAACCTCTTTAAATATAAAATATACAGTTAATTTATCACACACCTAGTTTTGATCTTTGGGACAAAGGTTTTCTAAATTGACACAAAAAAGGCCGACACATAATTTTGCAACATAATACAAATCATCGCAATTCAAAGTTAGCAACAATTTAAATCGCCGCAATAACTTAAAATAATTGTCCCAAAAAACTTTATTTTTTTCGTGAATGAGTATATTTATATATTAAGAGAGTATCCATCTAATATATATCTATAAAAATGGAAGTACCTGGAAAAATCAAGTATAGCTTTTGATTTTAAATTAATTTTTTTATTTATTTTAGGGATACAAATGACTATTTAAAGCCTTGCTGCTACCACATTCATTTGGTATTTATTATAACTGATGTGGCATAACCATATTTTTTGATGAATTTTTTATTTTTTTATTTCATCTATTTTATAAACCTAATCTATTTCAATAGCCTAAACCTAATGAATGTCCACGTTGAGAATTACAAAGCCACTTTATATTTTCAATGTAAATCATTCATTCTCTTGCCTCCATACATTCAAAGTAAACCAAGAGGCTAGATTCAGACTCATTGATAGTAAATACCTCAACCAAATCCTACAGGAAACTGTTCTGAATTTCAGTCCTTCAATCTTCTGGGGCAGCTTTCCATTTTCGATACAATATATCTCCATAAGCCTCCAACATGAACTTCCTTCAAAACGGAATCATCGCCAACAACTCCTTCTTAAGTTGATCACTCAGCCCAAAAAGAAACTACAATAACTTCATTTCATCTTCTGTTTTAAAAAATAAAGGCAGAATCACTTACAGACTCAGCAACATCTTCAAATCCTCAGTGCTATCATCGGGTATTATTTGTTTCCGATCTGGATTATGATAGGTTTCATAGTTTTTGTATCGATAATGTTTGGAGTTTTTGAAACTGATATTGTTGATTTCTAAGAGATTTTGATACTTATATGGTTAATTTCAATTTCTTAAACTTGATTATGTTTAATTTACTGTAAATGAATAATTAATCATAGAAGAGGAATTGGGATACGATGTTTGTGTATGTTGATTCTAAAGGGTAAAATATATTTATCATATGTTGTTATCTACTGTAGAATTGGGATATGATGTTTGTGTATGTTGATTCTAAAGGGTGAAGATATATTTATCATATGTTGTTATCTACTGTAGAATTGGGATATGATGTCTGTGTATGTTGATTCTAAAAGGTGAAAATATATATTTGTGGTTTTATCGGAATGAAAAAATATATATTTTCCATGTCTATATATTAATTTATATTCTCAAACCTAAATCTATTTTCCAATCCTAACTCCAAACCACCAATTTGTGATTTGCAACTGCAATTTCACCCATAATATTTCAGATGTAGTTGACTTTGTAACTGCATCGGACCGCAATTGTGGTGTGATTTTAAAATTATGCCTTCAGATGTGTTAGGAACCATATTAGACAATTTCAATCATGTTTCTTCAAATATTGTCATCAAAAATTAAAATATTAGAATCGAAACTCAATTTATTTCTTATGTGATAAAAAAAATTAATATTAAGTGTTCTTAAACATTGTATTTCAAACACTTCTCTATAAAAATTCACACCGTAACGGCCACAATGTGCATCGCAACATCTACAATAACCGCAATCGCAACACTCGTAACCACAATTTAAAATTATGATCATGACAATCTTAACTCATCTCTATAAAACAGATTTTTAAGGTATTGAAAGGTTTTGAAGCCACTCTATATAAATCTTTAATATACTAATCTTTAATCAATGTGTGACTTTTAGATTTTTCTCAATAGCTCACATATGATAACCTAGGTGGAAAAATGTTTGGAAAAAAAAAATGGTGAAGTCGAATTTCAAAATCCTACAGGAAACCGTTCTGAATTTCAATCCTTCAATCTTCCGGGGCAGCTTTCCATGTTCGATACAATATGTCTCCATAAGCCTCCAACATGAACTTCCTTTAAAACGGAATCATCGCCAACAACTCCTTAAGTTGATCACTTAGCCCAAAAAGAAACTACTGTTAGACGCTGGCCTTAGGATCTAGAGGGGGGGTGAATAGATCGTTCACAGTTTTACGGATTTAAACGACTTTTCAGCGGAAGTGATTCTGAATCGACTCGCGTCTATTCCGAACCACTATCGAAACGATTATATATGGGTTTAAAAACCAGTCAAAGACTTGAGGTAAATGATAAGAGTATATGTTGCAGAATCAAAGCGTTTCTCTTATTGAAAATCAGATTAACTTTTTGTATGATGGACAATGTTTGCAATGCAGTAAGAGTGATAGAAACAAATATACAAACACTTGGTGATAATGATCAAATTGAAGGTAATTCAATGTGTGGTGGATTGTGATGTTTATGTAAGTTCTTAATTCACAATCTTAACACTCGAATCGTTGATCAATTTGCTATTATAACCAAATATGAACAGAATGTAAATGAAAAAGTAAAAGCGACAAGAACACGATATTTGTTTAGGCAGTTCGTCGATCGTCCTCGCTACGACTACGTCTGCCCCCAATTCCAAATTGAAATTGGGTAATCTTTCATTAATGTTGAAAGTAGTATATACAAAGAAGATAACAAAGCGATAAACGATAAACCAATTATGTCGATCCTTTGAATCTTCTTCCCCCTTAATCTTGAACAAGATCAAGGTTATACAAGAGCTTCACTTTGATTCCCTTCTGCAGTGTCTTGATTCCTTGAACTCCCCGTTCCTCAATCGTTACACTCAGCCGAATCCTCAATGAACACCTCTTGATAAAAACCCCCAAGAACCACCCGTCGTGGAGGACAAAACCCGCAGATTTTATTCACCAACAAACCCCACAAACCTTCACCCACTAGGAATCTTCAATTCCGTTCCATGGACGTTATCGAACTCATCACTAACCCGCAAAGCAAGAATGATTATGTGTAATTGTGTTGGAGATGATGAAGAACGAAGATGAGAAGCGTTTGTGTATCTTTCAGTCGTTGGTGTTGCTTTGAATAATGAACCTTTGATAATATATATGATAGCTTAACAGTTGGAGATGAGAGAAACAGAATTTTTGGCATTCTTGATCAGTTAGGTCGACCTCTTGTAGAGCTTAGGTCGACCTAGCAGAGCTTGATAAATTTTGCTCCCAGTTAGGTCGACCTGTTTAAGGAGTAGGTCGACCAGAATCCTCTTCAAATGCATTCTGGGGACACTTTCTCAGATTAGGTCGACCTAGTTGTTGTGTAGGTCGACCTAGCAGACTGGTATGTAAATTTCATCAATTTAGGTCGACCTAGATGGTGTGTGAGTCGACCTAGCAGAAGTATATGGATTTTTCTCCATTTTAGGTCGACCTGGGTTGACAGTAGGTCGACCTAACTGCTGGTTTTCTGCATTCTTCTTGATCTGCTTGTGTTGAGTCGACCTATGAGTATAATAGATCAACCTGTACTATCATGAGTGATCAATGCTTGCTTTTCTTTGAGTTTTCTGCTTCCGCCTTGTTGTTTGAATGCTTATTTGAGTTTGCCATGAATCAAAAACATCTTTGAGTGTAATCTTGTATTCACATGCTCCCCCTTTTTGATGATGGCAAACCATTAGTCGAAGCTTTGGTGGTAAGTGATAAAGACTCAACAAAGCTCCCCCGTACATCCAGCATCTATCTCTCAACAAGGCAATCTCTCAACAAAGCTCCCCCGTACACTCAGCATCTATCTCCCCCTTTGTCAACATCAAAAAGAGATACAACGAAAATAGAAGAGTAACGAGAGAAACATAGATAAAATGCTAGCATTCATAAAAAGGTAGCCAGTGATAGCATGAGAGTCAAATGAGCAAGAGCGATATATGTATGAAGTCACTATAAGCATGTTAATTGATAGCATATTATAGTATCAATAATATTTTTGGAAGTGAACGACAATAACGTTACCGCTTTCTCAACTTTAATGGCAGCCTTTAATCAATGTGGAATGACGCCTGGCTAGATGATGAACTACCTTTACGCTAAGAAAAATGTTAGCAAAAGAGAACATATATATATATATATATATATATATATATATATATATATATATATAAAGTAAAGGAATAATATTAAGAGAGAACAAACGTAATTAGCCCAAATTAGAGATATCGAGTATCCCTAATTCCCTACGAATGTTGAAGTATTGCTCCGTTGCTAGAGGTTTGGTGAAGATGTCAGCTAGTTGCTTCTTGCTTTCTACATGTTCAAATGTAACGTCTCCTTTCTCTACATGATCTCGTAGAAAGTGATGTCTTATTTCAATATGCTTGGTACGTGAGTGTAAGACAGGATTTTTACTCAAGTTTATGGCACTTGTGTTATCGCACATGATAGGTATGTGATCAAGCTTAATACCAAAGTCAAGAAGTTGTTGCTTGAGCCATAATATTTGTGCACAGCAGCTTCCAGCAGCTACATATTCTGCCTCAGCAGTAGATAATGCAACCGATACTTGTTTCTTGCTATGCCAACTTATTAATGAATTTGAGAATAGATGACACGTTCCACTGGTGCTTTTTCTATCGGATTTGCAGCCAGCAAAATCTAAATCGGAGAATCCTACCAAATGACACTCATTTCCCTTTGGATACCATAAGCCATATGTAGTAGTTCCACGTAAGTATCGCAGAATTCTTTTGACAGCTTTCAAGTGAGATTCTTTTGGACAAGATTGATATCTTGCACACATACACACACTAAACATGATGTCTGGTCTTGAGGCAGTAAGATACAATAGTGAACCTATCATACCTCGGTATAATTTCACGTCAACCTCTTTACCTTTCTCATCTTTGTCTAGATTAGTATTTGTTGCCATAGGTGTGTCAATTTCTTTTGCTTCACTCATTCCAAATCTTTTGAGCAGCTCCGTACAGTATTTAGTTTGATTCACAAACGTTCCATGACTGAGTTGCTTGATTTGTAGGCCAAGGAAGAAATTTAGCTCACCCATGAGACTCATCTCAAATTCACTCTGCATAAGCTTAGAAAAATCTTTGACAAGTTTTGCATTAGTCGACCCAAATATAATGTCATCTACATAAATTTGGACTAAGAGAATATCTTTATCTTTTCTTTTAATAAAGAGAGTAGTGTCAACTTTACCCCTAGAGTACCCTTGACTAAGGAGAAATTTGCTCAAACGTTCTTACCAAGCCCGAGGGGCTTGTTTAAGACCGTATAGAGCACGTTTCAGCTTATAGACATGAGTTGGATACATGTAATTCTCAAAGCCGGGTGGCTGAGCAACATAGACTTCTTCATTTATATAGCCATTTAGAAAGGCACTTTTAACATCCATTTGGAATAGTTTGAAGTCTTTAGAACAGGCATAAGCAAGTAAGAGACGAATAGCTCCGAGACGTGCTACAGGAGCGTATGTCTCTTCATAATCAATACCTTCCTCTTGATTATAACCTTGGGCAACTAATATAGCTTTGTTTCTAGTAATAACGCCGTTTTCATCAAGTTTGTTACGAAAAACCCATCTAGTGCCTATTACTTGATGATCTCCCGGATGAGGGACTAAGTCCCAAACATCATTCCGTTTAAATTGGTTTAATTCTTCTTGCATGGCCATTAGCCAATGCTCATCAAGTAATGCATCCTTAGCGTTTTTCGGCTCAACTTGTGAAACAAAAGCAAAATGATGACAGAAGTTACTTATCTTTGAGCGTGTTGTAACGCCCCTTGAGATGTCTCCTATTATATTGTCAATTGGATGGTCTTTCACGTTTGTCCAGGCCTTGGGAAGTTCTTCATTGTTTGAGATGCTTTCTTTTTCATTTTCATTGTGAGACTCGTCTTTCTCTCTCTCAGCATCTTTCTTTACAATACTTTCATTCTCATCTTCCTTATCCTTGACAATGTCTTCAGTGGATGGACCTGCACCATTAAATGAAAGACCTTTCTCGACATATTTTGCATAAGATTCATCAAAAGAAACGTGTACTGACTCTTCTACTATAAGTAATCTCTTATTATATATTCGATATGCTTTGCTAGATTGTGAGTAACCAAGGAATATGCCCTCATCAGCTTTAGCATGTAGATGTTGTTTACTCTTAAGCCCTTAAACATAATGTCTCTTTTCTTAGTATGTTCTATTTTGCAGTCAGAATTTGTAAACATTACTTTAAAATCTTTGTCGCACAATTGACTTATACTTAAAAGATTATGTTTAAGACCTTCTACTAGCAGCACATCAGTTATAGTAGTGGTAGAAGGGTTACCTACACTTCCTTTACCAAGTATGGCTCCCCGATTGTTATCTCCATAGGTGACATACCCCTTTTTCTTTGCTTGAAACTCAACGAAAAGAGATAGGTCTCCAGTCATGTGTCTTGAACATCCGCTATCAAGGAACCACAACCTTTCGGCAATGTCAAGACACTTTTCCTGCAAGATTAATTTAAAGAGGGAGGTCCCCAATTTTCATTGGGTCCTTGGTAGTGAGTACACAATTTGTTGCACTTAGGCAACCATTGAAATACTCCTTTAGGAACTAAAATTCTCCTAAATTTGCATTTTTCAATGGTATGTCCCTTTTTGCAACAATAATGACAGGTAATATGATGAGAATATGGAGTTTTGCTAGTTGATACTTTTGGTACAAAAGTGTATTTACTATATAAAGGAGTATACGATCTTTTGCCTTTGTCGGAATGTTTTGCTCCATTTTTCTTTAGATATTTGTTGTATCTTCGCACAAACAGTCTCATTTCCTCATCATCGGAGTCTTCGTCATCACTTGTGTCACTATCCTTTGGCTCTCGTTTTGAGGTCTTGGAGCTCGAAGCTTTTAGAGCTATTGACTTCTTCTCTACCTCTTTCTCCATGTTCTTTTCTTTCTTTGTCCTTTTCTCATGCATGTCAAGGCAATTAAAGTGTTGTTCATGTTCCTCTAGTTTACCAAATAGAGTTGTGATGTCTAAAGTGTTTAGATCATTTGCTTCCTTTATTGCTGTAACTTTGGGTTGTCATTCCCTGTTCAAACATCTTAAGATTTTGTTAGTAGCAACTGCATTGGAAACAGGTCTATCAAGAGAATTTAACCGATTTTTCAGATGAACGAATCTCTTCTGCATGTTTTCGATGGATTCACCATCTTCCATGTGGAAGAGTTCGAACTCTTGAGTTAACGTATTGATCCTAGCTAGTTTGACATCATCCGTTCCCTCGTGGGCAACTTGCAATGTGTCCCACATAGCTTTAGCTGATCTACAATGGGAAACGCGATAGTATTCATCAACTCCTAGAGCTGAGATTAGAATGTTTCTCGCTTTCCAATCGTATGCATATCTCTTTTCATCTTCAGCATCCCAAGTATTTTCTGGTTTTGGAACAACTGCACCAGCTGCATTTGTCATGGTGATCTGAAAGGGACCATTGACAATAGCTGTCCAGATGTTCCTATCAATTGCATTGATGTGGACACACATACAATCCTTCCAATAGCCATAGTTTTCACCGTTGAAAACTGGAGCTCTATTGTGAGCCCCTTTAGGTCCGGAAGCCATCTTTCCAATAAGTGTTTCACGTAGCACGGAATAAACCAGAGCTCTTGATGCCACTTGTTAGACGCTGGCCTTAGGATCTAGAGGGGGGGTGAATAGATCGTTCACAGTTTTACGGATTTAAACGACTTTTCAGCGGAAGTGATTCTGAATCGACTCGCGTCTATTCCGAACCACTATCGAAACGATTATATATGTGTTTAAAAACCAGTCAAAGACTTGAGGTAAATGATAAGAGTATATGTTGCAGAATCAAAGCGTTTCTCTTATTGAAAATCAGATTAACTTTTTGTATGATGGACAATGTTTGCAATGCAGTAAGAGTGATAGAAACAAATATACAAACACTTGGTGATAATGATCAAATTGAAGGTAATTCAATGTGTGGTGGATTGTGATGTTTATGTAAGTTCTTAATTCACAATCTTAACACTCGAATCGTTGATCAATTTGCTATTATAACCAAATATGAACAGAATGTAAATGAAAAAGTAAAAGCGACAAGAACACGATATTTGTTTAGGCAGTTCGTCGATCGTCCTCGCTACGACTACGTCTGCCCCCAATTCCAAATTGAAATTGGGTAATCTTTCATTAATGTTGAAAGTAGTATATACAAAGAAGATAACAAAGCGATAAACGATAAACCAATTATGTCGATCCTTTGAATCTTCTTCCCCCTTAATCTTGAACAAGATCAAGGTTATCCAAGAGCTTCACTTTGATTCCCTTCTGCAGTGTCTTGATTCCTTGAACTCCCCGTTCCTCAATCGTTACACTCAGCCAAATCCTCAATGAACACCTCTTGATAAAAACCCCCAAGAACCACCCGTCGTGGAGGACAAAACCCGCAGATTTTATTCACCAACAAACCCCACAAACCTTCACCCACTAGGAATCTTCAATTCCGTTCCATGGACGTTATCGAACTCATCACTAACCCGCAACGCAAGAATGATTATGTGTAATTGTGTTGGAGATGATGAAGAACGAAGATGAGAAGCGTTTGTGTATCTTTCAGTCGTTGGTGTTGCTTTGAATAATGAACCTTTGATAATATATATGATAGCTTAACAGTTGGAGATGAGAGAAACAGAATTTTTGGCATTCTTGATCAGTTAGGTCGACCTCTTGTAGAGCTTAGGTCGACCTAGCAGAGCTTGATAAATTTTGCTCCCAGTTAGGTCGACCTGTTTAAGGAGTAGGTCGACCAGAATCCTCTTCAAATGCATTCTGGGGACACTTTCTCAGATTAGGTCGACCTAGTTGTTGTGTAGGTCGACCTAGCAGACTGGTATGTAAATTTCATCAATTTAGGTCGACCTAGATGGTGTGTGAGTCGACCTAGCAGAAGTATATGGATTTTTCTCCATTTTAGGTCGACCTGGGTTGACAGTAGGTCGACCTAACTGCTGGTTTTCTGCATTCTTCTTGATCCGCTTGTGTTGAGTCGACCTATGAGTATAATAGATCAACCTGTACTATCATGAGTGATCAATGCTTGCTTTTCTTTGAGTTTTCTGCTTCCGCCTTGTTGTTTGAATGCTTATTTGAGTTTGCCATGAATCAAAAACATCTTTGAGTGTAATCTTGTATTCACAACTACAGTAACTTCATTTTATTTTTTCTACTAAAATATACATTTTTGACAAGCCTATAGTTTTTATATACATTTCTTAACCATCACTATCCTTCCATATATATATATATATATATATATATATATATATATATATATATATATATATATATATATATATATATATATATATATATATATATATATATATATATATATATATATATATATATATATATATATATATATATATATATATATATATATTATCTTTTTTGATTAATTTTCAATTTTTAAACTAATAAAAATATTTAAAATTATTAATATATGAACATATATATTAATTCACTATAGAAATTATTTTTTATTCAATTGTTAATACTCTTACGGGTAAATGTGAACGTATAAGTTAGAGAATCATATGTACGGTTTATTATAAGTACAGATCAATGATTAAAAGTTGGAACATATCATTAGTCTATATTTGTAGTTAGGTGAATACTAACCAATTGAAGAATGAATTCAAACTTTACGAATAATGATTTAGTAGATGTGTAATGTGAATTTATATAGTTATATAGTTACGACTATAATTTCCAAGCTTAAGATTTTATTTATGCACTAGAGGTGCAATTCTACTATCTTATCTAATCTCATTGTAATATAAGAGTTAACATCTCTTACTTAAAAAAGTTGTAAGTCACTACTAGAATGTTCATTTTTAGTAACCGATTTAATAACTGAAAAAAATTTGGTTACTGAATTTAGTCACCAAAATTTAATATTCATGAGCCAATTTTAAGATGTCACTAAATCGGTCACTAAAATAAACCAGTCACAATTTTAGTGACCAAAATTTTCAGACCGAAATTTCAGTCCCTGTAGTAACCAAATTAGCCACCAAAATTTAATATTCATTAGCCAATTTTAAGAGATCACTAAATCGGTCATGAAAAAATATTTTTATATACAATTTAATTTATATATAAAAATTAGAGACCAAAATTTCGGTCACTAATATTTTTTTTTAATCCTCTTTATTTTGTTACTATTTTCTTTCCATTTTTTAATGGATTTTCATTCTCTTTCAATTTTTAATTTTTATTAGAATTTTCATATTTCTTTATTGTTTTAATATATATATACACACACACACACACGTGCGTGCGTGCGTGCGTGCGTGCGTGCGTGCGTGCGTGCGTGCGTGCGTGCGTGCGTGTGTGTGTGTGTGTTTTTAATATAAAATATAACAATAGGTACTAAGTAGTGTAGTGACAAGTTCTTAATAAAATACGCAGAGGTCGGTATCACAACTTTTAATTTTATTTTATGAAAAAGAACACTAAAATCAGTCACTAAATTCGTCGTAAAAACTTAGCGACTAACATTTTTTCAACCAAAAAATAACGGTCGCTAAAGTAAGTAGTGAGTGTTTAAAAATATGATTGATCGATAGTGAAATCTCAAGGTGATCCTACTATTGTGGATGTAACATAGGTCAAGTAGGAAAAGGATTTTAAGTTAGAAAAGGGCCTTCGGCAGGGAGATCCAGTTTCACCTTTCCTTTTCGTGTTGGTTATGGAGGCTTTAGCGGGTTTAATGAAAATGGAAGTGGAGCTAGGAGTTTACAAAGGCTTCAAGAGTAATGGAGTTGAAGAAGTTAATTAAGTGCAATTTGCGGACGACACAATCTTAGTAGCAGATGGTAATAGTGATAATTTCTGGACGATACTCAGAGGGTTTGAACTAATGACGGGTTTGAAGATCAATTTTATAAAGAGCAAGTTGTATGGTATTAATGTTAGTGATTGGCTTATGGAGGCAGGTTCTAGTTTCTTGAATTGCGACAGAGATCGGTTACCGTTTAAATACCTCGGTGTTAAGGTTGGAGATAGCCCTCAAAAAGTCTCAATGTGGAAGGATTTAATTGATCAAATTAAAGCTATACTACTTGGAGAGGCAAGCATTTGAATATGGCGGGACGGGTGACGATGATAAATGCGGTTCTGAATGCAATACCTATCTTCTCTCTATCTTTCTATAGAGCCCCGGACAAAGTGATCAACGAAATTCAAAAAATTCAAAGTAATTCCCTTTGGCATAAAAGTGAAGGTAGATGTTTCATCCATTGGGTAAGCTGGAAATCAGTTTGCAATCCCAAGAAAAAAGGAGGTCTCGGTATTAAGGATATTAAGATCCTTAATACGGTGTTGCTGCAAAAATGGAAGTGGCGTATTATTAAGGAGGAGGATGCGGTTTGGAGTAGATTGCTAAGAGGGAGATATGGGAAAACAACATTAAAAGTCTTAATAGGGAACAAGTCGGTGTTAAGCAATAACGACTCGTTGTGGTGGCGTGACATGGTCCATTCGGGCTCCTCTAATGTGATTAGTCATAGTCTTTTTACAGGTGTGGTTTCATCTAGAGTGAATAATGGTCGCGGTACAGCGTTTTGGCATTCAAAGTGGTTGGGAAACCAAGCCATAAAGGATGTCTATCCGGAAGATTTCGATGCTGCCACGAACCAGAATTGTAGTGTGGTAGACCTGATCAGTTGGAATGGTCAAGAATGGAATTGGAACTTGGAGGCTTGTATGGAAGATATCGATCCCTGCTTTCAGATGTTGACAGAAGTGGTTAAGGATTGGTCAGAGGAGAATAATTTGTTTCGAGATGTGGAGGATACTAATGACTGGATGTTGTCGGAGGATGGTGTTTTTAGAGTAAAATCATGTTATGACATGCTCCTTGAAGGGACAACTACTGCTTCTACATGTCAAGGGGATACGGCAAGAGCTGCGGTGTCGCTTTGGAAGGTCGAAGCTCCGTCCAAATTGAAATTCTTTGGCTGGAGATTTCTCCTCAACAGAATAGCAACTAAGGACAATCTCATTAAGCGCAATATCAATTCTGTAAGTGCTGACCCGTTCTGTATTTTCTGTCAAGCATCCTTAGAAAATCTAGACTATCTTTTTGGTTCTTGTACGTTTGCGGATAATGTTTGGCTTAGAGTAACCACTTGGCTGGAAGTTCCTGAGGTTATCTCTATTGAGGAGTTCAAGACTCTTTTTCTCAATATTGAGAAGATCAAAAATAGGGTGAATAGGAAAATTGCAGCAGTTGTTTGGTTAGAGACTATTTGGAGTATTTGGTTATCTAGAAATGAGTTCATTTTTAACCAAGTTAAACCTTCATTTGTTGAATGTATGTCTGCTATAATTTTTAGATCGTGGATTTGGTTATCGTCTTGTTGTTCGATAAGACCGGGTTGTAATTTTTTCACTTGGAATGCTCATCCTTCCCTATGTTTTGGGAGATGAGGTTTTCCTACTTGTAGTTTCGGTTGAGAAGCCTTTTCTCTTTTAATAGAAATCTTGCCTATTAAAAAAAACATAGGTCAAGTAGTTTGAATTGAACATGTAAAAAAATTTGGTGTGCTTTTTCTTTATCTCTATTTTCTTTAAATCTCAGCACTTTATCTTGGTCTTCATCTTTAAGCATTTGGACAACACGTAATGCGGTGATCTTTAAGCACGAATGTCTTATTTTGACATATTTGGTTTGGAGCATCAAGATTTCGGTTTGGAAATGGTCTATGGTGGAGAATATTACTCATACCAATAGTAGTTTTTATAGTTTTTGCAAAGATCCTTTGTATTTTTTAGTTTAAGTTCCTATTGGATAGTAATTTTTTTTTTGGCCTTTTATCTTTTTGTATCTAGGTTGAAGTATCCCTAGTACTCCTATCAATCTATCATAGCTTAAAAAAAAAACTTTCTCTATTTTAATTTTTCGACTAAAACCTTTTTTCTTAACTAAGCATTCACCTTTTCTCAGCACTTGTTCTCTTATATTTGAAGTTACTTGTTGAACTGCCTATTCCTAGACCATAAACAAATTCAAAATTTTCAAAACATTTAATTTGTTTTGCATATTTTAATTCCTTTAACTTTGTATAATTTGAATAATTTAAATCTATAAATTTTGTCTATATTTCAATATTACCTGCCATAAAATTTACACATAATGATAATTCTCCAACCCCAAACCAGAAAATAAATTTGCACATTGCATCGAACATATCCATGGCCATCAAAATCCAAACTGATCATAAACCTTCTCAATTTCAAATGATTCAGTTGATAATAGCATAGTGGTGTGTTTCAGATAATCGAAATAAACTTCGAAGTTACATGATAGGATGTTCTCGGGTAATAAAAATTGATTTTGATCAAAATAATCAGCATGAATCTCTTTCATGGGATCCTCTTTTATTGAAGCATGAATTGGTGGCAATGGCAATGGGGCTGGAAGCTGGTATTCTTGTTTAATTAGAATGTTGTTATCAAAACTAAGCAATCCAGAAGAATCATCAGAGGAGAAAATGAGTTCGGAATGGAGAGAGCTTTTGCAAGTGTGATGGGCATAATATGTAGTCTTATACAATGGAGGATTCTCTTGAGTTCTTTGAACATGTTTCATTGCTTCACAGTGCTGATCGCTCATGTGAGTGCATCTATAGTAGCTCCTGCATAAATGTTTCCAATTAAGTTTTCAATTTCAACCTATGAAATTGATGAACATGTGATATATATATACCTGTAGTATTTGCCATTTCTTATCTTTTTCTGTCCGTACTTTCTCCATGTATAACCATCATCAATCAATATTGAGCTAGTCTTTTCCCAACTTGCTGAAATTGACCTAAAATATCAATCAATATGTTTTTATTATTAATCATTAACAAAAATGTCTATATATTATTAGTATTCCATCTAAGTATGTGAGGTCAAGCTGTGATGTGTTCCAGATTAAAAGGAATAAGCTCAACTGGAGGGGGCATCAGATATTATATTTTATTCATAAATTCGTTTTTGAGGATACAGACATATATTCCGCGACGAAATGATACAGCCATATATACTTTTTTTATGTTAGGGGAAGGGGATTTGGACAATATAAGCACATATACTGGTTTTGTATACCCTATCCCTTAACTTATGTTTTCATTATAATAAAAGGAGAAAACCTTTCAGCAAACCTTAAAACTTAATGCCAGAATATATACAAGTGGTAAAGAGTGAAAAGCATCTTATTATTCAAACCTAGAAGATTGAAGAAAAAATGCTAAGGATAGAATTAGAGTTTTACCCTAACTCATCTCTATAAACCAATTTGTAATATTAGGAGTCTAATTGTATCTTCAATAGAAAGAACATCTGAGAATAAACATTAAGCTTCAAACAAATCAAAATCTCTATATGAAACGTTAATATCAATAGGAGTATTATTAAGTCAAAGGATTTGTACAAAGTTTGATTTGAATCTCAAACCAAATCATGAATCGAAAACTCCAACATAACACAAACAAGAGCAAGAGCGATTCGAAAATGATGAGAAATCAAAACGGGGGCACAATGGATCTTTGAAAATTGAAACCCTAGAAAACAAATTTGGCCAAATCGGATCATAATACTTTAGTTTGAATCGTAAACTTGATAAAGAAATTCAAAATCAAAACTTTTTTTGAAAATATGAAATAATATGAGAAAATTAACGAAGGGTTGAACTTTCTAAAAAAATATATGAAAGGGAAAGTTTTTTCAAAGTAGATATTAAATGTGATCTGAACATCATGATAGAATTAGATTTTATCATAACTCATCCCTATAATACAAGATTCTAAGGTGTTGGGTGCTATTCTATATAAATTTTTATTAGACTAATCTTTCACTAACGTGAGGTTTAGATTTTTCACAATAGCTAACCTAGGTGGAAAAATGTTTGAAAGAAAAAATTGGTGAAATAGAATTAGAGTTATAGGAACTTAGTAAAAGACATGGATGGTGAATCTTACTTTCTTTTGTTCGACCCTTTTGGATGTTTAGTGTCGAGGATTTTGAGTTTCTTGTAAGCTCCATCCAAAATATCTCTACCAGGAACATCATTGGAGTCTTGATTGTTGTTCAAAAGCAAAAGAGTATTTGTCAATGATTTGAGTACCTCTCGCACAAGATCTTCAGCTATTAAGGTTGATAATGATTTTGAGTTTGACCCTTTGACTTCCTTTATAACATTTGACTTATCATCATCATCATCATAGGTTAGTACTTCAAGTAGTTGATTTGCCATGTCACGTCCTTTTAAAAGCTCTTCTTCCATTGCCTTTTTGCCATTTGTAGAAAGCCAAACCAGATTCTCCATTACCTTAATTGGGAGTGTAAAGTAGGTTTAATAACTAGGTTTAGTATTTTGGGTATGAGAGAAATTAGAAAGAGAGACACATCCTTTTATTCAACTTTGTCCATTTCAACTTGCAAATTTAAAATTTGTTTTACTTGGAAGTATATTCAGAAAAGTTGCTCGAATATGTTGGTTTCACAATGACCAAAGTGGTGCGTGAACAACACATATCATGTCTACATTTTAATATAAAATATGCTATTTATGGATTGTAGCTATGTGAGCTCAACATGCTAACATCATGTTGCTGACAAGAATATTTTATGATTGTATGTAAGAGACAGTAATACCCTTTGATTCATGCGAGTATTAATGAAGCCGCCCACGTTTTTTTATTGATTTGTTGAGACCAGTAAAGGGTAATTTAGGATACATGTATTTATGCATGCGGGGACAAATGCCAGATTGGTACTTCATTTTTTAAATTATTTGTTCTTTCTCTATTTGGATATTTTAGATTGTACCTTTTAATGCCATTTTTATCAATATGATCAAGTTGTTGTTCGTTGTCCCATAACTAAACCCGACGACGACCAAACCATTGCTAAATATATTTTGATAACAATAGAAACCCCGAGTTTTTAGGAACCATGTAGTTTTTTTTTTAGTTGAAAAACTTCACACTTTTTCTTTAAATGCATATTGAATAACTTTCAGATTAATGTAACCGTTACGCCGGCTTGGCACCTCGACCCTCCGACTAGACGCGTGCTTGGCTCCCTCCGACTTCGTTCATCGGCTCTAGGCTTAAAGCATTCCTCCTCTCACTTGACTTCACGGCCCTTAAAACTTTTTGGCCGATGTCCTTAACCGACTACTCCCACATCCAAGGTTTATCTAGTGAATACGTTCGTCAGTGGGTTTTTTTAAAAATAATGATGGGCATGCATCCCATCAACATCTCTTCACCTTCACTTATAATGATGATTTTATCGGGAAATCACTACCATTATGACCCTATCCCCTAGCTTCCTTAACTCCTCCCATAGGTTTAACAACCCCTCTCCTTCGCCTTCTCCTTAGCAAATAAATCCCAAAGTAACTTGTTTCGCCGTTGCATGCAAATTCGCTGCCGCCATTGTTGTTGCTCAAGTGACAGTCAATCAACTGCCTCCAACTCCCTCTCAAGGTGTTACGAATCCAATAGTAGAAACTCTTCTACATCCCAATCTACTTAATACTTCTTAGATCGATGGATCTATTCAAGCGTCTCCAATTATACATTAAATTTCATTGCTTACCTCAAAACTTGAAGCCTTACCTAGTTTCCAACTATTGCATGTTAACTCTGGGATATAAGGCGCCAACGAATTCATTGAACATCAAGTATAACATTGTTCGAAAATAGAATTCGCAGGCGATAGAAAAGAGGTTTTCTATCTCAAACAAAGCCTACAAAACATGCCTCCATGAGGAAATACCATTCAAGAAGCCATATCATGGAGAGCTTAAACCGCCATCCATGACCTAGCCGCGACGAGGAAGGACGAAGCTCCAAAGTCACAAATTCAATTAAGGATCAAGAAGTTCCAGAGTCCTCCTCAGAGCCTAGGAGTGGATTGAGGCATCCACACTCTTCCACCAAACCAAGGGGAAAATAAGTCACCAAAGAATCCGTAGAAGCATCCTCAGTGTGCCCGTGTTCTACATACATGAATACCAAAATCAGTGGAAAAACCTCATAAGTTCAACGAATACAATTGAAAGGGAGATTCGGATGAGCATGTGCATCTCGTCAATGAACGACTCAATTACTTCAATGTTGACAAGGCATCCAAGTGTAAACTGTTCACGCTAACTCTGGTGGGACTCATCTGGCTATGGTTCAACGCTCTACGAGACGCGAACATTAAATCATGGACGAATTTTTGTGAGATTTTCGCTACTTACTTCATTGCCTAAAAAAGGTATCCATTGATAGTTTCGCTTTAAGATGGATCATGAAAGGGAAGAAGGAGGGTGTATGGTCTTACATTTATCGATTCACACAAATAGTCGTGGAAATAGAGGGAGCTGAAGAAGGCCTTAAGTACTGGATATTCAAGAATTACCTTTTGTGGGATAACCCCTTAAGGTTGAATCAAGGATGAAGATGGGCATGAACCACACAAGAAATGCTGAGCATGACTCAATCTTACATCAACCTGGAGGAGAAGCCTAATATCTGGTTTGATAACCTGGTCTCTACCTACACCAATTCTAGTCGCTTCACAGGGAAGAAGTCCCTCCAATGAAAAAGATGGATCCGACTGAGAAATGCTTGGTCGGTACGACAAATACACCTTACAAGAAATGATCTACCAAGAGCCACGGAGGAATCAGAGCCCCCTTTCCCATCAGAGAGTCATCTTGTATGAACAAAACTAAGTACCATCTCTTCCATAAGAGCCACGGCCACCATACAGATGACTGCATACAACTTAATGATGTTTTTGACGGGCTGATTAAGAGAGGGTTGATTGTCTGAATATATAAAAGGAGGAAAAAGGGAAAGAGAAGATTCTCCCAAGATTAAATCCCCCTCAAATTACGTAGATACTAAGACTAGTGGCAGGGATAAGGAAGCTATCAAAAGGAAACTCCCTTAAATTTTCGGTAAGACTAGGGGATCACCCTTGGCAAACCTCTAATCCAGAGGAGCAACAAAAAAGAAAGATCGTTGAGATGCTTGTCGTCCATGAGAAAGACAAAGGTATGTCAATGAAAGTCCCTGGATGACCAATGCCAAGGTTTTAGGAATCAAATAAGGTTGGAGGAACTCCTATCAAAATATTCCCCATGGTGATCATATCTATGATTAGAGAGTTTTATGATTTCGGAATTTTGATCGACGACTACAACTCACGTGATATCATGTATTTTGAGTGTTTGAGAAGATGGGCCTTGAAAGAGGAAGTTTATGGCCATACAAATTTTTTGACCTGTAGGTTTTAAATGGCACGATGATCTATCCCTAAAGGTACATCAAATTTGTGATATCTGTGGGAAAAGGGAATCACGTCGGATTTGTTCGCTCGCAATTCCTCGTGTTTCCCTAAAGGAGCGTTTACAATTGCATTCCTGGGAGACCCATTGTATCCACCTTGGATGTTGAAGCTTCACTGGTTGATGTCAAGCTCAAGTATCACAATTTTTAAAGAGAACCGATCACAATTAAAGTTGATTTCGTTGGAGAAAAGAGAATATATCAAGCCCTCTAGTGAGACCAAGGAGGAGGCAAGGAAATGAAAATTAATGTGTCATCCTTTACCGACCAATTCAGAAACATGATTATTTGTCCCCTCAAAAGTGGTTGAGCTAACTAGGAGCAAATCAACAGTCAGAACTAGAAGTTGAAAGAAGATTTATGGGTAGCAAAGCGATCATTCTGTAAGAAACATTATTGGTTCAAATGTACTCAAGCATCCTGAAGGATAGAAAAACACTTAGAAGGGGGGGTTTGAATAAGTGTAGCTTTAAAAACTTGACAGATAAAAATAAATTGCACAGTTATTTTTATCCTGGTTCGTTGTTAACTAAACTACTCCAGTCCACCCCCGCAGAGATGATTTACCTCAACTGAGGATTTAATCCACTAATCGCACGGATTACAATGGTTCTCCACTTAGTCAGCAACTAAGTCTTCCAGAGTCTTCTGATCACACACTGATCACTCCAGGAACAACTGCTTAGATACCCTCTAAGACTTTCTAGAGTATTCTGATCCACACGATCACTCTAGTTACAACCTGCTTAGATAACCTCTAAGACTTCCTAGAGTATTCTGATCCACACGATCACTCTAGTTCCTTACAACTTAATGTAATCAATTCTAAGAGTATTACAATTGCTTCTTAAAAGCTATAATCACAAACTGTGATATTTCTCTTAACGTTTAAGCTTAATCTCACTAATGTATTACAATAGCAATGTAGTGAGCTTTGATGAAGATGAAGATTCTGAGCTTTGAGTAGAACAGAGTTTCAGCAAGTTAATATGAATTGTTTTGTACAGAGTCGTTAACCTTGCTTCTCATCAGAACTTCATATTTATAGGCGTTGGAGAAGATGACCGTTGAGTGCATTTAATGCTTTGCGTGTTCCGTACAGCATCGCATTTAATGTTATACGCTTTTGTCAACTACCTCGAGCCTTGTTCACGCTGTGTCTACTGACGTTGCCTATAATAGCTTTTAACGTTCCTTTTGTCAGTCAGCGTAGCTTGCCACTTGTACTTCCTTCTGATCTGATGTTTGTGAATACAACGTTTGAATATCATCAGAGTCAAACAGCTTGGTGCAAAGCATCTTCTGATCTTCTGACCTTGAAGTGCTTCTGAGCGTGATACCATCAGAACTTCAGTGCTTCTGATCTCATGTTCTTCTGATGCTTCCATAGACCCATGTTCTGATTCTGCTTCGACCATCTTCTGATGTCTTGCCAGACCATGTTCTGATGTTGCATGCTGAACCCTTGAGACAAAGCTTCTGAGCGCTGAATTATGCATACTCTTTATATATTTCCTGAAAAGGAAATTGCATTGGATTAGAGTACCATATTATCTTAAGCAAAATTCATATTATTGTTATCATCAAAACTAAGATAATTGATCAGAACAAATCTTGTTCTAACAATCTCCCCCTTTTTGATGATGACAAAAACATATATAAATGATATGAATTTGCGATCAGAAAGAGCAGACGGCAAAAGACAAATTACACAGCTATAAGCATAAGCATATGAATATGTCTCCCCCTGAGATTAACAATCTCCCCCTGAAATAAATACTCGAAGAATCTTTAATAAAAGACTTCCCTGATTATTTCGGTAGAGACGATCACATAAGCTTCTGTCTTCAGAGAATTCATAGCTTCTGACTTCTGCTTCCTTTGGACAGCTTCAGAACTAGAATTTCTTTTAGATCCCTAGAACACTCACAGCTTCTGATTCCTGCTTCCATCTAGGACAGCTTCAGAACTTGAATTTCTTTGATCTTCAGAACATTCACAGCTTCTGATTTCTGCTTCCATTTAGGACAGCTTCAGAACTTGAATTTCTGGATCTTTAGAACATTCCCAGCTTCTGATTTCTGCTTCCCTCGGATAGCTTCAGAGCTTTGAATTTCTACCAACATCACTTCATGCTAGATTTGTATCAGAACATTGTTGAATGTACCAGAGCATCATCAGAGCATCTCTACATCCTGAAATGTTACAGAACAAAAACTAAACGACAAAAGTCAGCATGAACGAGTCAGAACATAAAATGTATATTAGAACACATGATATGTATCAGAGCCATATAGGCTAAAATAATGTATCAGAGCAAATAGAATTTTGTCAAAGACAAATAGACAAATATGGATCAAATTCTATTATCAGTGCTTCTGATTCATTCTTCTTTCTTGCTTCTGATTTCTGAAGCTTGACAGCACTCGGCTTGCTTCAGTTTCCATGAGCTTATTCTATTTACAGAATAACACTTCTTATGGTTTTGCTTCTGCGTTTGCTTTGAAGATTCTCTTCACTTCTTTATACCTGCAAAACACTTAAACCATATAGAACTTGCAGTTCTTGTTAGAAAATGTGTGGGAGCTTTACCCAGCAACTGATAGATTAATCAAATCATTTATCATTTATCTTCTCCCCCTTTTGTCATAACATCAAAAAGAATATATCAAAAGATTCAGATGAATAAAACGACAAATAAAATCACTGGAATGTAAAAACAAAGAAACTTTTCATTGATAATCAAAAAAGATTACAAGAGAGGAATGCAGGAAAACAGATGCAACAAGGAAAGAAAACTACAAAGACCAAAGGACTAAGATCCTAGCCTACGCAAAATCCGCGCCAGAACATCATGAATCCCGTCAGTGCTTGTAGCTTGCCTTGCCATGAAGGAGCGAAACTCAGCATTGGCTACTTCTTGCGCGTCCAAACGAGAAGCCAGCATAGCTTGATTCTGATGAAGAGCTTCCAAGGTCTCCATCAGAGCTGAGGTTTCACCAGAAGAAGAGGCACCTGAATTTTTGCCAAAAGGGACAGCAATCTCAGCAGGGTGATCTTCTGGGAGATCTCCAGCTTGTGCATCTTCCATTTCCTCATCTGAGTCTGACTCAGAATTAGCCTTAGCATATTCTGGTTCAGGCAGCTCAGAAGTTCCATCTTCCAACGCTTGAAGAATAGCTGCAAGGTTTGTTGGAGGAGTAGGACCAGCAACTTCAGCAGGATAAACCACTACTGGAAAGACCATGTGAGGTGCTTTTTCAGAAGGGTTCATTCTGAACCAGTTAAACAGCCACTGAAAATCTCCAATCAGCACAGGAAACCATGGTTTCCACACCACGATGTCTCTGCAGAGATTTTCTTCTTCCAACTCATCTGCAGGTATCTTCTTCTCAAGAACACTTCTGTTCCTGATGAGATGGTGATAGCTGCTTTCACCAGCTTCCAACCGAAGACCACGAATACCAGGAGCTTCAGACATGATCCTTCTCTGAGTGTCTGTAGCCCTAACCAGAAAATCCTGACGAAAGGTATCCCAAAGGTTGCTTGTAGCATACTCATCCAGATGGTTAAGGTGAGCAACACCCAGAATCTCCAACCAGCCATTTACATCAGAATGTAAAAGCTCCAGAAATGATTGAGTGGTAGGGGTTAGAGGGTTGACAGTGAACCTGGAGTCGGGAAGAACAACACTATAGGGATTAGGTGTTCTGGTGGGAAAAGGGTGTGAGAGAGATGAAGAAATATCTGATGGATGGGTTGAAGGAGAGGAGATATCAGATGGTGAAGAAGGTGGTTCCGAGAGGATGAATGAGGAGGAAGAGGTGGTGGAGGTCTTTGAAGAGGGAGTGATCCTTACTCTTTTTGGTTTGGTTTCTGGTTCAGCAGTTGCCTTTCTCTTTTGTTTCCGATCATTATCTTGATTCCCAGAGCTTGACGATGGATTCATGATGAAGTTGCAGATATTGGAAACTGCTAGGGTTTATGATATGAATGGGAAGAGAGAGAACGAAAAAGAAATTGAATGCAAAGTGAGAGAAATATAAGAGGGAAAAGAAACGTTTGAAGAATATAAAAAGAAAAACTGAAAGAGAGTAAATGATGAAAAGCATTTAATGTTACGTGACGTGAGGAGAGATAATAATGACAAAAGACGTGATTTGCACAGTTACCTAAGTAGACG